>NC_053399.1:83727583-84040083 GCF_905171765.1 Bufo bufo
ACCCATCGACAGCCGCCCTGCTGATCCAGCCTCAGGGAATGTCTAGACCGACAGGTGTCTGACTACATCAGGTTAACGGCCGATGTGGACGCTCTGAAAAGCGAGGAACCCCATTACTACTGGGTGTGCAGGCTTGATCTGTGGCCAGAGCTGGCACAATTTGTCATAGAACTCTTGGTTTGCCCCTCGTTGAGTGTCCTGTCCGAAAGGACATTCAGCGCAGCAGGCGGGATTGTGACCAATAAGTGCACTCGCTTAGCTCACGACAGTGTGGAATACCTCACATTTTTTAAAGTGAATTAGGCATAGATCTCGGAGGAATTCAACACCTGTGATGACCATGTGTAATTGAATTTCCTCATGCCAGCCCACACATATCTGCCACCACGCAGAAAAAACAATGGTCCTTGCCTTATGTATATACAGAGGCATAAAAAGCCTTTTATGTCAGATGAATGCCTAATTTTAGGGGCCTGTACTGGCCGACAGTTACATATTTATCCTGTGACCGCCTAATGTACCTCCAGCCACAGAATCAAAGTTCTTTGCTGTCAGGTGAATGCCTACTGCCTAATTTTTGGTGCCTGTACTGGCCGACAGTTACATTTTTTATCTCTAGCTGTAGCCACATAATCACACCTTTGTCTCACTCCTCTGCCTCTCATTATGGTGGTGTATGCACCGCATTCACCATAAGGACCTTCTAATGTCACAGGGTCATGTGACTGTGCCCCCACCCCGTACTGTGCCCCTCAACACGTACTGTGCCCCCTTATACCTTGCATTGTGCCCTCTTACCACACCCTGTGCAGTGCCCCTAGTCATTCCCTGCACTGTGCCCTGTTATACCCTTTTATCCAGCCACAGTATGGCGGTGTTATCCAGTCACCATACAGAGGTGATATCCGGTCAATGTATGGCGGTGGTATACAAAAACTGTATGGCCATAACTGTATCCCTTTCCCTGCCCACACCATCCTTTTTTAGACTTGGCATTAGCGGGAAAATATGCAGATTGCAGTGCTAAGGACCTTTGCGCCACAATCTGTGTCAGAAATACGCCTAACATAGACATATTTCTATAGAATAAATGACCACCAAATTGTATTATTATTCGGGGTTAGGGCTAATATCTTTATATTATATAGATTCTAGTGTAGTATACTGTGCCCTGTATTTCTCAGTAGAAAATGATCCTTGGGAAACACATTCCTCACCCCTGACCACCAGGACCAGGTAGCGCTCTGTCAATACATGGCGGTATCCCCTCTCTGCTCCGCTGTGTACTGGTGCTTATTCTGACACCAGGGCTGGGTTCACATCCTATTTTTGCCATCCATTTAATGTATACCAAAAATGTATGCGTTAACAGATGCCTCAGACTGACGCCGTACAGTGGAGTCCATTCACCATACAGTTCCATGGTAAAAATAAAATTTATGTTAACATATGCATTTTTTTTATGGACTTTGAACGATACAAAAACGTGGAGTGCTGCACATTTGTATACATCAAACCGATAGGAAATAAAAAATTTCTAGGCACCAGCAGGACACATTTTTGAGAGTTTCCCTTTAAGACGCATAAAAATGGCCCCTGATTAAAATAAACTTTTTTCGTGGGAATTTTTGCCAGTGATCCCCCTCTGGTATATCACTGTCCATGTTGTGGGACTATTTGTGTACTTCTAGTAAGTGTTTACTGGCTGCAAATAGGACCTGAATATTTTTCAGGTTCACCTGCCATTAAAGTAAATGGGGCTCGCCGCGAACGCAAACGAATCGTCCGATATTCATCCACAGGGCCGGCCTTAGGTGTTCAGGTGCCCTGTGCAAGTTAATCTTGTGGCGCCCCCTCCCCCGGTTTACCTAAACATACACAAAGAGGAAAACAATCTTTGTAACAAATAGTTTTTCACACAATCTCAGGCCAGCCTGCTGTAAGAGACCGACTGCGAGCTGTGTCCAGTGGCGGATCCAGAGCCTGGTCTGATAGATAGTCTCAGCAACTATGTTGCTTAATATTGCGGTTAGTTTCCTACCTCCTGCCACGAGGTAGTCACTCTGCTCGTTCTTCGCGGCGTCTCACGTGATCCGACCAGAGAGTGGTTTGCTGGTCGGTGATGTTATCCACCTGCGCCGGTCGAAGTAGCGGAAGTTATACTGTATATTGTGTGGCACAGTGTAGGCTATATGTGTATAACAAACATATTTCATATGAAAACTTACAATTACTTGGCTTGGCCCTTGGGGATCTCGGACGCCACTTCCACACTTTGGCCGGGGGCTTGGTGGAGCTGATGAGTTTTATCCTAATGAGAAAGATTTCATAATAAGGATTTGGAGAAGGGGCAGAGGGATAGCAGAGCAGGAAGAGGATGGTGCTGCTACTAGGGGGTCATACCATGGGGGAGTAATAAAGCCCACCATAATGCCACCCCCAGTAGTAATAATTCTCCTTATAATGTGACAGTGAAAAAAATACCCCCTTCTAATGCCACCAGTTGAGCTAATGTCCCCATAGTGCCCCGATAATGTGCCAGTATAAAATGCCCCTATACAGTGCCCCCATAATGCTCCTCTCCCCCTTCCTTCTAATGCCCCCCATAATGTACCAGTATAAAGTGCCCCAGGCTTCTTGTAGACCCAGTCTGTAAGGATGTGTGCAGCAGGTTGAATGATCACCTTAACAGATAGTTTACTCAATGAATAAAGACTCCATAGGTGTTTTCCAATGCTTCTTTATGCTTCAAGGTAGCAAGGGTATAAACATAGAGGCTTTTTCATCTGTAAATTTCCAATGAAGTTACACAGCTCCCACACTCTGCAGTCACTTCATAACAACTATACAAAATGGAGTTACAGCAGGAAATGGAGGGTGGGAGCAACCAAATAGCCAGAAACAGCAGGGGTGTAAGGATGATACCAAATAATATAGTAACATAACTTGTAATAACAACTGCTAGACCAGACCTGGGCAAACTACGGCCCGCGGGCCGTATACGGCCCGGCGGACCTTTTAATCCGGCCCCCGGGCGGAGCCAGAGGCGTGCCAAGCAACGATACCCCTCCTCCGCGAATGAAGAGGACTTCCGACTCGGCGTGCTGCGTGTGGCATGGCGCGGTGGCAGGGAGGCAGCGTCAGCGGCAGTACTGTCTAGGTAAGACACAGCAGGGGGGGGGTGCCTCGTGCGAGCCGTACCCGGGACCCGGCCGGCCGCAATTATTCCCTTCTCTGTAACAGCGCAGCGCCCGCGGCTCTCATAGTATCGGCTGTGACTGTCTGACACTGACAGTCACAGAGCCGACAAGCATGAAGCTGCGGCCGCCTCCCCCTGTGCTGTGTGTAGTCAGTGTGACTAACACATGGCTGATCATCTCTGAGCATTACGTTTCTAAAGGCAAGGGGGGGGGGAGGGGTGTGTACTATTGTAAGGGGGGGGGGGGTGTTCTGTATATGATGGGGGGGCCGGGGGGGTGTTCTGTACACAAGGGGACAATGGCTGGATTCACAGGGGACAATGGCTGGATTCACAGGGGACAATGGCTGGATTCACATTGGACAATGGCTGGATTCACAGGGGACAATGGCTGGATTCACATGGGGACAATGGCTGGATTCACAGGGGACAATGGCTGGATTCACAGGGGACAATGGCTGGATTCACAGGGGACAATGGCTGGATTCACATTGGACAATGGCTGGATTCACAGGGGGACAATGGCTGGATTCACAGGGGACAATGGCTGGATTCACATGGGGACAATGGCTGGATTCACAGTGGGACAATTGCTGGATTCACAGGGGGACAATGGCTGGATTCACAGGGGGACAATGGCTGGATTCACAGGGGGACAATGGCTGGAATCTGGATTCACAGGGGACAATGGCTGGAATCTGGATTCACAGGGGACAATGGCTGGATTCACAGGGGGACAATGGCTGGATTCACAGGGGGACAATGGCTGGATTCACAGGGGGACAATGGCTGGATTCACAGGGGACAATGGCTGGATTCACAGGGGACAATGGCTGGATTCACAGGGGACAATGGCTGGATTCACAGGGGACAATGGCTGGATTCACAGGGGACAATGGCTGGATTCACAGGGGGACAATGGCTGGATTCACAGGGGACAATGGCTGGATTCACATGGGGACAATGGCTGGATTCACAGGGGACAATGGCTGGATTCACAGGGGGACAATGGCTTTCACTAATATGAGTCACAAATAGTGAAAAATGTTCATTGTTTTGGGAAATTTTGTTTAATAAATTTAAATTTTTTTCTTGTAAGGCAACCTCACTTTTTCATTGTTTAACTATAACAAGTACTCGTACCAGTTGTCCAACAATGATATTTACTGCTTTTTATAAAGAAATACAATTGATTTTATGCAGTATTGAGTTTAGCCTTTTGGCCCGGCCCTCCAAAATATTTTCAGTTTCTCATGTGGCCCCATCGAAAAAATAATTGCCCACCCCTGTGCTAGACAGTAAAAGCTGCGTGGCAGCACACTCCCCGCCTGGTATCGTGAGATACCACTACAATTATTTTCCTTTTAACATACTATTAACATTGCATACAGTAAAACGCTATCCAGCCTTCTCAAGTCTATAAGCTAGCTATATTACTGGATCAGAAATTTTTGGAAGCAGGCATAATTAGGACTGTCTCGGTGAGTGGTCTCAGAAAGGTTTTTGCGTCCCCGTCCTTAACGATCCTGACTTCCACACTTCGAACTCTTCCATCATCACTGGCACTGGCACTTGTAATAAGTCCAACTGGCCACTGGATCCAGTGAGTTTGCTGGTCTTTTAGCAGGACCAGGTCCCCTTCTTTTAAGTTAGGCTTCTGGGTTTGCCACTTTTTACGTCCTTGGAGAAGTGTGAAGTATTCTTTCCTCCATCTGTCCCAGAAACAATCTGCAAGGTATTGAGCGTATCTCCACTGACGTTTATATATGTCCTTTTCATCAAAGATACCCTTTGGCGCTGGAATCTGTCCAATCTTCCGGCTCAATAATGTAGCTGGAGTTTAAATAGTCAGAAGTTCTGGGTCTGTAGATATGGCGGTCAACAGTCTTGATTATTGCTGCAACCTCAGCAAGAAATGTGATGAGCACCTCATGGGTAAGGCGTGAAGAACTCACATCAAGCAACATTGAATCCAGTATGCACCTTGCCATCCCTATCATGTGTTCCCATGCTCCGCCCATGTGTGAAGAGTGTGGTGGGTTGAATTTCCACACGCAGCCTTGATCACTCAAATAATTTTTAACTTGTTGTCGGTCTATCTGTAACTCTCTACAAGCACCAATGAAGTTAGTTCCACAATCCGATATCAACATCTTCACGGGACCTCTTAGAGCAAGAAATCTCCTTAGAGCATTGATAAAACTCGAAGTGTCCATTGACTCGATTACTTCGATATGTACAGCTCTTACACTTAAGCAAGTGAACATTACAGCCCATCTTTTGCTATTGACTTGACCACCACGTGTTCTTCTAGCCGTTACTGTCCATGGTCCAAATATATAGATTCCGACATATGCAAAGGGTGTATCTTCACTCAGTCTGTCTGCGGGTAGGTCAGCCATCTGTTGATACTGCTGTCTACCTCTTAACGTCTGACATTTGACACAGTTGTGAATGATTCCGGCTATTTGTCTTTTCACTCCAACTATTCAGAACCCTGCAACTCTGATTGCACCTTCTGTGTAGTGTCTTCCTTGATGTCTGACTCTCTCATGGTAATGCTGGATAATCAAGGTTGTCAAATGGTGGCTTCTTGGTACTATCAAGGGGTTCTGTTCTCTTCTTAGCAGGTTTGACTTATTCAGCCGTCCACCGACTCGAAGCATGCCCTCATTGTCGATTACTGGGTTTATTGTGAATAGTGGGCTACCCTTTGAGACTGGTCTGTTGCCTCTCAGGCACTGAATCTCTTCTGCAAAGGCTTCTTCTTGCACACAACGTATGACAAATAACTCTGCCTTCTCATACTCTAATGCATTAGGTGACTCCTTGCAGGTGTGCCATCCATGACAAGACGATGTCTGATTAGACTTGCGGAAAGTCTGTGCAATATGACTCAATCTTGCTATGGTCTTCACCAATCATTTCCAAGAAGAGAAATGTTCAAAACGTCTCACCTCCAAGTTTCTTCTTGAGCAGATGTTGGAACTCAATGTTATTACTTCAGGGCGGATTTCTGGATCAGTATCTGGATCCACCAGGTGGAAATCGATATCTTCTTCTGAGTTTGTAGAAGACTGGTCCGTTAAAAACTTGGGTCCTGAAAACCAAATGGTTTGCGTGAGGACAACTGCTGGCACTGACCTTGTAGCAATGTCTGCGGGATTCAAACCAGTCGGGACATAGTTCCATTGTTCAGGTCTACTGATTTTCCTTATTCGTTCTACCCTGTTAGCCACATACACATAGAACCTCCTTACACTGTTGCATATGTAGCCAAGTACGACCTTGCTGTCAGTGTAGTACTTAACCTGATCAATTTCAGTGTCCATTTCATTTTGCAGGAATTCTGCAACTTCGACAGCCAGGGTTGCGCCATACAATTCTAATCTTGGAATAGTGTGAGCAGGTTTTGGAGCTATCTTAGCCCTTCCTAGTAGAAAACCGTCATGGGATCTTCCAGAGGGATCTATGATCTTGAGATAAGCCACAGCCGCTATTGCCTCGGTAGATGCATCACAAAAGATGTGAATCTCTTTCCTCAGACTTATTGAAATTGAAGTGGATGAATAGCAGCGTGGGATATTTCTTCCAGTTCTTCCAGTACCTTAATGGAGTTTCTCCATTTCTCCCATTTAGGCAGTAGGTCTACTGGCAGAGGGGCATCCCAATCTGTCACTCTCTCAGTAAACTGGCGAAGTATGGATATGGATACGAATCGTCCATCACTAATGGTAGAAGATATCCTTTCTATGATCTATAGAGGCATGAAGGGTTCATACAAAGATTGGGAACCATCTTAGACATGATCAGAAATATAGGCCTCACAAAGAGACTGTATACTGTAGGCTTTTCGGCTACTGTTCTACTATTAGGGCAATGGTGCCCTCCAAGTGTGAGAGGAACAACCAAGCTTGTTACCTCCTCAAGAAACAATATGCTAATATATAACTTAAAGGGATTGTCTAACTTCAGCAAATGGCATTTATCATGTAGAGAAAGTTAATAAAAGCCACTTACTAATGTATTGTGATTGTCCATATTGCTGATTTTGCTGGCTGGATTCCTTTTTCCATCAGGTTATACATTTCTGGTTTCCATGTTTACGACCACCCAGCATCAGTGACCGTGCTTGCACAGTATAGGAAAAAGCACCAGCCTATGTGAGCTCCCACGGTCCCGGCCAGTGCCTTTTTTTACAGTGTGCAAGCACGGCCACCAATGGTGGATTGTAGGGTGGCCGTAACCATGGAAATGTTCAAAGGAAAATCCCAGCAGACGTGACTTGAATGCTCGTAGAAATTTATTCTCATATAACAATATGTCCCATAATAAAGGACGCGTTTCGGCTAAACTGCCTTTTTCAACAAGTAGATGTACATTGTAGGTAACAGATATATATACACACATCAATGATTGAGGATAGGAACCTCCCTATGACATCAGCGCCCAAAAAAGGCGGTATATTCAAGGTAACATAGTAACATAATCAAATCAATCAAGAAGACGGCACAGGTATCAAAACACATATCAATAATTATTAAATGTTATTAAATACCAGTACAGCAGAGAAAATCCTTCATTAGGTAGTCGATGTCTAGAAAATAATAATACATAAATTAATATTTGATGGTAAACAGAAAATGCACAGGTAAACAAAATCAGACCTCAAATATGCATAATTTCGTAATCTCTGTTGAGACCCCTTGGATGTAAGGTATCTAGGGTATGGATCCAATAAGCCTCCCGGCGCAATAATAGTTTTTTAATGTCACCTCCCCGCCTGGGTCTGGTGACCTGCTCTATAACCTGAAACTTCAATTGAGCACTTGTGTGGTTATATTTCTCAAAATGGGAGGGAATTGGTAAAAGTAAATTCTTGGTCCTGATGTTTGACTTATGCTTTCCAATGCGATCTCTGACGCTCTGTATTGTTTCCCCAATATATAACAACCCACATGGACATTTTATTAAATATATAACATTGGCTGATTTACACGTGAAGAAGCCATCCACTGGGTAAGTGCGTCCAGTATGTGGGTGATCCCTTTGATTATGTTAGAGCACTGGAAGCAATGCAGACACGGAAAAGTGCCCTTCCGCTGTGTGGCCAGTACACTCTGTTTGAGGGTACCTCGAATACTCCCAATATCCGCACGTACTAACTTTGTTTTTTTTAATTACAAATAAGGGGCGGATTTTTGAATTCATCAATCTGGGGGTGTGCTTTTTTTTAACAAATACCAATGTTTCTTTACAATATTATCCAATTTTTGGTTGAAAGGATGGTATTTATGGATCAATGCCACTCTTGGTGTTTTATCTTCCAGGAAACTAACCGTGTGATTATCATACGTGACTGTGAACTGTAAACCAGTGCGCGCATGGTTCAGATGTAGGATGAAAGACGTTAGGGTCTCATGTGGCCCCGCCCATATGCAAAAAATGTCATAGATGAATCTTTTCCACAATAAAATGTGATTATGGTACCATTCAGTGTTGTATACAAACTCATCCTCAAATTTCGACATATATGCATTTGCATAGGGCGGGGCCACATTCGACCCCATCGCGGTCCCCCATTTCTGCAGGTAATAAGAATCTTCAAACATGAAATAGTTTTCATATAAGAGAAGGTGAAGCAGCTGTATAAAAAATTCACGTTCAATGATGGAATAATTCCTTCTTTCCAAAAATGACTTAACAGCCTGTATACCTCCACTGTGTTCAATGGAGGTATACAGGCTGACCACATCAATCGTCACCAACAAGCTGTCTGGCGGAACAGGACCTAATTGTGCAATAGTGCTGAGAAAATGTTGTGTATCTGCCAAGAAAGATGGGATATCCCTTATCAGGGGTGTAAGTATCTTCTTAAGCATTATTGCCAATGGGGACAGGATGGATCCCACTGAGGCCACTATTGGGC
Organism: Bufo bufo; assembly: GCF_905171765.1. Lineage (NCBI taxonomy): Eukaryota > Metazoa > Chordata > Amphibia > Anura > Bufonidae > Bufo > Bufo bufo. The sequence goes on from NC_053399.1 coordinate 83,736,712, forward strand.
AACCTGGGGGGTCAATTAAGGTTTTATGCACCTTGGGGAGCACGTAAAACACGGGTGTTATCGGTGTTTGATTAATCAAAAAGGTGTGCATATTATTATCAAAAACACCTAATGTAGCAAAGTGATCTACAATCTTCAGTATTTTTCTTTTAATACGAAAAACCGGATCTGTGGTCAAGAGTTCATATGTGTTATGGTCTGAAAGTTGTCGATTCACCTCTGCTACATATTTTGCCCTGTCCATAAGGACAATGGCGCCCCCTTTGTCTGCTGGCTTTAAAACCACACTCTTATCATCCATTAGTGATTTGATAGTAGTCCTTTCTTGTGGTGTCACATTGTGTGTAAACCGCAGTTCCCCACTCTTAATCTTGTCTATATGCTTCTTAATGTCCCTATAGACCAGTTCTATATAAGTCTCAACCGGGTGATAGAATTTGGGGGGCATAAATTTACTAGGGTTCTTCAGACCTAAATCTCTCAAGCATAGGCTACTAGGTCTCTCTCCATCATCCGGACCAGCAGTTCTGTTACCATGATCCAAAAAGTGAGCTTTTAATCGCAATTTGCGAAAAAAATGGTTTAAATCAATATCATACTGAAAAGTGTCAAAATGAGTAGAAGGACTAAATGAAAGTCCCTTCTGGAGGGCCGACATCTGTACAGGACTCAAGATCTGTGAGGAAAGCGGTGGCTGCGGTGCTTGCGCCCCGCGGGCCTCCTCCTCCTTGTGGACGCTGACTGCCTCTCCGAAAAAAAAAAGAAGAAGAAGAAGAGCGGGTGTCTTGTGGTCCCATGTACTCGCTTCCGGAGCTGGAGGTAAAGGATCCGGGTCTTGCGGGCCGTCTGTAACCTGGTTTCTGATGCCATGAGGGATCTTGCCATTTGTAAACAAGATTTAAATGATAATCTTCGCTATCACGCAAGAACTTGGACCTTTTCTTTATCTCCGTTTCTTTACGGTATGTGGAGATATAATTATGCACGGACTCCTTCAATTTCCCGAATTCTTCTGAGGTTAAGGAGTCTCTCAGCTACTGTTCGGTAACTGCAATCTGTGTCTGTAATTCGGTTACCGCCGTATGTATGCGTCTGATTGTCATCAGAATAAGGTCATAAGAGCATTTATTAATAATTTTCTCGAAATTACTAGTGTATTCAGGATCGTTGGAGAAGAAAGTAGGGCGTAAATGAACCCTTAAGCCTCTAGGGATCCTTTTGACCTTAAAGTACTCTGCCAAGGTGGTCGCATGTAACTCATACGAGGTAAGTCTCCTGCGTTCGCGTTCCCAATGCCGCTTCTGGAATTCGCTTTTAGGGATATTAAGGAATTCAGAGGTGGATGTATCCTCTCAGCATCGACATCTGCAAAACTCAGTGTTGATGTGTCGGAAGACATCTGTTGATAGCGGTACACGTTCCTGTAGACAAGTGTAAAGATAAATCGGCCGGCACACGCTAAGATGCACGCCGCGCGGGATAGGACCGGTTCCATGTGTAGTTAAAAGGAAAATCCCAGCAGACGTGACTTGAATGCTCGTAGAAATTTATTCTCATATAACAATATGTCCCATAATAAAGGACGCGTTTCGGCTAAACTGCCTTTTTCAACAAGTAGATGTACATTGTAGGTAACAGATATATATACACACATCAATGATTGAGGATAGGAACCTCCCTATGACGTCAATGCCCAAAAAAAGGCGGTATATTCAAGGTAACATAGTAACATAATCAAATCAATCAATCAAGAAGACGGCACAGGTATCAAAACACGTATCAATAATAATATCAGTAACCATGGAAATGAGCAGTGCCTAATGTAATGAAAAAATTTGTCTAGCCAGCAAAGGAAGCAATTTGGATAATCACAATACATTAGTAAGTGCCTTGTATTAAATTTTTCTAAATAATAAATGCCACATGCTGAAGTGAGACAACCCCTTTAAGAATACAGGGGCACATTTATTAAGAGTGCCATTTTAGACGCCGGTCTTAATAAAACCCCTAAGCTGGTAGTGGTTCCACCGAAGTTAGGAAGAGGCGCCGTCCTTTTCTTAACTTTGGCGGTTCCTCCGCCAGTTCTAAATGTAAGACAGCTTTCTAGCTGTCTTATATTTAGATCTTTTTCTATGCCTGAAACAGCAGTAGAAAACGGTAATTATACTGGCCTACCCGCCCGTCCACTTCCACGCCTGCGCCACACCCACTTTTTTAGACCTGGTGTGAGCGGGCAGAGGTCGCAGATTAATGCACAACTAACCTCTGTGCTGCCATCTATGCCTGAAATATGCCCATAAATGACCCCACAGTGCTTTGCATCCACCTGAGAAAATAAATGATTTCTAGTACCACCCCTTCTACATGTGTCACATAGGGGCACATTTATTAAGACCAGGATTCGGCGGATCCACCGGATCCACCACCGCTTCCAAATGTAAGACAGCTTCCTAACTGTCTTACATTTAGACCATTTTCTACACCTAAAACAGGCCCGTCTGCTTCACCGTCCACACCATGCCTACTTTTTTTAGACCTTGCATGAGCAGGGAGAAGTCGCTGATTGCAGTGCAAAGCACCTTTGACAACAATCATCACCAGAAATACGCCTAATTTAAGTGTATTTCTGTTTTATAAATGACCCCCATAGTTTTTACATGGCACCATATCACCATATACTGTGGCCACTATCCCATTAACAATTATTACTAATATATCACCTATGGTATGTGATAAATGTATGGTCACTGGGGGTCCAACAGTTGGGACCCAACCAATTATGAGAATGAGGGTCCCCAAGTCCCCTGTGTGAATAAAGCTGTGATGTACCACTCCACTCCCTGTTTTCTAGATCGATGGGGCTCCCAGTGCTCGGACCACCAGTGATCATAGATTTATCACATATCCTGTGGATAAATAATACATGTTTTTTATGGACAGACCCCATCAGTTCATGGACATTATATTCTCGGCCTGGCACACTGCCTCAATTGAGCATTCAAATTCCAATGAAACTATCCAAACATGGAAAAATATTTGCGTTTCCTATATCCGATAGTCATATATTTTGGATCTTTCCATCTCAGCTGTATGTTCTTTCTCCATGTTTATAAGACAGAAGCATTTCTTTAAGACGAGTAGTCACCACACAACTTTTTGCCTTCTATACAGTCTGATATATAATAGTCTGATAATACAAATCTACTAACATTATTACCAATATGGCTACAATTTGGGATATCACTGTATTGGTTGCACATTGGATTTCTCTATTGATAACATTCCCTGGATATATGTTCATATTAATTGTGAATGTTCTGGACTGGATGAAGAACAAAAGTCTGGAAATAAGTGATCAACTCATCTCTGGGATTGGTCTGTTCATCCTTATACACAGATTCCTTCTAGCAAGTGTTGACTATGTCGTGTTCACAGAAGGATATCATACAATTGCGCATAGTCTTCTTTTCATTAATATTCTCTATTTGGCTGTAATCTTCTGCACTTTGCTCTTCTCCACATGGCTCACCATGCACTTTTGCCTGAAGATTGTGAACACCAACTATAAATTCTACGTCTATATTCAGCGTAGGTTCCCCAAGATGTTCCCATGGATCTTCCTTCCATCCATCTTGGCTTCAGTTCTTATAAGTGCTCCTGTTGGCCTGAAATTAGCAGAAAAGCAAACTCTAAACTCTACAGCCTTACAGAATCCCGATCACTTATTCTTAGAATTACTTTATTACACACCTTACATTGTCTTTTCTTCTTTGTGTCTTTTACTGTTTTTTAGTTCGGCTCTGAATATAATTTTATCATTGAGAAGACATATTAAACGCATAAATGATAACACATTTAGAGCTCAGATTGCTGAGGTTCATGCCACTGCAATGAAGACATTCATCTATATACTTACTTTTAATCTTTTCTATCTTGCTTTACTGACCTCTATATTTATAGCAATTTTATATCCGCTGTGGCTTTATGCCTTACCTTTCTTATACGCATTGTGTCATATTCTCGGCTTATTACTATTAATAAGAGGAAGCAGCAAGTTACAGAAAAGGCTGCACACTCTTTGGCTTAATTGCTATTGCTTGGCTAGAAATTCTATTGTATAATATGGTAACGGAATATATTAATTAGACATCGGTAATTTATCCTCTGTATTATGATGTCCTATATTTTTGCAGTACGGTTCCCTTCAATGTCTAATATTTAATTATGATAAAAATAAGCATTTATAAAACAACTGAAAAAATAAAATTTTTGTACTTAGGAACAATATAAAACAAAATGGAAGGATAATAAATCCCATTTGTAATCATAATTCTTTTTATATGCAATAATGTCGAATACACTCTTTGTCCAAAAAAATTAATACACCAAGAAGGAGTCATTGGAATGGAAAGACACTTTCTATGTGTGAATGTACTGATAATATTGAAGAAAACTGTACAAAAACTGTCAGAAAGGCATATATAGTGGGTAGGGATGAGCGAACCCGTGGAAGTTCGGGTTCGGCTGAATTTGACCCAAACCCCATTAACCTCTTAAGGACACATGACGTACCGGTACGTCATGATGTCCTGGTACTTAAGGACACATGACGTACCGGTACGTCATGTGTTGTTCCGATCACTGCCGCCCGGCCGGCAGTGATCGGAACAAGGTGCCTGCTCAAATCATTGAGCAGGCACCTAGGCTAAATGCACGGGGGGGTCCCGTGACCCCCCCATGTCGGCGATCGCAACAAACCACAGGTCAATTCAGACCTGCGGTTTGATGCGCTTTTTGCAGTTTCTGATCCCCACGGTCCCTGGGAAAATAATAGCATTCTTAAGATGGAATGCAAAACAATATAGCATTCTTAAGATGGAATGCAAAACAATATGGCCATTTAGGGGTTAAAAAAACCAACAACTCATCTCATCCAATTGATCGGGCTGCGGCAGCTTCTCCTGTCTTCACCGAACAGGACCTGCCAAAGGACCTGTGATATGTGTGATGACATCACCACATGGGAGAATGCGGTGATGTCATCGCGCACATTACAGGTCCTTTGGCAGGTCCTATTCAGTGACGACAGATGAAGCTGCTGCAGCTCGATCAGGTTGGTGAGGTGAGTTGTTGCTTTTTTCTTTTTTTTTACCCCTAAAAGGCCATATTGTTTTGAATTCTGTCTTAAGAATGCTATTATTTTCTAATATAACCATGTTATAATGGAAAACAATAAAATCACTCATACACCGAACCCGGACTTCAGTGAAAAAGTCTGGATTCAGGTACCCGAAATCGCAAAGTTGTTCACTCATCCCTTATGGTGGGCCATTTATCAAAATTATAGTCCTACTTCTTTCAGTCAAATGATGTGCCACTTCTCAAAGTCTGCCAACTGGGCAAAATGTCTGAGTGTGCCATAGAGGCATATCTAGCAGTAAAGGATCTCTCACCAAAAGGTACTTTACCCAAAAGTAGCCTCTGAGAGCCTGTGTATAGGGCAGTGGGGAAGAACTTTTATGCCATCTTGTGGTAACATCTAGTGTCTAATCAGACCACATCTGGAATCAATTACACATCTGCTTGAGACATACCTGCATGTAGAGTTTTGCAGCACTTTGACATTTTAATCTGGGTGTGTTAATAGTTTTGTCAGTCAGTGTATCTAGAGAGGATCAAAGTGAACCTTCAGTGGCTATAACAAGAAAACCTCAAGGTATCTGCCCCAGTGTATACTCTAGTAAATGTGTTTCATTAAAATCTTGTATCAAACCTATTTTTTTCTACTTTGCATCGATGTGAAGTTGCTCATGGACTGTTATACATACACTTCTGCACTCCAGAGTTGCATCCCTACAGTCTAACCAGGACCTTTCACACCGTAATGTAATAATGTAGTTCAGAAGAACATCTCCACATACAAACAGTAAGTGTCCAACATGGTGAGCAATGTCAAACCAGAGTGATTTATCCACCTTCAAACTATCCACCTGATGCTTACACAGCTTTGCCATCCTGATTTTTTTCCATTCCAAAAATGTTTGTGTAATTGCAAGTTAAGGTGGTTCTCCTTGGTGCAACCTTGTGAATAATGTCAGACAGGGCCAGCAATGGTAGAAGATATCCTTCCTGTGATCTATAGAGGCCACTCTACCCCTGTTTTCCAGATCGATGGGGCTCCCAGTGCTCGGACCACCAGTGACCATAGATTTATCACATATCCTGTGGATACATAATACATATTTTTTATGGACAGACCCCATCAGTTCATGGACATTATATTCTCGGCCTGGCACACTGCCTCAATTGAGCATTCAAATTCCAATGAAACTATCCAAACATGGAAAAATATTTGCATTTCATATATCCGATAGTCATATATTTTGCATCTTTCCATCTCAGCTTTATGTTTTTTCTCCATGTTTATAAGACAGAAGCATTTCTTTAAGACGAGTAGTCACCACACAACTTTTTGCCTTCTATACAGTCTGATATATAATAGTCTGATAATACCAATCTACTAACATTAATACAAATATGGCTACAATTTGGGATATCACTGTATTGGTTGCACATTTGATTTCTCTATTGATAACATTCCCTGGATATATGTTCATATTGATTGTGAATTTTCTCGACTGGATGAAGAACAAAAGACTTGAAATAAGTGATCAACTCATCTCTGGAATTAGTCTATTCAACCTTCTCCACAGAGTCCTTCATGCAAGCCTTGACTTCATTGTGTTCGCAGCAGGACATTATCAAATTATTCATGATCAGTTTACAACTACTATTTTGTATCTGTCTCTAATACTCTGCACTCTGCTGTTCTCCACATGGCTCGCCATTTACTTTTGCCTGAAGATTGTGAACATCAACTACAAAGTCTACATCTATATTCAACGTAGGTTCCCCAAGATGTTTCCATGGATCCTCCTTCCATCCATCTTTGCTTCATTTCTTATAAGTGCTCCTGCTGCCTTGAGGTTAACACAAATACAAAGTCTAAACTCAACTGGTTCTCTACAGAATGCGGACCGTGCTTTCTTAGAACTTTTACTTGATTTCACGCCTTACATTTTGTTTTCTTCTTTGTGTCTTTTTCTTTTTTTCAGTTCAGATCTGAATATCATTTTATCTTTACAAAGACATATTAAACAGATACGTAACACCATAGATTTTAGAGGTCAGACTGTTGAGGCTCATGTCACTGCGGTGAAGACCATAACCTCCTTACTTGCTTTTAATCTTTTCTATTTTGCCTTACTGATCGTTTTAATGATAATGCATTTATTCAGACTCCATTGTCAAGTTCTCCCCTGCTTGTATGCATTCTGTCATATTTTATGTGTGCCAATATTAATACGAGGAAACAGCAAATTACAGAAAAAGATACAATCTGTGATGCCTCAGAGGAGGCTTGACTAGAAATTCTATTGTGTATTATGGCAACCAAATACACTAATTGATTTGCTGTTGTAATTTGTCCTCTACCTTTTGAAGCTATGTAGCTGCTTGAAAGACTATAATAAATCCATTTATCCACACAGAAGCAGCTTCACTACAGTCCAACCAGGACCTGTCATACAGTCATGCAAGAGTTTTTTTTTGCCTTCCTCTGGATTAACTTGCAGAATAGCAGGCCGAACTGTATGGACAAATGTCTTTTTTTGGCCTTATATACTATGTTACTATGTAATCAGAAATAATACTTATTGTGAGTTTCGGAATTAGGGTCAAGAAAGGTCCTGCCCAGGGAAATGACTGACCACACAGTCCCTACATCAAGAATTGACAAATACGTCCTGCTTTCAAAGTGTGATTGAGTTTTACAATTCAAGAGTAATGAGAATTTTTTGGTTTTGGTTTGAGACTCACTTTAACTCTAAAAACTAAAGTAGCTACAAATCAACTTTTAGCACAATGAGATTTACTGTATGCTAATCCCTGAAAAAGTAGAATGGTGCTTCAAAAAGAAATGTACTGAAGCATCTTCTGTACCATCATTCTTACCTTTGCTTTTTCGGATATTATGCATGCATACTACATACTGCTAATTAATCTCATATGTTAAGAAATGTTTTTGGTTTGGTTTTTGGTTTATTGTATATACAAGATGTGACTCCACATGATAAACATTTTATGAATACTTACAAAATGAATTATGATACCAAAAGTCCATCATGTAGAGGTAGCATGCCCAAATTCTTCTCCTCATACATGCTTTTCAAGGTGAGCAATGTCAAACTGTTCTCTTGGACTTTTTTGAGAAAATGATTCTGAGAACCAAGTTATGTAAATGGCTCTTTTCACATCTATGTTTAGCCTGAAGGCTACTTTCACACTTGCGTTGTTCTTTTCCGGTATAGAGTTCCGTCCTAGGGGCTCTATACCGGAAAAGAACTGATCAGGCATATCCCCATGCATTCTGAATGGAGAGTAATCCGTTCAGTTTGCATCAGGATGTCTTCAGTTCAGTCGTTTTGACTGATGAGACAAAAGAGAAAACCGCAGCATGCTACGGTTTTCTCTCCGGCGAAAAAAACTGAAGATTTGCCTGAATGCCGGATCCGGCATTTTTTCCCATAGGAATGAATTAGCGCCGGATCCGGCTTTCAGAATACCGGAATGCCGGATCCGTCGCTCCGGCATGCTCAGATCGGTAAAAATGTGAAAAAATGTGCAAGACGGATCCGTCGGTCCGCATGACAAGCGGAAAGACGGATCCGTCCGCACCCGGATCCGTCTCACAAATGCTTTCAGTCAGCGGCAGATCGGCGGATCTGGCGGGCAGTTCCGACGACGGAACTGCCCGCCGGATCAGACTGCTGCAAGTGTGAAAGTAGCCTTAGTCAGGCCTTTTTACTTTTTTCAAAAATAATTGATGTCTCTTACAACAAACCATTGAAAACTGACCACAACTGATGCTCATAAATACTGTAAGACAGATTTTTTATTTTTATGGGATAACCCTTCAATATAGGGTGAGGCAAAAGTCTAGACACACCCTTTAACCCCTTCTACATGGAGGTTTTTGCATTTTCGTTTTGCACTCCCTGCCCTTCCCAGAGCCATAGCTTAATTAATTTTTCTGTTCACATATCCGTATGAGGGCTTGTTTTTTGTGGGACAAGTTGAACTTTCCAACGCCACCATTTAATATTGCATATAATGTAGTGGGAAGCTGGAAAAAAAAATCCAAATAGGGGGAAATTGGAAAAAAAAAAAAAATTCTCACAGTTTTAAGTTTTTTGTTTTTTTTGACGTTCGATATGCAATAAAACTGACCGGTTACTTTCATTCTACAAGTCAGTACAAATCCGGTAAAACCTTATATGTATAGTTTTTATTGTGCTTTGATACTGATAAAATAAAAAACTTGGAAAAAAATCTGTTTTATTTTTTCGTTGCCATATCTCAACCCCCATAACTTATTTGTAATTATGTGTACAGGCTCATTTTTTGCAAGTTGATCTGTACTTTTCAATGATACCATTTTGGGGTGAGTTCTACTTTTTGATCAGTTTTTATTTAATTTTTGTGGGAAATCACAGGGGCTGCTGCACACAAGCTCCGGCTCCTCTGATCGGGAGGATTGACCATGGCATCTGAAGTGTTAAATGTCTGCGGTTTGTCTGCTATGGCGCCTGCTCCGCTATCCCAGCAGAACCAGATACCACAGTGCAGCACAAAATACTGTGGCCACTGGATAGATGTTTGAGTGCCTGATGATCCTACATTAATTAATGCTGAGATCATCAGATCTTTATGTATCTGGCTGGCGGCAAAGAGGAGGGCTTGGGTGGCCCTTTGGGCATTTGCCCACCAGGAAATTTCCCTGTAGGGTCTATGACCAGTCCGCCCATGATCTGAGATGAGACAACCCCTTTAAGCAGGGCCGGTTTTAGACAAAATGTGGCCCTGGGCAAAATTAAAAGTGGGGCCCCATATTCTTAAGTATTGTACCAACAGACACATTTATTCACTTCCGTAAATTAAAACAAATATAGTAATGTAAAACATAGGGGGGTCATTTATTAGATGCCGGTCTTATTAAATCCCCTGCTCTGGCAGTGGATCGCAGAAGTTATGTAGAGGCGCTGGTCTCCACATAACTAAAGCGCATCCAACGCCACTTCTAAAAGTAATCCAGCTTCCTAACAGGGAAAAGTCGCAGATTGTGGCACAACGGTTATAATTCTGCACCTGAAATACGCCTAATATAATAGGAATAGATTTCATTGTTTTGAACAAATGAAATTAAAAATAAATCAAACAATAGCCTGAACACAGAACTTAAAGGGGTTTCCCAATTTTGAGGGGAAGGGGACGGTTGGGCAGACCTGCCAAAGGAAGCATACTTATCTGATTAATGAGGTTGGCACCTGCTGCTCTGCTTGGGACCCTGGATATCAACATCCATTTTGACGCAGCCTGCAGCCAGTCACGTGCCACGAATATGATCTGCTCCTGGTCATGTGATGCAAGGGAAGAGGTCGACAGGACCCATAGACTTCTATTATGATGGATCAAAACGGAATGCCTCTTAAAAGTTTCTGTTTTGAATTCCGTCTTACAAATTCCGTTATTTTCTGTTATAACAATGTTATAATGGAAAGCAATAACAGAATTCATAACGCTGATGTGAACCCGCCCTGAATAGAAAAGAAAATCCCACAGTGCTCCCAAAAGTTGTTCAAAAGTAGTGTTCTTTAATCACCAATGGAAAGTTTCAGTCCTCTTACTGGGACTTTTCTCAAGCAGTATTTTTATACCACTGAGAAAAGTCCTGGTAAGAGGACTGAAACGTTGCACTGAACAACTTTTGGTAGTGCCGTGGAATTTTCTTTTGTACAAAGATAGACAGATAGATAAATATTAGATAGATAGATACAGATGATAAAGATATATGGGTAGATAGATGATGAAGAAATATATTTGTGAGATAGACAAACATTAGATATATTATAAATATTACATTACATTTACACAACTGTGTCCAGGCAGCAAATAGGGGGGGGGGGGGGGGGAGGTGCAGAGGACAAGTTCTGTATATTCTCTGCAGGCTCTATCAGGTTATGTCTGACAACAAACAGCCTTTGTCATTTATTGCAGCACAGAGAGGGGCCGGCAGCAAATATGTCAGGTCATTAGAGGGTGACATTCTGAACTTACCAGAGACCCAGTGAACCTCAGGAGCAGGCTAGAGGAGGCCATCACAGTGCAGGGCCTCCGGTGAGAGAGAGAGAGGAAGGGGATGGGGCTAAGTCTGCCTGACTGCAGTGGAGCAGGTGCTATGGATGCAGCACCCAACTCTTCACTACAGGATAAGGACCCTGCGGGCTACAGTGAGCGGGAGACCAGGGACCAGCGTTCCTTGCTCTGCTGTCTGTGCTCTTCTCAGGAGCGGCCTCCCTCTTTCTTGCACAACTGACATCTGTCTGGGCAGCTCAACAGGGGGCCCCATTTAGGGGTGGGTGCCCTGGGCAATTGCCCTGTTTGCCCCCCACCCAAAACCAGCCCTACCTTTAATCGAGGTCAAAGTTTCCTAAAATGCTTTACATGACATGTTCAATATGTCTACCTTGTTACCAGATGCACATGGTAGACGTTTATCTAGTCTTTGTGAACATGCTGAAGAACTACAGGTAATATTTCTTCACAGCATTGTCGGATTTGCCATTTCAAATAAGCAAATATGCAATATGGCTCGCCTGAAATTGTGAATATTACAGTGCGTGAAGAAGTAACACCTGCGGTTCTTCAGCATGTTCATGAAAATTGGATTTAACATTTACCATGTCCATCCAGCAGAACGTTGGACACTTCAAACATGTCATGTAAAAGACTTTTGGAAAATTTGACCTTGCCTAACTCCTAAATAGGAAAAGATAAGTCAAAACTGACACTTCTAGTGTGTTTCTAAGTAAATTCTAGCCATGCATGATATATCACATCACCTTCCCATTGGAAACAACCTGAGATGAATTCAATATGGGGATTTCAAAAACTGCCTACATAAATAATGCAATTTTCACATGTTGGAAGTCAATCTTCTACAAATTACACCAATTACAATTTCATTTATTGGAGTGGTATCTGATAATATACACTCACCTAAAGAATTATTAGGAACACCTGTTCTATTTCTCATTAATGCAATTATCTAGTCAACCAATCACATGGCAGTTGCTTCAATGCATTTAGGGGTGTGGTCCTGGTCAAGACAATCTCCTGAACTCCAAACTAAATGTCAGAATGGGAAAGAAAGGTGATTTAAGCAATTTTGAGCGTGGCATGGTTGTTGGTGCCAGACGGGCCGATCTGAGTATTTCACAATCTGCTCAGTTACTGGGATTTTCACGCACAACCATTTCTAGGGTTTACAAAGAATGGTGTGAAAAGGGAAAAACATCCAGTATGCGGCAGTCCTGTGGGCAAAAATGCCTTGTGGATGCTAGAGGTCAGAGGAAAATGGGCCGACTGATTCAAGCTGATAGAAGAGCAACGTTGACTGAAATAACCCCTCGTTACAACCGAGGTATGCAGCAAAGCATTTGTGAAGCCACAACACGCACAACCTTGAGGCGGATGGGCTACAACCGCAGAAGACCCCACCGGGTACCACTCATCTCCACTACAAATAGGAAAAAGAGGCTACAATTTGCACGAGCTCACCAAAATGGGACTGTTGAAGACTGGAAAAATGTTGCTTGGTCTGATGAGTCTCGATTTCTGTTGAGACATTCAAATGGTAGAGTCCGAATTTGGCGTAAGCAGAATGAGAACATGTATCCATCCTCTGATGGCTACTTCCAGCAGGATAATGCACCATGTCACAAAGCTCGAATCATTTCAAATTGGTTTCTTGAACATGACAATGAGTTTACTGTACTAAAATGGCCCCCACAGTCACCAGATCTCAACCCAATAGAGCATCTTTGGGATGTGGTGGAACGGGAGCTTCGTGCCCTGGATGTGCATCCCTCAAATCTCCATCAACTGCAAGATGCTATCCGATCAATATGGGCCAACATTTCTAAAGAATGCTATCAGCACCTTGTTGAATCAATGCCACGTAGAATTAAGGCAGTTCTGAAGGCAAAAGGGGGTCCAACACCGTATTAGTATGGTGTTCCTAATAATTCTTTAGGTGAGTGTATATTAGTCGTCTTATATCATATATTCTTAGCAAGGCCAATTATCTTTAGGTTATTATTACATTTATGAATTGTAGACTAACGTATTGAACCCATTTTTTTTAATTGCTCTCTTCTACTTTATATAGGGTGCAGAATTCTATTGTATACTTTATTTTATATTATTCTTTGCATTGCTTTCATTGTTTATTATTTTTCAGATATAAAAAATAAAAATTCTACTGAAATGCAAAAATACAAATTTGTTTTTTTTCTTTAAATTGCAATCTGTAGTATTTTACAATAAACTTAATAATGGAGAACAATCAGGATGCTTTGACGTCAAGGCATATAAAACCAACAGAGTACCACCAGTCAGCACAGAAATTACTCTTATCAATAGAGCCTACAAAGCAGCAAGAAAACGTGGCCAGCATGATCAGGTGGTGGTGACTTCTTCACGCTCGCCTCGGGTTCTTTGGTAGGTTTTCTTCAATCAAGATGGGAGCAGATGTCTTCTACGCGATCAACTGGATGAGTTGAGTATAATTTTTTATTTTCAGCCACCATTTTAGGAAAAATTGATTCACATCCACGAATAGTGAGGAAATTTGGGTTCACGGTAAATTACATTTTTCCTAAACTTCTGATCGAATTCCACTTCAAATGCTTCGATTCACTCAACACTAATGACAAATTTAGGGTTACTACCCATTAACTAATTTTGAGAATTTGATGAGATTCAAAACAAGTATCCATTGATGCAAGCCAGATTATAAAACATAAAGGAAAATGTTTAGGGGAGCTTTGTCTAGCAGAATGGAGAAGAATGATATCCTTTGATAGTTCTCCCATTTTATTAGACCTGCAACAAGAAACATACAAATCTATGGACACTCAGAGGGTATCATCAACATGAAACCAATAGAAATGATAACTATGATATCTATACATCCATTCCCCAGGCTTTTTACTCTTGTCTTTTTCAGAATAGATGAGTAGGACTCAAGAGCTACTTCCTAAAGTTCCTGTGTGTACCTCTACCACAGCAATCAGCATTAACTGTGATGTGACATGATTTACAAATGTGGTCAAATGCAATTGAGATGGTGAACATGACCACAACTATGCAAACATATACAAATTCATTTCTGGACTTTCAACCCTAAGGCATCTTCTGTTTTTCTCACTGATCTCAACCATGTGTTTTTTTTAAACAAGCACAATATAATTCATACCACAAATCAACAATAAAGTTCATCCGTGCTATCCAAAAAACAGATTTTAAGACAACATTATTATTTCTTTTACCCCCTTTTTTTAAACCATTACCCAACCACCACTTCAAATCCCTTTTCATTTTCTTCCCATTGCAATGCGTCTCGGACCCCTCCGTAACTAAATGGAAGGGGGAAGGGGGGGGGGGGTACAGGTATAGACAAGCCCAAATCTTGAAATCTACAAACAAGAACCCTATCCTTTAAACTTCCAGCATGACCAGATCTTACTCCATTTTTCCCCAGTATTTCTTTCCCTATATAGGATATTTTCTCACTTTTTCCCCTTGTTGAATGAATTTTGCCAAGAATGAAGCTTTAGGGTATTTCGCGAAAACCAAACTCGTGTAATCATTAGTCTAGCCAAGAACATTATTCTAATCTGAAGTATCTTTTTGTATTTAGGACACTTTACTTTGGAGAAATCATTTAATATCCAGCACTGTGCTGTAAATGGGATCACCACCATAAGTTTTTGGGTGATGAAATTATAGATGGAATTTCAATATTCTTTTTATTCTGGACAAAACCAAAACATATGCAGGTAATCAGCCCCCAAAAAATCACACCGTGGACAATTAGAAGTCTCCCTCAACCCACATTTATTCAACCATACCGGAGTGATATATAGTCTAGGCAAAATATTAAACTGTACCGATATGTGATTAAAGTTATTAGATACTACTCTTACATTTCGGAATCACTCCAAGATTTAATTTATTTAAAGTTGCAAGAAAAAGTACGTGAATCCTTTGGAATTATATGGATTTCTGCACAAATTGGTCATAAAATGTGATCTGATCTTCATCTAAGTCACAACAATAGACAATGACAGTCTGCTTAAACTAATAACACACATAGAATTAATTGCTGGGGATCGTCATTAGCAACGGGCCACAAGTGCAGGATTTGCTCCCCTGTATATATACACTCACCTAAAGAATTATTAGGAACACCATACTAATACGGTGTTGGACCCCCTTTTGCCTTCAGAACTGCCTTAATTCTACGTGGCATTGATTCAACAAGGTGCTGATAGCATTCTTTAGCATTCTTTAGATGATAGGATAGCATCTTGCAGTTGATGGAGATTTGAGGGATGCACATCCAGGGCACGAAGCTCCCGTTCCACCACATCCCAAAGATGCTCTATTGGGTTGAGATCTGGTGACTGTGGGGGCCATTTTAGTACAGTAAACTCATTGTCATGTTCAAGAAACCAATTTGAAATGATTCGAGCTTTGTGACATGGTGCATTATCCTGCTGGAAGTAGCCATCAGAGGATGGATACATGTTCTCATTCTGTTTACGCCAAATTCGGACTTTACCATTTGAATGTCTCAACAGAAATCGAGACTCATCAGACCAGGCAACATTTTTCCAGTCTTCAACAGTCCAATTTTGGTGAGCTCGTGCAAATTGTAGCCTCTTTTTCTTATTTGTAGTGGATATGAGTGGTACCCGGTGGGGTCTTCTGCTGTTGTAGCCCATCCGCCTCAAGGTTGTGCGTGTTGTGGCTTCACAAATGCTTTGCTGCATACCTCGGTTGTAACGAGTGGTTATTTCAGTCAACGTTGCTCTTCTATCAGCTTAAATCAGTCGGCCCATTCTCCTCTGACCTCTAGCATCCATAAGGCATTTTTGCCCATAGGACTGCCGCATACTGGATGTTTTTCCCTTTTCACACCATTCTTTGTAAACCCTAGAAATGGTTGTGCGTGAAAATCCCAGTAACTGAGCAGATTGCGAAATACTCAGACCGGCCCGTCTGGCACCAACAACCATGCCACGCTGGCACCAACAACCATGCCACGCTCAAAATTGCTTAAATCACCTTTCTTTCCCATTCTGACATTCAGTTTGGAGTTCAGGAGATTGTCTTGACCGGAACCACACCCCTAAATGCATTGAAGCAACTGCCATGTGATTGGTTGACTAGATAATTGCATTAATGAGAAATTGAACAGGTGTTCCTAATAATTCTTTAGGTGAGTGTACATTCTCATATTAGCTGGAAACACCATGATTATCATTTCTATTTCATTGGTTCACTTTCTGGATATTCCTATGTTCATTTTTCTGAAGCATTTGGCCTTGACAGATTTATTGGTCACTACAAATATACCTAATATGTTGCATGTCATCATAATGGAATGTGCTGAGATATCTACCAAGGGTTGCTTCACCCAATACTACTTTTACTGCATCTCAGTGTTTGCTCAGTCATTAGAGCTTACTAGCATGTCTTTTGACCGCTATATAGCAATCTGCCACCCCTTACGTTATTCTTCTGTTATGAACAATAGGTTTTGTCACCATCTTGTTTTTTGGTCTTGGGCCACATGAATCCTCCTAATGCCAAAATAATTTTTTTCCTTGTCTCAACTGAAGTTCTGCAGTTCTAATATCATTGACCATTTTTTCTGGGACTTTTCACCTGTCGCAAAAATTGCATCTTCAGATACTTCCTTGGTCATATTTGAAGACTTTATCATAAATTTTTTTTTTCCTTGTTCCTTTTTTTATGTGTCATCGTACCGTACGCTTGTATTTTTATATCCATTCTTAAGATCTCTACAGGGACTGGTCGGCAGAAAGCCTTCTCCACCTGTAGCTCTCACCTTGTCATACTGTGCACTTATTATGGTACTATGATTACTATCTAAAATTTCCAGTGAAGGAGAGTGCACTCATTGAAAATAAACTGAAATCTCTTTTATTTGTTGTTCTCACCCCATTTATTAACCCCATTATATACAGTATGAGGAATCGAAAAATAAGGAAAGCATTCATGCAATTATTATGTAATAAGAAATAGTTGAAATTCCATCACATCAGAACTTTTATATAATATATACAGTACAGACCAAAAGTTTGGACACACCTTCTCATTCAAAGAGTTTTCTTTATTTTCATGACTATGAAAATTGTAGATTCACACTGAAGGCATCAAAACTATGAATTAACACATGTGGAATTATATACATAACATACGAATGTGAAACAACTGAAAATATGTCATATTCTAGGTTCTACAAAGTAGCCACCTTTTGCTTGGATTACTGCTTTGCACACTCTTGGCATTCTCTTGATGAGCTTCAAGAGGTAGTCCCCTGAAATGGTTTTCACTTCACAGGTGTGCCCTGTCAGGTATAATAAGTGGGATTTCTTGCCTTATAAATGGGGTTGGGACCATCAGTTGCGTTGAGGAGAAGTCAGGTGGATACACAGCTGATAGTCCTACTGAATAGACTGTTAGCTGCTTTTTTCTTGCCATAATACAAATTCTAAGTAAAGAAAAACGAGTGGCCATCATTACTTTAAGAAATGAAGGTCAGTCAGTCAGCCGAAAAATTGGGAAAACTTTGAAAGTAAGGGCTATTTGACCATGAAGGAGAGTGATGGGGTGCTGCGCCAGATGACCTCGCCTCCACAGTCACCGGACCTGAACCCAATCGAGATGGTTTGGGGTGAGCTGGACCGCAGAGTGAAGGCAAAAGGGCCAACAAGTGCTAAGCATTTCTGGGAATTCCTTCAAGACTGTTGGAAGACCATTTCAGGGGACTACCTCTTGAAGCTCATCAAGAGAATGCCAAGAGTGTGCAAAGCAGTAATCCAAGCAAAAGGTGGCTACTTTGAAGAACCTAGAATATGACATATTTTCAGTTGTTTCACACTTATTTTTTATGTATATAATTCCACATGTGTTAATTCATAGTTTTGATGCCTTCATAGTCATGAAAATAAAGAAAACTCTTTGAATGAGAAGGTGTGTCCAAACTTTTGGTCTGTACTGTATATATACTGCAAACACAATGCAAAGATACATTTTTTGTGCAAACTGATAACTATAAAACTGCAAATATCATATACACTGCTCAAAAAAATAAAGGGAACACAAAAATAACACATCCTAGATCTGAATTAATTAAATATTCTTCTGAAATACTTTGTTCTTTACATAGTTGAATGTGCTGACAACAAAATCACACAAAAACTAAAAAATGGAAATCAAATTTTTCAACCCATGGAGGTCTGGATTTGGAGTCACCCTCAAAATTAAAGTGGAAAAACACACTAAAGGCTGAGCCAACTTTGATGTAATGTCCTTAAAACAAGTCAAAATGAGGCTCAGTAGTGTGTGTGGCCTCCACGTGCCTGTATGACCTCCCTACAACGCCTGTGCATGCTCCTGATGAGGTGGCGGACGTTCTCCTGAGGGATCTCCTCCCAAACCTGGACTAAAGCATCTGCCAACTCCTGGACAGTCTGTGGTGCAACGTGACGTTGGTGGATAGAGCGAGACATGATGTCCCAGATGTGCTCAATTGGATTCAGGTCTGGTGAACGGGCGGGCCAGTCCATAGCATTAATGCCTTCATCTTGCAGGAACTGCTGACACACTCCAGCCACCCGCTTCAGTAATAATTTCAAATAGATTTAATGGTCACATACAAATACAAATACATTTGTATGTGACCATTAAATCTTTTTGAAATTATTACTGAAGCGAGTGCTGGTCCTTACTATACCATTATCTGTGGATCTTCCTCCCGGGACGCGCGCACCGCACCGCTGAAAGCAGAAGTGCCGCTTGTATCTTCTCTTGGATCTAACACTCCAGCCACATGAGGTCTAGCATTGTCTTGCATTAGGAGGAACCCAGGGCCAACCGCACCAGCATATGGTCTCACAAGGGGTCTGAGGATCTCATCTTGGTACCTAATGGCAGTCAGGCTACCTCTGGCGAGCACATGGAGGGCTGTGCGGCCCTCCAAAGAAATGCCACCCCACACCATTACTGACCCAATGCCAAACCGGTCATGCTGGAGGATGTTGCAGGCAGTAGAACGTTCTCCACAGCGTCTCAAGACTCTGTCACGTCTGTCACATGTGCTCAGTGTGAACCTGCTTTCATCTGTAAAGAGCACAGGGCGCCAGTGGCGAATTTGCCAATCTTGGTGTTTTCTGGCAAATGCCAAACGTCCTGCACGGTGTTGGGCTGTAAGCACAACCCCCACCTGTGGACGTCGGGCCCTCATATCACCCTCATGGAGTCTGTTTCTGACCGTTTGAGCAGACACATGCATATTTGTGGCCTGCTGGAGGTCATTTTGCAGGCCTCTGGCAGTGCTCCTCCTGTTCCTCCTTGCACAAAGGCGGAGGTAGCGGTCCTGCTGCTGGGTTGTTGCCCTCCTACGGCCTCCTTCACGTCTCCTAATGTACTGGCCTGTCTCCTGGTAGCGCCTCCATGCTCTGGACACTATGCTGACAGACACAGCAAACCTTCTTGCCACAGCTCGCATTGATGTGCCATCCTGGATAAGCTGCACTAACTGAGCCACTTGTGTGGGTTGTAGACTCCGTCTCATGCTACCACTAGAGTGAAAGCACCGCCAACATTCAAAAGTGACCAAAACATCAGCCGGGAAGCATAGGAACTGAGAAATGGTCTGTGGTCACCACCTGCAGAACCACTCCTTTATTGGGGGTGTCTTGCTAATTGCCTATAATTTCCACCTGTTGTCTATTCCATTTGCACAACAGCATGTGAAATTGATTGTCACTGAGTGTTGCTTCCTAAGTGGACAGTTTGATTTCACAGACGTGTGATTGACTTGGAGTTACATTGTGTTGTTTAAGTGTTCCCTTTATTTTTTTGAGCAGTGTATTTAGGAATATGTACCCGTATTTTTCACCCTATAAGATGCACCGGTCCATAAGACACACCTAGGTTTTAGAGGAGGACAATAAGAATAAAATATTTTGAACCAAAAGGTGTGCTTTTGGTGGGTTTTGAACTAATGGTGGTCTGTGGATGTCACTATTATGGGGGAATCTGTGGATGACACTGTTATGGGAGATCTGTGGATGGCACTGTTATGGGGATCTGTGTTTCTCTTAGAGATGAGCAAATTTTTCCAAAAATTCGATTCGCCGGTCCGCAGAATTTTTGGTGAAAAATTTGGTTCAATCCGAATATATTCACGGCGAATTACATAAAAAAACGGCTATTTCCTGGCTGCTGAGATCCTTTATAGTGGTGTAGAACATTGTGCCTTGTAGTAACACACATAGCGAGTCTGCTTTGGTAGTGAAATAATACTGTGAGTCCGTATGACATGCAGATGACAGGCGTCGTTCTTAGAATCACTGCACACTTCACTTATTAGGGCAGTCACGGGGCCAAAACTGACCAAATAACTCAAGTATTAACTCAGCCTTACAGGTCGATGTTAGCGCCAAGAAGAAGTGCACTCCTTTTACACCGTCAGCTGATTCCACATAGATGTCTACAGAACCTGTTCTATTAAACGTTTATACAAGTAGAGCCCCCCCCCCCCCCCCCGACAGAATGGAGAGGGTGTCAGCAGTAAGTTTGTGTTGACGTCACTGATTAATTTGCCCTTCCTCTGATCTAAACAATAACCCACAAAAAACAGACCCTGTCTGTGGAGCATACGCCTTCACTCGGTCAGGATTTGGTCAATAATCCATCAGTATTGCTAATGCCAAAAAAAACAGGAGTGGATCCGAAACAAAGATGACAAGTAAATGGAATATTTGCGTTTTGTACCCACTCCTGCTTTTGGCTACCAAATCATAAGCCAATTCTGATGGGACCATACAGGCCTTACAGCTGCTACACAGACAGGATCCATTGTGCATCTCATCTTTCCATCCTTCTGACAGATCAGAAGAAAGGTCAAATAAATGTCAGCCAGGCTGAAAGCCAAAATAGTGGACCAGTCATGAAGTGGGGAGGGTAGGAACAGCCTGAGAAGTCCACAGAGTGGACCTATGACATAGTGGTGAGGTGGAAGCAGCATGAAGGAGACCATAAAGTGGCCCAATGACAGAGTCTGGAGGTGGCGGCAGCATCAGGAGGCCACAGAGAGGCACAACGATGAAAGATTGTGGAGGTGGCAGCAGCATGAGGACGCCACAAAGTAGCATGACGACGAGAGATTGTGGAGGTGACAGCAGCATGAGGAGGCCACAGAGTGGCACCACGACAAAGTGTGGAGGTGTCATCAGTATGAGGAGGCCACCGAGTGGCACACTGACAGAGTCTGGAGTTGGCAGCAGTATGAGGAGGCCACTAAGTGGTAAAATGACCAAGTCTGGAGTTGGCAGCAGTATGAGGAGACCACAGAGTGGTCCAATGACATAGTGTGCAGGTGGCGGCAGGGGCAGCATCAGGAGCAGGCCATCGAGTGGCACAATGACCAAATCTGGAGGTGGCAGCAGTATGAGGAGTCCACCAAGTGGCACAATGTGGGTCTGGAGTTGGCAGCAGTATGAGGAGGCCACTGAGTGGCACAGTGACCGAGTCTGGAGGTGTCGACAGCAGCAGCATCAGGAGGATACCACAGAGTGGCAAGGTGACATAGTGTGGAGATGGCAGTAGCAGTAGCATCAGGATACCACAGACTGGCAAAGTGACATAGTGTGGAGACGGCAGTAGCAGCAGCAGCATCAGGATACCACAAAGGGTGATGCTGCATATGTTGATGCAGGTCTGTGGTGCCAACATTGACATCCTGGCCACGCTTCACCTTCTGCCCACATATTCTACATATGGCCATGTTAACCTTCTCTGGCGGCTTAGCAAAAAACTGTCACATTGCCGAGTAGGTGATTTTCCCCCCAACAGTCCACACTAACTGCTACCACCGCTACTTCTGTGAACCCCTGCACCACTACTTCCCGGGCAGGTAGGCTGCTACAAAGCAGGTGGTCTACCCTGGGCACGTTTGGCTCCCGACCTCCCACTGCTGCCACCCTGCTGATTCCCAGCCATGCTTTCAACACATATAACCGCCGAAGTCAACTGAGAATATATTTTTCTTTCTGTACTGAAATAGGCCACTAAATGTTTTCGCCACAAATAACTGCAACAGTGAAGTGCATATATATTTTTCTTTCTGTACTGAAATAGGCCAATAAACGCTTTCAACACATATAACTGCAACAGTAAAGTGTATATATATTTTTCTTTTTGTACTGAAATACTTTAGGCCACTAAACTCTTTCAACACATATAACTGCAGAAGTGAACTGAGAATATATTTTTATTTCTGTAGTGAAATAGGCCACTAAACGCTTTCACCAGAAATAACTGCAACAGTGAAGTGTGTATATATTTTTATTTTTGAACTGAAATAGGCCACTAAATGCTTTCAACACATATAACTGCAGAAGTGAACTGAGAATATATTTTTATTTCTTTACTGAAATAAGTAGGCCATTAAACGCTGTCACCACAAATAAATGCAACAGTGAAGTACGTATATATTTTTCATTTTGTACTGAAATAGGCCACTACACGCTTTTGCTCCAAATAAGTGCACCAGTGAAGAGGGTATATTTTTTCCTTTCTATACTGAAATAGGCCACTAAACGCTTTCGCCACAAATAACTGCAACAGTGAAGTGCGTATATACTTTTCTTTCTGTACTGAAATAGGCCACTAAATACTTTTGCCACAAATAACTGCACCAGTGAAGTGCGTATATTTTTTTCTTTCTATATTTAAATAGGCCACTAAATGCTTTTAACACATATAATTGCAGAAATGAACTGAGAATATATATTTTTTTGTACTGAAATCGGCTACTAAACGCTTTTAGCAGAAATAAATACACCAGTGAAGTACGTATATATTTTTCCTTCTGTACTGAAATAGGTCACTAAACGCTTATGCCACAAATAACTGCACCAGTGAAGTGCGTATATTTTTTTCTTTCTGCACTGAAATAGGCCACTAAACGCTTTTAACACATATAACTGCAGAAGTGAACGGAGAATATATTTTTCTTTTTGTACTGAAATCGTCCACTAAATGCTTTTAGCAGAAATAAATGCACGAGGGAAGTGCGTATATATTTTAATTTCTGTACTGAAATAGGCCACTAAACGCTTTTGCTACAAATAAATGCACCAGTGAAGTGAGTATATTTTTTCTTTCTGTACGCTTTCAACACATATAACTGCAGAACTAAGAATATATATTTCTTTTTCCACAAATATAAGCCACTAAAGGCTTTTTAACATGACACTTGCACCCCAAGAACAAATTGCTGGAATGACAGAGCTGTATAATGGCTATTTGGATCCCCCAATTATCTTTCCCTGCACTTGTAAAGCGCTTTTCTAGCACTGTCCCTAGCGCCTATTGACATCTCTCCCTGCACTAAGATGCTGTGAAATAATTCCTTCATATCCTTTCCCTGCACTTATAAATAGTTTTTTCAGTTTCTTTGTTCACAATGAGGTTTTTCCTTTTGCTGTCACTAGCGCCTTCTCACGTCTGTCCCTGCACTAAGAATGCTGGAAAATGGCAGAATCTAAAATGGCTGCCGTATTTATAGGGCTGTGACATCACAGGGCTGGCTGGCTGCTGATTGACATGCATGCATGCAGCCAATCTGGATGATCCCGCCTTCACAGAGTTCCTTGCCCCATGTCCTCAGTCCTCACACGTGTAGCCGCCATTTTAGGAAAAATTGCGATTCGTTACCATGAAGCGCAAAGCAATTCGAATTCAATGCGAATAAAATTTTTCCTGAAATTCGGATCGAATTCCACTTCGTCAGCTTCGATTCCCCTCATCTCTAGTTTCTATTATGTAAAGTCACTTCAGAACAGAATTGTCAGTTTTGAAAATTGTGTTGAAAATTAAAAAAATGCTTCTGAAATTCTAAGCCTTCTAATGTCCTAATGTAAGCTTAGTGGTCATAAGAATTTGAATATCACCATCCTTACAATTGGCCTGTCAGCCCATGCAGCACTCTTCTAATCAACAGCATCCAAAGTGACTTGAACGACACCCACTCAGGAACTAGAATCAGGGTGCCATAGCTAGTGGGTGCCAACAGTGATCGTGGGAGACTTTCTGGTACTCTGACATCCAGAAGCCTTGTAAAAGCTCCAAGGCTTAGGCA
Source organism: Bufo bufo (assembly GCF_905171765.1). Classification (NCBI taxonomy): domain Eukaryota; kingdom Metazoa; phylum Chordata; class Amphibia; order Anura; family Bufonidae; genus Bufo; species Bufo bufo. The sequence goes on from NC_053399.1 coordinate 83,761,076, forward strand.
GGGCTTAAAGGGAGTCTGTCACCAACCTGACCGGTTTTAAACCGATCACATAGTTCAATGGGACACAAAGACATGACACAGATGGTTTCTTTGTTTAGTTTTTCAGATCATCCAAATCGCCCAAAAAGTAGTTTTTATGATATGCTAATGAGCCGTCGCAAGTGCCCCTCAGTAAACTCCGGCCAGCCCTTTGGCTCTGTTACATCATATTTCCCTATAGGCTGTGCGCATGCGCCGATTTCACCCGACAGCCAAATATCCCTAACTTTTTGTAGTTTATAATATGTCCACCTCTGTATCAACAGGTAAAAGTTGTCAGGTCTCTTCATTATGATGATTCACACATACTACTACTAATAACTTATGTGCATGTCATATGCATATATCTACATTGTATATTTAACTAGAAAATCATGGTGCTTGCTTAGTAATATCTTTACTCCTTCCATTATGCCCTATTCAAAAATTGCCCCATCTAAAACCATGGTTGAATCATTAGCCAAAATATCTGCAATGCCCATACTGTAGATACACAATGTATTCTATTTTACTTGCTAGGAAAGTGTGTAAGAGACATGAGATCACCACCGATACAAAGAAATCTCCTAAGGCTGCAAACAAGAAGCATCCCGGGAACTGCTTACCGCATTATCTATGTTTGTTTTGCAGTTATGTTTTTACTGTTCCTTAGAGGGCAATTTACCTTAGTCACTGTTAAATTTTCTTGGCTTATTGTTACCTCTGGGAAAGAGGCAGAAGACAGAGAAGATGAAATCCCCGGTGCATGCTGTAATATACAATTATTATTGCCAAACTAATTTACAGTTATAGTCGTTTGATTGGAAAAAAATATATTGCAAACCGGTTATAGAAAATGTTCTGCAATAATCTTCACTATTCTGAAAGGTTTAAATGAATAAATGAAAATGGTAATAGGGGGGCCCAATCCTAAGGGTTGTTAACGGAGCCTAGTATTATTAGATGATATAACATTAAAGGGGTTTTCTGAGATTTTGATATTGATAACCTATTCTCTGGATAGGTCATCAGTATCTGATCGCGGGGTCAGCATGCACAGCGCTGTACATAGTTTAGCCCCATTCATCTGAACTGTACTTGGCCATGTGACACATGAACGTGAGAAGGAGGAACTCCAGTGGCTTCTCAAACAGCTGACGAGAACGCCCCGGGTGTCAGACCTCCTCCGATCAGATACTAATGACCTATCCTGAGGTTAGGTCATCAGTATCAAAGTCTCAGAAAAACCCTTTAACTGATCTATAGTGTTTGGACATGGTACCAGGGGGGTAGCTATAGGGGGTGGAGAGGTAGCAGTCGCTACTGGGCCCAGGAGCCTGAGGGGGCCCAAAGACCCTTGTGCTGTATAAGAAGACACCGGTATTGTAGAGCGTGCATGCTGGTCAAAGGAAGCAGGTTGGAAGGGGTTAGGTCAAGAATTTGGCATGGGGGGTGCTGTTTCAGCTTTTGCCTCAAGGAGAACAAAGGCTATGTATTATGAAGGCATCTTTCACCAGGGCCCATGAGCCTTTAGCCCCTGCATGGTACCATTGGAAAGTCAGTGCATAAAAAGATAACATAGGGAATGAAGCATAAGTTATGTATAAAACTATTTTGAAAAGTTCCATTTTATATTCAGTTCAAATGTTCTGTTGGTAACCAATCAGGTACATGAATGGTTGCTAGAAGCAATTTAACAAATGTCCACAACTGTGCCCATTTACTCCCAGCACCAAAATAGCAACAATAAGAGACGTATCTAGGTCGTATCTAGACGTATCTAGGTCAGTATTTCACAGTATGAGAGGCATCCTGTCACACCAGTGATAGGTTTTAGAAGGTCTGAAAGATTATCTGCTTATTAGTGATCTGACAGCCTCTTTTGGTTTCACTTTGTCTGTGTGTTGCTGGTATGTCCACACCTCCTGTTCAGGTGTGGATCATGTGACCTTTACCTCCCCCTATTTAGTCTGACTTTACCCATCACTCCTTGCTCTGGATAGCTTCATTTCATTTTGGAAGAGCTGGAGTGTGGTTATTGTTGAAGTCCTGTTCATCCATCATCCACAGAAGTTAACTGTTCCGCTTGTTCTGTTTTGTATTCCCCCCCCCCCTTGTTGTTTACTAGGCCTCAGCGAGACACTGGTTCCTTCATCAGGGAAGGAGCGGGTTGTCTCTGCCCTGTCATTACCTTTAGGGCATCCGAGGGCCACCAGGGTTTTCTAGGTTCCTGTGTATGGGAATCTCTACCATCGAGAAGTGCCCATACGGATAGGAGTTAGGGCCAGGAACAGGGTTTTATAGGTGGTGACCCTTTTCCTTCCCTAGCGGTGAGGCCTAGTGTCTTTTCCCTTCCTTCTTGTTGTCTTTTTGGTGTTCTCCCCTACTACATCCGTGACATTATCCAGAGCCCAATACCGCCATTTTTGTTCTGATCTGTGCAGCTATGGATGCTATGACTGCACTGGTCAAACAGCTGCAGAATTTGACTTTGGAGGTAGCAGACCTCCGTGCAATGGTTTTGCAGATTCAGAGTCCACAGGCTGCTGGTTCCAGTGGTGGGTTCCAGGCCTGCCCTGAACCGAAGGTAGCTCTCCCGGACAGGTTTTCCGGGGGTAGTGACAATTCATCCGATTCAGGGAGTCATGTAAATTATACTTCAGGCTGCGTCCTTACTCTTCTGGGGATGAGTGTCAACGTGTAAGTATGATTATTTCTTTGCTTAAAGAGGACGCCCAATCTTGGGCTTTTTCTCTGCCGACCGGATCACCGTCCCTCCGGTCGGTAGATGAATTCTTTAGAGCCTTGGGTCTTATCTATGATGACCCGGATCGGATCTCTCAGGCCGAGACCAAGTTAGGGGGTTTCCAGCAGGGAGAACCTATTGATCTGAATTTAGGGGATGGGCTACGGATACAGAGTGGAACGATCCTGCTCTCCGTAGCCAATTCTGCCAGGGTCTCTCTGAGAGACTGCAGGACGCATTGGCTTTTCATGAAAATCCTGAGTCATTGGAAGCAGCTATGTCCCTTGCTGTACGTCTTGATAGACGCCTGAGAGAGAGATCTAGGGGTCCTCACCTTCAGGACGTACTGTCCAATAAGTACTGCTTCCTTTGACACTTATGGTGGAGAGACATGGGTGGTTGTTCCTTGTGATGAGCCTATGCAGTTAGGAGGAGCTACTCCTGGAACTACTGGCAAAAGCTTGGGTCGTGTGAAAGGAGTCTGCTTTTGTTGTGGCAAGAAGGGACATTTTGTAAATATTTGTCTGTACTTGCAGCATCAAGGTGTAAACAAAAAGAAAAAAAATGTTTAATCCCCAAATTACTATTGATAGTGTGGGTGGGGAGCAAGAAAACCTACTTTTGTCTTTTACTGGTAGTACTCGTATTCTCCTGTCTGCCGAGGTGGCGCTAGAGTCCAAAACTGTGAAAATCAAAGCATTTATCGACAGTGGGGCAGGAGTTAACTTGATTGATGGACAGTTTGTACGCATTCACGGGTTGACTACTAATGCATTAGAGAATAGTATTTCTGTCTTTGCAATTGACTTAGCACCTCTCGCCCAAAAATGCCTGTCGCATGTAGTGAATGACATTAATTTAAGAGTGGGTGATTTGCATCAGGAATCTATCTCCTGTTATGTGTTGGAGGGTCTGCCTGCTCCGTTGGTGTTGGGCTTACCATGGTTAAGCAAACATAACCCTAATATCGATTGGCAAGCGAGACAGATTCTCAATTGCAGTGATTTTTGCATGAACAACTGTCTTAATGCATCGTTCTCTATGGTTACCACTAAAACTGTACCCTCGTTCATTTCTGAATTTTCTTATGTGTTTTCTGAGAGTGGTAATCAGGAGTTGCCTCCACACCGGGAGTATGACTGTCCCGTCAATCTTATTCCCGGAGCTGACATACAAATTTATTCGCCTAATATGGAGACTCATCAGGATCATGTGAGACAGATCCTAAGAGAGAATAAGTTGTATGCTAAGATGGAAAAGTGTGTATTTGCTGTACAGGAAGTGCAATTTCTGGGTTACCTGCTCTCATCCTCAGGTTTTTGTATGGATCCCGAGAAGGTCCGTGCCGTGTTGGACTGGGATCGACCCGAAAATCTGAAAGCGCTTATGCGGTTTCTGGTGGCCCGGGTTGCGTAAGTGTATTGAGGACTATGTGTCAGCCTGTGGTACCTGTGCACGTGCTAAGGTGACACATACTTGGCCTTCCGGATCTCTGCTTTCATTGCCCATCCCGTCCAGACCTTGGACCCATTTGTCCATGGATTTTATCACAAATTTACCGAATTCTTTGGGAAAGACCGTGATTCTGGAGGTTGTCGATCGTTTTAGTAAAATGGCACACTTTATTGCATTACCTAGTCTACCCAATGCTAAAACTCTTGCGCAGGTGTTTGTCGACAACATTGTGAAACTACATGGCATTCCCTCTGATGTGGTGTCCGATAGTTTGTTTCCAGATTCTGGAGAGCGTTCTGTACTCGTCTGGGTGTACAATTGTCCTTCTCTTCTGCTTTTCATCCTCAGTCGAACGGACAGACGGAGCGCACCAATCAGAATCTGGAGACTTACTTGAGATGTTTTGTTTCAGAGAATCAGGAAGAGTGGTCTTTTTTGTTGTCTTTTGCTGTTCTCCCCTACTACATCCGTGACAGAAGTGTGTGAAGTCCTATTCACCCTGATAGAGCTCTATTAGGGTGAATAGGACAAGGGTCCTAGCCCCTAAGGAGGCTAATAGTTATTAAATAAAAGTAAAAAAAAAAAAAGTAACCCCCCCAAAATATTGAATAAATCGCACATGCTTAAAATTATATCGCAATATAGATTTTAGGCCATATTGCCCACCCCTATGAGGGGCATTATTAATGCTGGGACCACTATGGGAGACATTATTAATGCTGGGGCCACTATGGGAGACATTATTAATGCTAGGCGCCATTATACGGGCACATTATTACTGCTGTGGGCCACTATAGGGGACATTATTAATTCTGGGGCTTCTATATGGGCACATTATTACTGCTGGGGGCCACTATAGGGGACATTATTAATTCTGGGGCCACTATGGGGAACATTATTACTGCTGGTGACCGCTATGGGAGACATTACTGCTGCGGGGCACTATAGGAGATATTATTAATGCTGGGGGGCAATATAGGGGACATTATTAATGCCGAGGAACACTATGAGATGACATTATCAATGCTGGGGGCCACTATGGAGGACATTATGTGTACACATGACCGTTTTGTGCACCCGTGGCCGTTTTTCAGTTTTCCGTGATTTTCTGCGGACCCATTGACTTTCAATGGGTCAGTTGAAAACTCGGAAAATGCACCGTTTGTCATCCGCCTCCGTGATCCGTGTATCCTGTCCGTCAAAAATATATGACCTGTCCTATTTTTTTGACGGACAACGGTTCACGGACCCATTCAAGTCAATAAGACAAGACAAGATTGGCATCCGTGTCCGTGGGCTACTTTCATACAGACGGATCCGAAGATCCGTCTGCATAAAAGCTTTTTTCAGAGCTGATCTCTTACAGGGGGCTATGATACGCACAATTAACCCATTCAGGTGCGGCACCTGAGGGGTTAATTGTGCTGATCACAGCCCCCTGTAAGAGATCGGGTGCTGCCAGGCAGCAGGGGGCAGTCATGTACACAGTTCGTAGTACATTCTAACTTGAAGCGTCCCCATCACCATGTGTTAGAATATACTGTCGGATATGAGTTTTCACGATGTAACTCAAATCCGATGGTATATTCTAACATAGAGGCGTTCCCATGGTGATGGGGACGCTTCAAGTTAAAATATACCATCGGATTGGAGAAAACTCTGATCCGATGGTATAATAGGGACTCCTGACTTTACATTGAAAGTCAATGGGGGACGGATCCGTTTGCAATTGCACCATATTGTGTCAACGTCAAACGGATCCGTCCCCATTGACTTGCATTGTAAGTCAGGACGGATCCGTTTGCCTCCGCACGGCCAGGCTGGCACCAAAACGACTTTTTCCTTCATGTCCGTGGATCCTCCAAAAATCAAGGAAGACCCACGGAAGGAAAAACGGACACGGATCACGGAACTACGGAACCCGTTTTTGCGGACCGCAAAAAAAAACGGTCGTGTGCATGAGGCCTTAGGGTCCCATTTTTCAACCGCTCTACTGGTCCAATTAATGACAGGGTTGTGCAATTGGAGCCAGGGGATACCTAAAACCATTTCAGCGGGCAAATTCTCCAAGATCAAAAAAGAGCAATTCTCAGTGTGACTCACCCCTACAGTCAAAGTTATTTCAGGTGTGCAAAACTTAACAGTTCCTCCCAATAAGGGGGTGGAGTCAATGGCTACAATGTAAATAGGGCTGGGAAGGGCTAAAATAGGTATCCCCACTTGAAGAGCAAATTTAAGATCAATAAAGTTAGAGGCCGACCCATAATCAATAAAGGCACTACCTGACTCCCTGTTTAATCCTAACCAAATAGCAATAGGTACCAATAATTTCTTTTTAACCACCCCAGGGAGTACCTTGTCTTTAGAACTCTCAGGTTTGGGTGATCTTCCGGAAGGAGGGACCTTGGGACACTGCCGGATACAATGATCGGAATCACCACAGTGGAAACATGTACCACGACGGCGGCGTTGGTCTTTTCTGGTCATACCAAGCTGCATAGGTTCATCAGTACAAGGCTCGGACATTTATCCCCCACAGGACTGGTCTCTGGTTTGGACATAACCTGTGGAAAAAACAAATGCTCCCGCTGTCTCTCCCTAATGCGTCTGTCCAGTCTCACAGCAAGAGTAATGGTTTGTTCCAAGGTCCCAGGAAAAGAATAACATACTAGCATGTCTTTAAGAGTCTCAGATAGACCAGACCTGAACTGGCTTTTGAGAGCAGGTTAATTCCAACCAGAGGGGACGCACCATTGATATTTTAGCTGACTTTCCGCTACAGTTGCTCTGTCAGGTTCATCATACAAAACCCCAAGGGCCTGAAAAAACGCGTCGACTGATATAAGACACTGAGAGTCGGGGGTAACGAAAATGCCCACTCCTGGGGTTCGCATTGTAATAAGGATATAATAATACCCACTCTTTGTTGAGCAGAACCAGAAGAATGGGGTTGCAGACGGAAATACAGTTTACATCGCTCCTTAAAGGCTAAAAAACAATTGTGATCCCCGCAAACCGATCTGTAGTGCGGACGAAGAAGAAACAGAGAGGTTTTGTGCCGCTTCCTGCAGGTTTCGTGCAGCTAACCTCTCCCCTAACTCCTGGACAATGGGCCAGGTTTTGGACATGATCCATGAGAGTTGGCAATGTATCCATGATAAAGTAATTTAGGCCTGTGATTCTGTCACGAGAAGGGGGTGGGGATAGGTGCAAAACTGACTCCACCCACACCTCTGTCCCTGCCTACTTGCACTTACCCGTCCTAGGTAACGGAGCGCAACTCGGCGGGGATCCCTACCCTGAGTAAGTGCGCAAGAGACAAACAAGACAAACACAGAGTAGTCAAACAAGCAAGGTCTAAACCAGGAGGTCAAGGCGGTACCAGGAAACAAGCAGAAGCAAAGTCAGTGCACAAACCGGGAGTAAATACCAGGATGTCCAGATCATTGGGTGTCAGAGTAATTACAGTTTAAGAAATATACACCTACAATTTAATTAATTAACTTCACCTACTGTATATTTGCTACTATTAGTAAACCCTGGAAATGAGGTAAACTAAAAAAAAAAAGAATGTTAGCAGACTTAGTCAAAATAATTAATTGAACAGGATGTTTTCTCTCTTTCCTAATTATACTCCGGGGAATATTTTGTACTATTTATTGCAATCTGTATTTTAATAAGGTGGCTTTAGTGGAGCAGAGAAGGTATAAAATATTGAAACCTTCTGCCTTGAGACTCAGAAAGCCATGACTTGAATGTAAAAGTCCGTATTTTTCTAAGGAACGATACTGGAAACTACCGTATATATTTAATTTATAAATTACATAAAACAATGTAAGTAAGATGTTTTTTTTTTATTCTTAATAATTATAATAGAGATAATCTCGGTTAATAGATATAGAAATGTCCCTTTAAGTTTATTTGTTTAGGAATTCCCATGGTCATCACTGGGCGATTTTCCATTTTTTAGTTTTCCTTTTTTTTACCCCCAGCCCTCCCAAAGCTATAACTTTTTTATTTTTTTGTTCACATAGCTGTATCAGGGCTCGTTTTTTGCGGGGCAAGATGCTCTTTCTAATGGCACTATTGACAGTTCCATACAATGTGGTGGGAAGCAGGAAAAAAATTATAAATGGGATGAAATGGGAAAAAAACACAATTCCAGAACAGTTTTTTGGGGTTTTGTTTTTATGGTGTTCCCTATATATTAAAGCTGACCCGTTACTTTCATTCTCCAGGTCCATACAAATCAGGCAATACCACATATGCATATTTTTTATAGCGTTTTTTTTATACTGAAAACCTTAAAAATTATAATTTTTTTTGTTTAGTCTCCATATTCTGACCCCTATAACTTTTTTGTATTTATCTATGCGGATCTATGTGAAGATCAATCTGTACTTTTTAGGGATGCAATTTTGGGGAGTGTACAATTTTTTGATAATTTTTTATTTATTTTTTTGTGTGAGGAGAAGCGACCAAAAAAAACGACGAATCGACCATTTTGATTTTTTTTTTTCCGTTTCACCGTTTTCCATATGGGATTGCATGTTTTATATTTTATAGTTTTAATAGGTTTTTTTTCGGTAAGGGGGAAGATTTCAATTTCCCCCAAAAAAATTTTTCACTTATTTATATAGTTCCTATAGGGAACTATAACGAGCAATCATTGGATTGCTTTTCTCATAGACTTCAAAGCATTAACATTGAAATCTATGAGGGATTTACTGTATTTCTATGGAGCTCTGCCACAGGCAGGGGCTCCATAGAAATTACTATGCAGCACCCTTCTGTCACACAGGAGGACGGGGGCTGCTGCACACATTCCTCCTTCCCCGAACCCCGCCGAGGGGAGCCAGAGCACAAAACCAGAAGCGCACGGATCGACCACGGCATCTAAAGAGTTAAATGTCAGTGACTGGCATTACCGCTAGTAGCGGACATTAGCCACGGGTGCCTTCTGTATGAAACAGCAGGCACCAGGTTGTTATGGGGCCAACTCCGTATATACGTATATAGCCGTGTTGCGGTCAGAAAGGGGTTAAGTATATTTTTTCATAATTATCAGTGGTTATTGTAAATAAACCTTCACCAACCATTATATTCATAGGCCGTTTTGCCTAGAAAATATGAATTTTACAGAAATCTAAATGCAGTTCATACCCAGACATTTGTTCAGTTCTTTGCTATAAGAAGCTATTTGTAGAAATGAATGGTCATATTATTTATATCTAGTCATTTTTCATCTGTCCCATTGTCGTGATGGAAACGAAACCAAACCGCAGTTCTCTTGCAGTCTGCAGCAGGTTTTCTTCCAAGCACTGGTCATTACAACCAATCACATTCCAGCTTTTATCTTCCAAGACGTTATTTTCAAATAAAAAGATCTCAAATTATTTTGTAGAGCACTTTTAATACAGAAGTCTCTATTTTTGTGGTTGACTAGCTGTGAAATTCATGTATATTCATGTACAGAGCTGTACCAGTGCACCAGTGTATTAATAGTTGGTACCATATTATGTTATGGTGGACAGGAAAGCAATATGTTTAATTGTGAAACATATTGCCCACCTACAAGTGTCTTCTACTTGTACAGACCTAACCATATTTCCTATTAGAAAAAAAAATCACATTTCCACATTGAGTCAATCAAAGATAACAATACGTGTTAGGTCAAGGTTGAAACGGAATTTAGCATTGAAAATTGGCTGTCATGTCACCTGAGAACAAACTACACAAATATTATTGGTCCAGTCCCTAAATAATCCCTATGTCTGTTCTGTACACTAATTTTACCTAACAATGTTTTATCACTTAGTCGTCATTAGTAACTACAGTTATGAATATTACACATCTGATCCCATTTTTATGCCATCTTTTCCAGTGAACATTGAGAACGATAGTTCAGAAGAAAGGTGTCACCAATCCACCCAGCAGTAAATACTTTCCTCAGAAATATTATCTAATGTGTTTTTAGACCTTACAGTATAGGGGTTGTCTCAACTGGACCAACACTTCTAAAAATGAAGCCATGATCACTATGGGTTCAGTTTCTGAAACCCCTGATGATGGACTGATATTACTGGGGGAAGCGCTCTCCATAAGGAGATATAGTATCCCCTGAATCCTGACCTAGGCCTCTCACCGAGTTTAGTCAGTACTCTCTGCTCTGCACTGATGAGGGTCAATCACCAAATACAGCTGTATGCAGATGAGGTACTGGCTTAGTTATTATTCAAGTCATGTCTCAAGGCCTGTTTAAAAGGTTGAACATTGACCTATAGGATAGCTACCTTACATCTGGTGGCATTAGAGGCAGAGCTTGCCTGGGGGAAGCTATCAACAGCCATTTATTTCACATGTAACACTGCACAAAATTGGCCACCAAGCTATAGTCACTTCAAGTGTGCCACAGTGGGAGCTACTTTTTTTTATCAGCTCTCCTCTTTGCCTACTAGTAGGGTGTCCCAATCACATCCATATGATTTTTAAGGTACAGTATATAGAAAGGGGTTATATAGTTACAATAGTCCTTTAAAGTGTACTTACTTTCAGATCACTTTTGCAGAATAGGTTGCCATGTGTATATACATGACCATTATATGACTTGTATCTGGCATTTCTTCTGCAGGCTCCACATCTAATTGTCAGTGGTCCCTGAGCTGGTGAGTGATCACTAGCTGCTATGATCTCTGCCCATGAACTACACATAAAAACAAGAGATTCTACACTTTAACAAGATAGTTGTATACTGGGAGAGTCTTAAAGGATACATACAATTTTAGGGGCAGTTTTTATTATTGAATTTTACCTACTTGAGAGTTTTTTTTTTTCAATTGGTCTTTATTAAACATTTTAGCCACTTTCTATGTACAGCCTTGAGATTCTCAAGTAGCATAATCTGTATTTTTACAGTTTCCTGTCAGGCAGCCTTATCTGTGATCTCTGACCTTCTAAAAAATTATTATAACTCAATTTTTATCTTTTAGTAATTTAGAGTTAAAGTTTATTAGATGATCGCTTCAAAGTGAAAGTACGATTCATACAGCTAGTGTGCTAGCTAGCAAATAGTTAACCCTTTGTAACAGAATGGCTAAATATTTTTTGTTTATTAAAGACCAAGTGAAAAAATGAGTTTAAGCCCAAAATTAGCAAAATGCAATGATAACAAAATTGCCCCTTGAAGGTGTACATAGCCTTTAAATTCAGAAAAAGCAGAGATATAAATGTGTAACTTGCAAGTTTTAATGTATCTTTTCACACAAGACTATCAATCTGCTCAGCTCCTCCTGCTTTATAACCTGCTGCTTGCAGATTGCACTGCATTTTCATGGTGACAGATCCTCTTTAAGTAACACCAGAGCACCAAAGGGAGAAACAAGAGAAAACTCAAGGGCACACTGATAAATGTATCCATGCAGTCCTTTATGTCCAGGTTGTTAATTTGCATGGGCTGGACACATAAATTGTGGTCTCACTCTTTGCTTCTAGATACTGATCTTATTTTTGGAAATATAGGCTACCTGTTGGATTCAGAGGAGGCCACTCTCACCATGGTGTATGTTTCTATTGCTCCTGAACAACTAATTCAAGTCAATATATTTCTTACAATTTTTAGCATGACTCTTATCCATGTGGACTAGGAGTTATAGCCCTATGTTTTTTTTTCTTTCTTTTGACTTTAATTGTAAAAGTTAATCTTATTTTAGGTATGTTGTGATGGTGTGATGCAACGTTTGGTCAATGTTTCTGTATATTTTGAAATGGTCGAGGGTCGACAGTGAAGTGGGTGTTCATCCATATTAGCTGATTATGCTTGAGTAACTGGACTTTGCACACTTTCTTCCGGTGGTAAGTTCAAAAAGATGATTATTTTTTAAGGACAGGCTCCTCGAACGAGAAGTGGTTTTAATGAACAATAGTCTAGATATGCGTTTTATAAAATTTGAGTAAGCAGCCTTCCTTTTTTACTTTCTCTTGTAACCAGCAGATAATACTCTGGCTTTAGTCTTTACAATAATGTCTGATTTTAAACCTTTATATAATATCACATATTCTCTCTAATCATGTGTAATGACAATCAAACCATGGTCTCTGATTTCTTGCTTCTTGGATTCAAGACTCATCAAAACCTTAAGCTTCTACTCTTTTCTTTGTTTCTAGTTATATACATTGTCATATTAGCTGGAAACATCATGATTATCATTTCTATTTCACTGGTTCTCTTTCTGGATATTTCTATGTTCATTTTTTTGAAACATTTGGTCTTGGCAGATTTATTGTTCACTACAAATATTATACCTAATATGTTGCATGTCCTTATAATGGATGGTGCTGAGATATCTACCAAGGGTTGCTTCACCCAATACTACTTTCACTGCATCTCAGTGTTTGCTCAGTCATTAGTGCTTACTAGCATGTCTTTTGACCGTTATATAGCCATCTGCCACCCCTTACGTTATTCTTCTGTTATGAACCATAGGCTTTGTCGCCATCTTGTTTTTTGGTCTTGGGCCACAGGAATCCTCCTAATGCCAAGTGAAATGGTTTCCTTGTCTCAACTGAAGTTCTGCAGTTCTAATATCATTGACCATTTTTTCTGTGACTTTGCACCTGTCTTAAAAATTACATCTTCAAATACTTCCTTGGTCATATGGGAAGACTTTATCCTCACATTACTTCTTATTGTTCTTCCTTTTTTATTTGTCATGGTATCTTACGCTTGTATTTTTATATCCATTCTTAAGATTTCTACAAAGACTGGTCGGCAGAAAGCCTTCTCCACCTGTAGCTCTCACCTGGTCACACTGTGCACTTATTATGGTACTATTATTACTATCTACATATTTCCAGTGGAGGAGACTGCAGTCAATGAAAATAAACTGAAATCTCTTTTGTATATTGTTCTCACCCCATTTATTAACCCCATTATATACAGTATGAGGAATCAAGAAATAAGGAAAGCATTCATGCAATTATTATGTAATAGGAAATAGTTGAAATTCCATCACATCAGAACTTTTATATAATATATATATACTTTACAATGCAAAGAGAAATTTTTAGTGCAAATTGAAAACTATGAAACTGCAAATATCACATTTAGAAATATGTATTTTAAATCATTGTACAGTACAATTGTATATAGACTATTATTGTAGATGTCTGGTACTGTATGGTTTCTGATCTTCAAAGTGTAGCTGTCATTTTGTGCAGCACCACATAGCCATCACCACCTCTGCCACACAGCACCTTTTGGTTGCAAGACCCAGTAGCCCATCAGCACCCTGCTGTCATACTAATCCCCCATGACACAAGGAAGAACACTATTTCTGGCCATTATATGATATCATACTTTTATTAGAAGTTTACCACTCTGCATGCTCCATCAATTTTCCTTAAAGTCACCTCTAGAGTGAGTGAAGACTAGCTGCTATGATGCCTCCTATACATAGCATAGAGAGGAGATCATGCTCTCCCTGTACCACACCCTAAAAGTAGCTTTAGAATGGAGAACATTATATAGCAGTACTGAGCAGTGTAGCTGTGTCTCCCGCACTGAGGTGAGACAGTAGAAGCAGCAGTAGAGTCTCTGTGTGCTTTTAATATTGATGACCTATCCTCAGGATAGGTCATCAATATCAGATCGGCGGGGGTCTGACACCTGGCACCCCCTTCTACAGGAGCAATCACAATTTGTATAAAAAATAATAAAGTCATTGACATACACCATTATGGGTTGTTTTTTTATATATAATGAGAGCATGTTTTCCTGCTTAATCAGTCCTGAAGGGGCCAGACACGTTACTTCCAGAATTTGCATTCCACGGTGGAACGCATGTGAAATATTCTATTTTGAGTTTGAAACATAAAGATTGTGCTATATCTAACATATAGCTGCAATATCTTCATGGAGGTATGTAGGTATATATATATACAGTTGCAAGAAAAAGTATGTGAACCCTTTGGAATGATATGGATTTCTGCACAAATTGGTCATAAAATGTGATCTGATCCTTATCTAAGTCACAACAATAGACAATCACAGTCTGCTTAAACTAATAACACACAAAGAATTAAATGTTACCATGTTTTTATTGAACACACCATGTAAACATTCACAGTGCAGGTGGAAAAAGTATGTGAACCCCTAGACTAATGACATCTCCAAGAGCTAATTGGAGTGAGGTGTCAGCCAACTGGAGTCCAATCAATGAGATGAGATTGGAGGTGTTGGTTACAGCTGTCCTGCCCTATAAAAAAAAAACACACCAGTTCTGGGTTTGCTTTTCACAAGAAGCATTGCCTGATGTGAATGATGCTGAATGATGTCTCGCACAAAAGAGCTCTCAGAAGACCTACTATTAAGAATTATTGTCTTGCATAAAGCTGGAAAGGGTTATAAAAGTATCTCCAAAAGCCTTGCTGTTCATCAGTCCACGGTAAGACAAATTGTCTATAAATGGAGAAAGTTTAGCACTGCTGCTACTCTCCCTAGGAGTGGCCGTCCTGTAAAGATGACTGCAAGAGCACAGCGCAGACTGCTCAATGAGGTGAAGAATCCTACAGTGTCAGCTATAGACTTACAAAAGTCTCTGGCATATGCTAACATCCCTGTTAGCAAATCTACAATACGTAAAACACTAAACAAGAATGGATTTCATGGGAGGACACCACAGAGGAAGCCACTGCTGTCCAAAAAAAACATTGCTGCACGTTTGCACAAGAGCACCTGGATGTTCCACAGCAGTACTGGCAAAATATTCTGTGGACAGATGAAACCACACTATGTGTGGAGAAAAAGAGGCACATCACACCAACATCAAAACCTCATCCCAACTGTGAAGTATGGTGGTGGGGGCATCATGGTTTGGGGATGCTTTGCTGCATCAGGGCCTGGATGGATTGCTATCATCGAAGGAAAAATGAATTCCCAAGTTTATCAAGACATTTTGCAGGAGAACTTAAGGCCATCTGTCCACCAGCTGAAGCTCAAAAGAAGATGGGTGTTGCAACAAGACAACGACCCAAAGCATAGAAGTAAATCAACAACAGAATGGCTTAAACAGAAAAAAATACGCCTTCTGGAGTGGCCCAGTCAGAGTCCTGACCTCAACCCGATTGAGATGCTGTGGCATGACCTCAAGAAAGCGATTCACACCAGACATCACAAGAATATTGCTGAACTGAAACAGTTCTGTAAACAGGAATGGTCAAGAATTACTCCTGACCGTTGTGCACGTCTGTTCTGCAACTACAGGAAACGTTTGGTTGAAGTTATTTCTGCCAAAGGAGGTTCAACCAGTTATTAAATCCAAGGGTTCACATACTTTTTCCACCTGCACTGTGAATGTTTACATGGTGTGTTCAATAAAAACATGGTAACATTTAATATATATAAATAAAATGCAATGAATGGCAGCACCAACCTTTAGATTTGAAGATTGGGTGCAAGCTCCAATAGGAAAAGCGTCCCAGGATAATAAAATAAAAAATATAGCAGCACTCCGGTATAGTGAAAAAAGAAAACTGTTTATTCACCCAGTAGTGACGCGACGTTTCGGCTCCAACATGAAGCCTTTCTCAAGCAATGTAACAATGCAAACTGAACATACTTATAGTGTGAGGAAATGACATCATCAAACATAATTAGCATTAACCCATGCCTGTACAAGTGACATATGAAAAAATTAAGTGAAATATATACGTGTACATATGTAAGTCTGGTGAACACAATCATAAGATAGAACCGTGATACAATTGTATATCATAATACATTATGTGAATAAATACAAAATTCATGCTCAAAAAAATAAAGGGAACACTTAAACAACACAATGTAACTCCAAGTCAATCACACTTCTGTGAAATCAAACTGTCCACTTAGGAAGCAATGCCAATTATGTTTGATGATATCAGTTCAGTTTGCATTGTTACATTGCTTGAGAAAGGCTTCATGTTGGAGCCGAAACGTTGCGTCACCACTGGGTGAATAAACAGTTTTCTTTTTTCCCTATACCGGAGTGCTTCTCTATTTTTTATTTATATATATATACACTGCTCAAAAAAATAAAGGGAACACAAAAATTACACATCCTAGATCTGAATTAATTAAATATTCTTCTGAAATACTTTGTTCTTTACATAGTTGAATGTGCTGACAACAAAATCACACAAAAAATAAAAAATGGAAATCAAATTTTTCAACCCATGGAGGTCTGGATTTGGAGTCACACTCAAAATAAAGTGGAAAAACACACTACAGGCTGATCCAACTTTGATGTAATGTCCTTAAAACAAGTCAAAATAAGGCTCAGTAGTGTGTGTGGCCTCCACGTGCCTGTATGACCTCCCTACAACGCCTGTGCATGCTCCTGATGAGGTGGCGGACGGTCTCCTGAGGGATCTCCTCCCAGACCTGGACTAAAGCATCTGCCAACTCCTGGACAGTCTGTGGTGCAACGTGACATTGGTGGATAGAGCGAGACATGATGTCCCAGATGTGCTCAATTGGATTCAGGTCGGGGGAACGGGCGGGCTAGTCCATAGCATCAATGCCTTTGTCTTGCAGGAACTGCTGACACACTCCAGCCACATGAGGTCTAGCATTGTCTTGCATTAGGAGGAACCCAGGGCCAACCGCACCAGCATATGGTCTCACAAGGGGTCTGAGGATCTCATCTCGGTACCTAATGACAGGCTACCTCTGGCGAGCACATGGAGGGCTGTGCGGCCCTCCAAAGAAATGCCACCCCACACCATTACTGACCCAATGCCAAGCCGGTCATGCTGAAGGATGTTGCAGGCAGCAGAACGTTCTCCACGGCGTCTCCAGACTCTGTCACGTCTGTCACATGTGCTCAGTGTGAACCTGCTTTCATCTGTGAAGAGCACAGAGCGCCAGTGGCGAATTTGCCAATCTTGATGTTCTCTGGCAAATGCCAAACGTCCTGCACGGTGTTGGGCTGTAAGCACAACCCCCACCTGTGGACGTCGGGCCCTCATATCACCCTCATGGAGTCTGTTTCTGACCGTTTGAGCAGACACATGCACATTTGGGCCTGCTGGAGGTCATTTTGCATGGCTCTGGCAGTGCTCCTCCTGTTCCTCCTTGCACAAAGGCAGAGGTAGCGGTCCTGCTGCTGGGTTGTTTCCCTCCTACGGCCTCCTCCATGTCTCCTGATGTACTGGCCTGTCTCCTGGTAGCGCCTCCATGCTCTGGACACTACGCTGACAGACACAGCAAACCTTCTTGCCACAGCTCGCATTGATGTGCCATCCTGGATAAGCTGCACTACCTGAGCCACTTGTGTGGGTTGTAGACTTCGTCTCATGCTACCACTAGAGTGAAAGCACCGCCAGCATTCAAAAGTGACCAAAACATCAGCCAGGAAGCATAGGAACTGAGAAGTGGTCTGTGTCTTGCTAATTGCCTATAATTTCCACCTGTTGTCTATACCATTTGCACAACAGCATGTGAAATTGATTGTCACTCAGTGTTGCTTCCTAAGTGGACTGTTTAATTTCACAGAAGTGTGATTGACTTGGAGTTACATTGTGTTGTTTAAGTGTTCCCTTTATTTTTTTGAGCAGTGTATATATATATATATATATATATATATATATAGAGAGAGAGAGAGCCTGAGAGAGGGATACAGATGGGAGAGAAGAGGTTAAGAATTCCTCCCCAGAAGTGAGCGAGACTGTAAGGGACAGTACTTCTGGTCCCGTCTCTGTGGAACGCAGAGGTGGAATGCATCTGTGCGCTTCAAGCTCCTATGGAACGCAGAAATGGAAAGCATCAGTGCGCTTCCGGTTCTAGGTGGAACGCAGGACTGGATCATACAGGAGCATGAGACACCCATCAGGTACAGGGGTGTACCTATGAGTGTATTATGAGGATGGAGATGTTGATACTCAGTTGATGTATATGTGTTAGTGATAGACGAACATCGGCCGGGACGATTCGCCAACGTGAACAAATGTTAGCGAACCGCAAGTTCGCGGCGGGCCCAATTCACTTTGAAGGCAGGCGAACCTGAAAAACCTTCAGGTCATATTTGAAGCCACCAAGTACTTACTAGAAGTGCACATATCGTCCCACAACATGGACAGTGACATACCAGAGGGGGATCAATGCAAAAATTCCCACAAAAAATATGTATTTTAATCAGGCGCCCTTTTTTTGCGTCTCAAAAATGTGCCCTGCTGGAGCCTAGAAATTTTTTATTTTGGGCCACGGGAGTACAGGCCCCAAACATTAGGCATATCAATTTTACTGCAGGTCAGTACAAATACATATCAAATACATATGTTTAAAAGAACTAAAAATATAAAATTGGATTAAAAACATGGCTAACGAAATCTCCCCTCTTGAATAAACCCCAAATGATAATAAGTGAAATTCAATAACACGTGGTCGTCACAGGTGTTAAATTCCTCCGAGGCCCCAACAATTAGGCATTCACCGTACAGAAAAGAACAAGTGATTATGTGGCTGGAGGCATATTAGACGGTCAATGGATATAAATTTTTCTGCAGGCCAGTGTAGTACAGGCCCCAAACATTAGGCATTCACTGTGATTATGTGTCTGGAGGTATATTACGCAGTCATTGGATAACAATTTTATTTCAGGCCAGTGGACTACAGTCCCCAAAAATTATTCATTCACCGTACAGAAAAGAATAAGTGATTATGTGGCTGGAGATATATTAGACGGTCATTGGATAACAATTTTACTTCAGGCCAGTGGAGTACAGGCCCCAAAAATTATTCATTCACCGTACAGAAAATAACAAGTGATTATGTGGCTGGAGGTACATTAGGCGGTCACCATATAACAATTTTACTGTTGGCCAGTTAGATTACAGGCCCCAAAAATTATGCATTCACCGTACAGAAAAGATCAAGTGATTATGTGGCTGGAGGTATATTAGACGGTCAATGGATATCAATTATACTGCAGGCCAGTGGAGTACAGGCCCCAAACATTAGGCATTAGAACTAAAAATATAAAGGCATTCACCGGACAGAAAAGGCCTTTTATGCCGCTGTATTTACATAAGACAGGGGCCATTCTTTGTTCTGGGTGGTGGCGGATATGTGTGGGCTGGCATGAGGAAAATTAATTAAACGTGGTCGTCAGAGGTGTTGAATTCCTCTGAGATCCATGCCTCATTCATTTTTAGAAATGTGAGGCAGTCCACACTGTCGTGAGCTAGGCGAGTGCGCTTATCGGTCACAATCCCCCCTGTTGCGCTGAACGTCCTTTCGTACAGGACACTCGACAAGGGGCAATCCAAGAGTTTCATGGCAAATTGAGCCAGCTCTGGCCACAGGTCAAGCCTGCACACCAAGTAGTCCAGGGGTTCCTCACTTCTCAGAGCGTCCACATTTGCCGTTAACCCTATGTAGTCGGACACCTGTCGGTCTAAGCGTTCCCTGAGGCTGAATCCCGAGGGCGGCTGTCGATGGGTTAGCTGCAAGAATGATCCCATATCTGAAGTGACCAATACATCTTCAAACCGCCCTCTTCTTGCATGCATGGTAGGATTGGTAACCGCAACTGTTTCTATGTGGGTGAAATTCCTCTGCCAGTGCCCGCAAGAGCAGAATGCAGCATCTCTCGCAACAAGGCCTGGAAATGCTGCATTCTGACAGCCCTCTGTGATACTGGTAACATGTCCGCCATTTTGTGCTTGTACCAGGGGTCTAAGTACGTTGCCACCCAGTACTGGACCTTACCCTTTATGCTTTTTATACGGGGGTCCCTCTTCAAACACTGGAGCATGAAGGCCCCCATTTGCACTAAATTGGAAGCGGTGGAGCGGCCTGGCTCCTGCTCATCGCCCAGGAGAATATCGTCCTCGGTCTCCTAAGGTACGATGTCACTGATGGTACCCTGGCTGCGACTGACCAGTTTGGTGATCTCATCAAATGGCCGCAGAAGTCTGCATGCATCGTGCATGAGCAGCCACTGGTGCAGTAAAAAGAAACAAAGCTCCCCAGAACCTGTCCTGCTGCAGAGTTCGTACAGGTAGTTGTTAATGGCACGTTGCTGCTGGAGCAACCTATCAAGCATATACAAGGTGGAGTCCCAGCGCATCGGGCTGTCACAAATCAGACGTCTGACGATCAGGTAGTGTCGCCGCTGAACATCAGCAAGGCGAGCCATGGCCGTGTAAGATCTTCTAAAATGGCCAGAGATTTTCCTGGCCTGCCGCAAGACGTCCTGGACCCTGGGGTATTTGGCAACGAATCACTGCACGTCTAAGTTAAGGACGTGTGCTGTGTGTCATTTTGCCCTGTTTCAGCGCGCTCAACAGATTGGCACCATTGTCGCACACCTCTTTACCAACTGTCAAATTGAGCGGGGTTAGCCACTGATCGGCCTGTGACCGCAGAGCTGAAGTAGTGCAGGACCGATGTGGCTCTTGGCTTCCAGGTAAAACAGCCGCAACACAGCATGGCAACGTCTTACCTGGCACGTCGAATAGGTTCTGGGGAGCTTGGGGGGTGGCACAGCGGAAGAGGCGGTAGCAGTGGAAAAGGAGGAGTAAGCCGAGGAGGAGACGGAGGATGGAGTAGGAGGAGGAGAAGAAGAGGCAGGCCTGCATGCAATCCGTGGCGGTAACACCAAATCTACACGGGTGCCACGGGTTGCATGCTTGACGGCTGTCAGAAGGTTCAGCCAGTGGGCAGAAAAAGTTATGTATCATCACTGCCCGTGATTGCTAGACCACGTGTCTGTGGTCAGATGTATCTTGGCACCGACACTTTGTACCAAAGATACATTCACTTGCTGCTGATGATGGCCATATACTGTAGCTCTAGGATGCCCTTCTGGGAGAAATATATCCTTCCGGGGACCTTCCATTGCGGTGTGCCAATGGCCACAAATTTTCTAAAGGCCTCCGAGTTCACCAGTTGATATGACACTAGTTGGCGGGCTAGCAATTCCAACAAGCCAGCGGTCAGCCGTTGGGCAAGAGGGTTATCTGGCGTCATCAACTTTTTACGTTCGAACATTTGGGCCACGGAAGCCTGCCTTTTGCTAGATGAACGCGACGATGGCATGGTGGAAGGTGGAGTGGAGGACAAATTGGAGGAGAGAGGAGAAGGAGAAGAGGCAGGACGTGGAGCACCGGGAGTGTGGCTTTGTGGGTTCTGACGGCGTTGCTTCCACTGAGCTCGGTGATGGGAGGCCAGGTGCCTTCTTAAGGCGGTCATCCCTAGGTGAGTTTTGGGATTACCGCGACTTATGCGTTGACAGCACAGGCTGCAGATGGCAACACTATTGTCAGCAGATGACACGTTAAAAAAAGCCCACACTGCGGAGCCATGTGCCGGCATCCTGGGAGCGCTAGATGTGACAGTGCATGGTGAATGGCTCACTCCAGATACATTTGCAGTCTGCTTTTTGCCTCCTGTGCACTGTGAGTTCTGCCTGCTTCTCCTCCTTCTACCCCCTATCTGCTGCTCTGTCTCTCCCTCTGAACTCCCCTCCTTTTCCTCTCTTGTGGGCACCCACGTGACATCCATCGACACGTCATCATCGTCACCTTCACCACCAATGACATTAGAGATTTCGGAGTAGGCAGCAACAGTGGGGACCTCCGTCCTTGGGCTGATCTGGGCACTGTCGTCAGACCGCTGGGTGGCGGCCGTTGCTACCTCCTCTTCCCGATCCGATGCCAAGAATGGCTGCGCATCGGTAAGGTCTGGGAATGTATGGGAAAATAATTCCTCTGACTCGAGTGGAGGGGCTATGGTGGTGCTGGTGTCTTTGGGGGTGCACACAGCAGAGAGTGAGGAGGATGCTGATACAGAGGATGAGGAGGGTGCAGAAACGTAGGGCTGAGTGAGCCACTCAACCAACTCTGGTGCGTCCTTTGATGTAATTGCACGCACCTTCTCCAACTTCCCACTTAGGCTCCGGCCTGGTGCACCTGCCCAGCCCCTATCACCCCTGCGGAATGGCATGCCTCTTCCTCTGCCTGTCATTTTCAAAATGACCCTGTGACAAAGTCCCTATAGAAGAGCAGTATTTGTGGAAGCAGGTATATCGCAGACCTCAATCAATATTTAGTGGTAGCTGGTATATCAATCCCCTAATCAATATTTGGTGGAAGCTGGTGTATCGCAGGCCTCAATCAATATTTGGTGGAAGCCGGTATATCAATCCCCTCTATCAGTATTTTTGGGAAACCGGTATATAGAAACCCTTAATGAGTATTTTGTGGAAGCTGGTATATTAAAACCCTTAATCAATATTTGGTGGAAACTGGTGTATCGCGGGCCTCAATCAATATTTAGTGGTAGCTGGTATATCAATCCCCTAATCAATATTTGGTGGAAGCTGGTGTATCGCAGGCCTCAATCAATATTTGGTGGAAGCCGGTATATCAATCCCCTCTATCAGTATTTTTGGGAAACCGGTATATAGAAACCCTTAATGAGTATTTTGGTGGAAGCCGGTATATCAATCCCCTCTATCAGTATTTTGTGGAAAGAGGTATATAGAACCCCTTAATGTGTATTTTGTGGAAGCAGGTATATCAAACCCCTTAATCAATATTTGGTGGAAGCTGGTATATCAATCTCCTCTATCAGTATTTTTTGGAAACAGGTATATAGAACCCCTAATGAGTATTTGCTAGAAGTCTGTAAATCAAACCCCTTAATCAATATTCGGTGGAAGCCAGTGTATCGCAGGCCTCACTCTATATTTTGTGGAAGCCAGTATATCAATCCCCTCTATCAGTATTTTGTGGAAACAGGTATATAGAACCCCTTTAATGAGTATTTTCTGGAAGCTGGTAAATCAAACCCCTTAATCAATATTTGGTGGAAGCCGGTGTATCGCAGGTCTCAATCAATATTTTGTGGAAGCTCGTATATCAATCCCCTCTATAAATATTTTGTGGAAACAGGTATATAGGACCCTTAATGAGTATTTGCTAGAGGCTGGTAAATCAAACCCCTTAATCAATATTTGGTGGAAGCTGGTGTATGGCAGGCCTCAATCAATATTTGGTGGAAGCCAGTATATCAATCCCCTCTATCAGTATTTTGTGGAAAAAGGTATATAGAACCCTTTAATGAGTATTTTCTGGAAGCTGGTATATCAAATCCCTTAATCAATATTTGGTGGAAGCTGGTGTATCACACCCCTCAATCAATATTTTCAGTTTTTTGGGGGGGCAACAGGTATATCACACCAGTTGCAATTAGTTATTCCAATAGCATTTGTCCCTCTGTATAGCTGCGGTATCTCACAAGAACCGCACACAACAGCTGCACAATACAAATGCACTATAATATACTTTCTATGTTAGAAGGTATATTATAGATATATCACACCCCTCAATCATTTTTTTTTTTTTTTAGGGGCAACAGGTATATCACACCTGTTGCAATTACTTATTCCAATAGCGTTTGTCCCTCTATCTAGCTGCGGTATCCCAGCAGAACCGCACACAACTGTTGCACAATACAAATGCACTATAATGTACTTTTACTGTTAGAAGGTATATTATAGGTATATCACACCCCTCAATCATTTTTTTTTTGGGGGGGCAACAGGTATATCACACCAGTTGCAATTACTTATTCCAATAGCATTTGTCCCTTTGTCTAGCTAAGGTATCTCAGTAGAACCGCACACAACTGCTGCACTATACAAATGCACTATAATATACTTTCTATGTTAGAAGGCATATTATAGGCATATCACACTCCTCAATCAGTTTTTTTTGGGGGGCAACAGGTATATCACACCAGTTGCAATTACTTAGACCAATAGCGTTTGTCCCTCTATCTAGCTGCGGTATCTCAGCAGAACTGCACACAACTGCTGCACAATACAAATGCACTAAAATATACTTTCTATGTTATAAGGTATATTATAGGTATATCACACCCCTCAATCAGATTTTTTATTTTTTGGGGGAAAACAGGTATATCACACCAGTTGCAATTACTTATTCCAATAGCGTTTGTCCCTCTATCTAGCTGCGGTATCTCAGCAGAACCGCACACAAATGTTGCACAATGCAAATGCACTATAATATACTTTCTATGTTAGAAGGTATATTATAGGTATATCACACCCCTTAAATCAGTCTTTTTTTGGGGGGGGGGGGAACAGGTATATCACACCAGTTGCAATTACTTATTTCAATAGTGTTTGTCCCTTTGTCTAGCTACGGTATCTCAGCAGAACCGCACACAACTGCTGCACTATACAAATGCACTATAATATACTTTCTATGTTAGAAGGTATATTATAGGCATATCACACTCCTCAATCAGTTTTTTTGGGGGGCAACAGGTATATCACACCAGTTGCAATTACTTATACCAATAGCGTTTGTCCCTCTATCTAGCTGCGGTATCCCAGCAGAACCGCACACAACTGCTGCACAATACAAATGCACTAAAATATACTTTCTATGTTATAAGATATAATATAGGTATATCACACCCCTCAATCAGTCTTTTTTTTGGGGGGGGGGCAACAGGTATATCACACCAGTTGCAATTACTTATTTCAATAGTGTTTGTCCCTTTGTCTAGCTACGGTATCTCAGCAGAACCGCACACAACTGCTGCACTATACAAATTCACTATAATATACTTTCTATGTTAGAAGGTATATTATAGGCATATCACACTCCTCAATCAGTTTTTTTGGGGGGCAACAGGTATATCACACCAGTTGCAATTACTTATACCAATAGCGTTTGTCCCTCTATCTAGCTGCGGTATCCCAGCAGAACCGCACACAACTGCTGCACAATACAAATGCACTACAATATACTTTCTATGTTATAAGATATAATATAGGTATATCACACCCCTCAATTAGATTTTTTATTTTTTTTGGGGGGCAACAGGTATATCAC
Organism: Bufo bufo; assembly: GCF_905171765.1. Lineage (NCBI taxonomy): Eukaryota > Metazoa > Chordata > Amphibia > Anura > Bufonidae > Bufo > Bufo bufo. The sequence goes on from NC_053399.1 coordinate 83,786,202, forward strand.
ACCAGTTGCAATTACTTATTTCTATAGTGTTTGTCCCTTTGTCTAGCTACGGTATCTCAGCAGAACCGCACACAACTGCTGCACAATACAAATGCACTATAATATACTTTCTATGTTAGAAAATATATTATAAGTATATCAAACCCCTCAGTATGTCACACCTATCGATAGCACACCTATACCACTCCTTAAAAGGACTTTTGTGGCCCTATTAGCTAGCGTTTGGTGTCTCTAACAGTCTGTCCCTGCTCCACACAGCGACCTCTCCCTACACTGGCAAAAAACAGAATGTAAAAAAGTGGCCAGATCAGGTTTATTTATAAGGTAGGGGGTATGTCCATGTGCTGAAACGACTCAATTGGCTGTCCAGTCACACCTGATGGATGTGTCATGGGTCAAAGTTCTGCACTATGCAAAAGAATATGGGGTCGGCGGACATCTCCATTAGTGTTGATCACGAATATGCAAATAAAATAAAATAAATTGCGAATATAAGCACCTCGAGAATTCGCGAATATTTAGAATATAGTGATATATATTCGTAATTTCGAATATTCAAGATTTTTAAAAAATCAGTACACATGTTCCCTCCCTGCTTATAGTTTGTGGTCCAATGAGAAGGCTGTAGTATCTTTGACTTTAGGAGTAGTGTTGATTGTGAATTTTCGTAATGCAAATTTTTATCGCGAATTTTTCAATTGCCGAGTAAAAACCTGATTCCTCCCTGCTTCTTGCTTGTGGGCCAATGAGTCATTGGCCCACAAGCAACTTAAGCAGGGAGGAATCATGACTTTAGATGGGAAAAATGACGAATATTCTAAAAAACGAATATATAGCACTATATCGAATATATTCGTTTTATCGAATATTCGTAATATTCTACAAGAATATATAGCAATATAGCGAATATTCGAAAAAAATAAGAATATAGAGCAATTTAGCTAATATAGTGCTATAATCTTCTTTGTCTAATAGTTGTAATTTTTTTCTCATCTGAAGTTCAGATTGGAAAAAATTACAACTATAAAAAAAAAAGATTATAGCACTATATTAGCTAAATTGCTCTTTATTAGTTTTTTTCGAATATTCGCTATATATTCTTGTTTTAATATATTAAGAATATTCTAAAAAACAAATATACTATTTTTTTTGAATATTCGCAATATTCTAAAACAAGAATATGAAGCAATATAGCGAATATTCGATAAAAAACGAATATAGAGCAATTTAGCTAATATAGTGCTATAATCTTTTTTTTTTAATAGTTGTAATTTTTTTCCAATCTGAACTTCAGATGAGAAAAAAATTACAACTGTTAGACAAAGAAGATTATAGCACTATATTAGCTAAATTGCTCTATATTCTTTTTTTTTTATATTCGCTATATTGCTATATATTCTTGTTGTAGAATATTACGAATATTCAAAAAAACTAATATATTCGATATAGTGCTATATATTTGTTTTTTAGAATATTCGTCATTTTTCCCATCTAAAGTCATGATTCCTCCCTGCTTAAGTTGCTTGTGGGCCAATGACTCATTGGCCCACAAGCAAGAAGCAGGGAAGAATCATGTTTTTACTCGGCAATTTAAAATTCGCGGTAAAAATTTGCATTACGAAAATTCGCATATTCGCATTTTACGCAATCATTACCTTACCGATTTTTTGAGTAAAAAAAATTGTTGAATATAATGAATATTTGAATTTGCGAATATTCAACGAATATTCTACAAAATATTTGTGAAATATCGCAAATTCGAATATGACCCCTGCTGCTCATCACTAATCTCTATATGTTCGCCTGTTCTGCGAATCGTAAGCAAGCCTATAAGGAAATGGTGTGTGTGTGTGTATAGCATGGGTCTTGTAAGTGAATGGTATGTGTGGCATGTGGCATGTTTCTCACTGGTTTGTGTGGCATGTGTCCTATGTATTGTCATGCAACTGTTTTTACATATAATGTGCCTGGTTTTCCAGCAGGTGACATATGTTCTGTCAGATTCCTTTAGAAAGAATAGAACTAACTCTTTCATTCTACCCCCTTTGGGTAGAAGTGGGTTTTCCTGTTTTCAGGAAGTTAAAGGAGTTGAGAGATAGAGTCCAAATAGACCAGACAAGCCGCAGTGAGGGAAGCTGTTTCCCCTCCCACTGCAGGAGCTTTGGGAAAGCAGCTCATAGGGCAGCACTCTCCTGATATTAATAGGTCTCTTAGAGGGGGACAACTGGTCCAAGACACCCTCTTTTTGAGACAGTAGCAAAGACTTGAAGCTAAAGATAGCATTACGGAATGAACAGTCAAGGCCAACTGCCAGAATCGTACATACTGCTAGAACCAAGAAAAATAAATATCAAGTACTAGTGTTCTGTTACAGCAAGACTATTTCAAGTAAAAAAAGTTAAACTTCACAAAGTCTGCAATGGAGATTGCCCCCCCCTCCCCCCAGGAAGTAACAGCCTGAAAGTAGGAGGACCGTGACACAAACATTAGGCCATAGTATAGCACTCACATCCTACACACCGGGGCAGCACGCTGCACATGTGTCCTATGTTTTCTTCTTTTCAGTCATGGAGACTCAATAAAGATACTAATCAAAAAAATTGCCAGAACATTTATATGTGTGACACCAATGATTTTTTGGGTTATCATGGGCAGCGCTTGACTGACCATGACTTTAACATCACCTGAAGTTTGTTTATCACCAGTGGCAGGCAAAATGTGCAGTTTCAGAGGCATCATAGGATTTGATTTCTGCCTAAGGTTAACTCTTTTCAGCTTGCTACCTTATTGTCCCATACATGGTATGGACTAGGGTGTATTAAGGAGCCATTAATGACTCTTTAGTATTCCACAATAACCTGGTAACAAAGCCACAAGTGATTCACAAAACCCTGGTTACCCTGGAAGTCAGTTTCAACCCAAGCTTGATTGTGACTTCCTGTTCTCCTGCCTCATCAAGCCTTTGGCCTACTATCATTACACTGATTATATCATAATCATTTAGAATGAATCTGAATATCAATGAAAAAATTCCATAAATGCTCAATCAGATTTACCCACTATCAATTTAACACTCAGCCACTCCTTTACTGGAATAAACTTTTTGGACACAATCATCAAGATACAGAACAATAAAATAGAAACAACGTTTAATTAGAAATCAACTCGCCGCCCCCAAATACATAAAAAAAACTCCTATCATCTACAGTCAAGCTGTCAAATACAACCGAATATGTTCAAACCTTACAGACAGGGATTAATACCTTGGAAGCCTCAGAAAGACATTTTTGAGTTGGGGATACCATACAATTACAGTGGAAAACCAAATTGCCACAGCCACAAAAGAGTGAACTCCTACAATACAAAACAAGAAAACCATGAAGTACCTCTAGTAGTCACCTACAAGCTAAATCTGGAGATTCTAAGGAGAGTTGCTCAGAGACTACTAGTATTGAGAGACATACCAGTGTCCACGGTATTAAGAAATGGCGATATCACAGTTTCCTAATAACTGCCTTTTTTAATGATTGTAAGGGATCGCTCTCTCTCAGGGGGTCTCGATCACAGATTTCTCGCAGATAACCGGACTGAAGTCCAAAAGCAGGGTAGCAACTGCTGCTGGCTCACTGTCACTTTATCGGCTATACAATCAATAAAAAGAACAATCTTACCCATTGTCGTCACAGATTCGTTAGTCCCGGGAGATGAGGGTATTCCCGGAACATCTCCACCGAGGTCATCATCCTCAGTAACCGCAATTGCTTCAGATTTTACAATATTGCTGCCTTTGACACGGGTTAGCATTGGATCCTTGAGATTCGCTATCCCCCAGTTACCTCTTGTAACCGACGATTCAGGCAAAACTGTGACTTTTTCAAGGTAGTGGTTGCTCCTAGCATCAGCATTACGGCACCTCCGCACATCCTCTCTAGGACTCTCTACACACTGGCAGGTAACCAAACTGGTCTCCATCTCACTTGCCCTTAGCAATGTCACACATCACATTTTTCTCTGATTCTCCAGCCGCACAATATGGAACACTTTCTCCGCTCCATAGCTACCAAAACAAAGGAAAGTCTTTGCCCAGTATAATTTCCACTTTCAGGGTCTCACATTTCAAGAGCTCCCACTGCACTGAGCCATAGTCCGTTACGAAGGACAGGGACACAGTGGTATCTGTCTCTTGCCCCCTCTTCAGAAAGTCCACAGTCTCTCAGTCATGACCCGAGAAACTTGTTGGCGGGAATCTAGCGTGACCCACATCTCCATTCCCCCAATCACCATCCCAGAGGATCTCTCATATGTTTCATCATGTCTCCTGTTCAACCATTCCTCCATTGTACATCTTGCACAGTCCCCCCACTGTCAACACTCCCAGCGATACTTTGGGGTGCCTGGTGTGTTCCCCCAAGCCACAGCAACTTCCACATAGGGTTTCATAGTGACCCCCAAATTTTTCCCACAGATCAATCTCTTTCACTGGGGCCTCCGGCCCTTTAAATCACCACACAGCAACACAGCAGCATTTGGCAGTACCTGCTCTTTCTGCCTTGTTGTTGTAAGGGATCGCGCTCTCTCAGGTGGTCTCAATCACAGATTTCTCGCAGACAACCGGATTGAAGTCCAAATGATGCTTTTTTTTCTAGCACTTTAGCACAATACAGCAACCAAAATAACTCCTGCCCATCTAGGCACTGCCTAATACATGATTCATTCCCTGACTCACCTCTAAAGAACACAGTTCACACACGTGATCAGATGTGGCTTTCTCAGCCCAAACAGTCCAGCAGCCTCCAGGCTGTGACTACAACAACATCAGTACCTTTAGGGGATTGTGGCCCAGAAGTCCGCCTAACTCTGGCCGTGCGACCCTCTCTCCGCAGGAATCGCTAGGTCCCCCAAACTCAGGCTTCCTCAGCCTTTCTCTTTCACTCTCAGGCCTCTTCAGCCTTTCCTTCCCCCTAACTAACACACTGAGGGTTGGTTTCTTGCCTCCTGGATTAGAGCAGGCCTCACCTGCGATCACCTCAGGTGAAAGGGAATACCTGTGCCGAAGGGTGTGGACTGGCAGATCCCACTACCAAACCTATCTGCCAATCCAAGTAAAATCCAGCCCAGAAGAAAATGTATACAAAACTGTCTCAGCGAACTATACTTTCCGGATTTTAGTTATCTCACCCAGCTAAGGTATCCGGGTGGGATACACATGCCTTCCCGCATTGTCCGCATTACCACTTGATGTTATAGGAGTGGTTGCATGTGTGCTGACCGCTTCTAAAATGTCCACGTCCTGCCGCCTGCATACATTACTTGTTATTTCCCGCAGCGGCCGCCTACTCCTTGCTCCTTTTTCCCATGACCAGACAATTGACGTCAGGAAATGGTCGCGCACACGAGCCAGGCAGCCGACATCAGCAGCCAGTGGGAGAGGCAAAGCCAATTTCTCTCAGGGAGTTCTCCTGGTCCTGGCCTGTCCAAGGCAGGGGAAGAGTGACAGAGCGGAACGGGATGTAAAATATAGTACTCGGTACTCATGAATAAAGGTGCTACTGTCTCTCTGCCTTGATCCACTCAGGCTCATCAGCGGTCCCTGCACAATGCGCTTGATCTCTACCCAATAGCAGGAGATAGGGAATATATCTGTCATGATACACTACAAGGAGACACTATACTGATGGGGAAGGGGGGTAAAAATTTTGCCCCATACAGTTTAATGTATCCTTGTGGCCCGTCCCATGCAGTATAATGTCACCTTGTCGCCCGCCCCATAAAATATAATGTCACCTTGGCCCCAGCCGCCCCATGCAGTATAATGTCACCTTCGCCCCAGCAGCCCCATGCAGTAAAATGTCACCTTGGCCCCAGTCATCCCATCCAATATAATGTCACCTTGGTACCAGCCGCTCCAAACAGTTTAATGTCACCTTGGCCCCAGCCGCCCCATACAGTTTAATGTCTGTTTGTGGCCCCATACAGTATAATGTTTCCTTGTGGCCTTCCCCATGCAGTATAATGTCATCTTGGCCCTAGCCACCTCATACGGTATATGTCTTTGTCCTTGTGGCCATCATACAATATAATGTATTCTTGTTGGATGGGTATTTATCGCAATATATATGGTTATGGCAACAAATTTCTTAATATCGTTATCATTGGAATGTTTTTGATATCGCCCAACCCTAGAGACTACATCCAATACTTCAAAAAGATGACTGCTTAAAGGGAACCTGTCACCTGGATTTTGGGTATAGAGCTGAGGACATGGATTGCTAGATGGCCACTAGCACATCCGCAATACCCAGTCCCCATAGCTCTGTGTGCTTTTATTGTGTAAAAAAAAACGATTTGATACATATGCAAATTAACCTGAGATAAGTCAGAGCTTGAAAATATGACTCTTCTCTGGTCACACAAGTAATATATGACTCTTTTATGTTAATTTGCATAAAAGGCGGGAAGTACAAAAATGCATACTTATTGAATTTGTCTGCAAATGAAATTAAAAGTGTAATTTATATGTTTAGGGTAACACAATGAACATTTAGAAATGCTCAGTGAGGGTAGCATAGTAGAGGTGACAGGTTCCCTTTAAAAACATAATTGTCAGAAGCTCACTGTCCTCTCAGCAGGAACATTCCCCTGCAACCAGAGCAAATGTAAGACCGTTTCTTACGTAATTACCACTAACAAGATACGGACCCCAATACACATCAGGACTAAAAGATCCCAAGTAACTTCACCTGCACCAAATGCCCTACTGGGGGTCTATATGTTGGTGAAACTCATCAAAAGCTTAGAACTAGAAATAACTTTAATTGTCACACGAGAAAGGAACGATCTGCCTGTACCGAAACACTTTTGCAGCCATGACCACAATATCACAGACTTGAAAGTCTTAACATTAAAAGGGAATTTCAAAAGACTGGAGATTTTGGAAATATAGGCTCAGTCATGACCACCTTTGACACACTAAGATCAGGAATGATTGTGTCTCATGGATTTATGTCCATCTACATCTCTTGGGTTTATCACATTTATGGACTAAATATCTATCAGAGAACGATAAAAATTTACCACTTCTTATGTATAATTGCTACAACTGTTTGTTTTCTCCTCCACTCATATTGATCTGCTTTCCATTACTTCTCTCATGTACCTCATTATTCCTATGCATTTTGGAGTACAAGTATGTGAATCTTCAGATACTGGCTTAAAACATGCCTGAGGAAAAGACCTGGGTGTCTTCATCTGTTCAGTTAGTCATTAAAAGATATCAACCAGTGAGAAATGTAATGTTTTTTATCATTACAAAACCCAGGTAAGAGTGACAACTGCAGTCTAAGATCTTATTCCATTAACTGCACTCCAAAAAAAGTCTCCACTTAGCCCAGGCCTTCAAAAAAAGAATTATTTAAATTTACATTGTTCATTGTCTCATGTTGACATTATTCAACACGAAATCCCTTAGATCCAGCAATGTGTACAATGTCTTGTTAATTAGGAAAGGATGTTATTATTTTGTTTTCTAACATTTAATTATGCTCAAGGGAAATTTATGGCATTCTTAAGGCAATGAGTTGCTCAATAAATGAGGATTAAAATTTCTGGGGTCTTATATAAGGATGCTTTATCCTTACTGTAAAAAAATTCAGCAATGAACATCATATAATTTGCCGCTGAAATCAAGAAAAACGAATACTCACTCTCTTTTCACACTTAACCTCCATATTGGCTGCCACTAAACCTATTTTAAAGGGCCAAATCAAATCAGTACTGGGACCTAAATTAGAGTAAGTACCTTTTACATGTAGATATAATTTACATTTGTGAGTCTGAAGTAATCCAGATTTCTAGTATATGTCTTGGATACAAATTTAGCTTTACGAAATATTAGACCAGACATAAGATATGGCATGAATTGGTTTTATCTATATTTCATTTTTTAATGAAAAGACATAAATGATTAGAAATTCAAAGAATATAAATATAAGAAATGCTTTAATATAAAATGATTTATTTATTACATAAAATGAATACATATTCAAATGCAATCATAAATCTAAAAAAAAGTAAAAAGAAAATGACAAATATAGATATTAAATGCATCACATAAAAAACAAAACATGAAATAAGTAAAAGTTAAATAAAAAATGTAGATGACAAATACAATAAATGAATAAAAAGGATAAAGGAAATGAAAAATTAGATATCACATACAATAAATAGAAAAATAAAAATAAAATTTATAAAATGAAAATATGTAGTTATAAAAAATAGTAAATGAATAAAAAATAGGACATAAAAATAAAACTGTATAATTTGATATTAAAACGGTTTTCCAGGATTTTACTACTGATGACCTAACCTCAAGATAGCTCATCAGTATTTGATCGAGGCGGGTCTGACATCTGGGACCTACGCTGATCAGCTGTTTGAGAAGGCATCGGTGGCTCCTGTGAGTGCCGCTGCCTTCTCCTTGCTCACCAAGCCCAGCGCCGTACATTGTGTAGTGCTCAGCCCCATAGAAGTGACAATGTACAACGCTAGTACCTTCTCAAACAGCTTATCGGCTTTAAGGATCTTGAAAATTCTCTCGACTTTAAGGTTCTCTGAAAATTAAAATTCAATGTTCAAAACATGTCATGAAGATTATATAGACACATAACAATTTTAGCCTTTTACATGGTCTCAGGCATTTTTATACAGTGATGTACTTTATAATTAACTGATATTTCTAGGTGCTTTAATTGGACGCCTATGGAGATTTAATCCAGACAACATAAAAAGCCCCAAAAGGACATCTAGTTATCTGTTAAAAATAAGCATTCCCCGGCGGGCAAGCCGATAACCATGTGTCATATAATATTACACTTCTTATTGAATTAAACTGCTTAAGCGGTGATAATACTATGGTCAGCGGCATGGACTGAACAAGCACAATAGAGTAATAAGAGTACAATTGACTAGATATTTCTCGCTTTGGGACGAGATGAAATATAATACCATGTACGCTAATATGACAGCAATTCTATCCTTGTAATCTTTCTACACTGATTAGTAAACCAGACGTTTAGACAGTTTAATGAAGGTATTAAACATAATTTCATGTTACTTAATTAAATAACGATGACCCTGGGAGACTCTATCATGGCGGTTATGTAAGAGACATATTAACACGGACTGGTGATAATAAAAAAATAAAATTAAGGGAGTCCTCTACTGAGCAATGATTTGTCTTCCGGCGCCCAGTCTTTTGACCTCGGCAGCCAATTGCTGGCTACTTCAGTGACGTGTTGTCCATTGTGTGGCCACCGAAGCAGCCAGCGATTATCTGCTGTGGTCACACAACGTGACGAGGATGTTCATGACTAATCATTGCACCACAATGACATAAAAGTGGTTGATGACCTTGGTGACTGGTGACACAGGAACAGTACAGAATCTTAAAGGTAAGTTTATTTTTTGGTACTTTGAGTAGGAGCCTTTAGTAAACCTCTTTAATAGTCTTCATAGACTGCTATCAGTTTAACATTAAATCATTGAAGGAATGTTGCATGTACAGTACACTGTGTGAAGCTTGTCGTGCATGCTCGCTGGCATCTCCCCTATGTTAATTTTATTCTGCGGGTCAGCATAATTATGAAGATAAAAGAGAGATAGGAGGCAGCGCCTCATGTGTGGTGTAGTATAATAATTGGTACAAGGGGTAAGTAAAAACTCTTACCAGACGATGTTGTGAAGAGTCACAACACCTACAGTCATGTGAAAAAATTAGGACACCCTTTGAAAGCATGTGGTTTTTTGTAACATTTTTAATAAATGGTTATTTCATCTCCGTTTCAACAATACAGAGAGATTAAAGTAATCCAACTAAACAAAGAAAACTGAAGAAAAGTCTTTTCAAGATCTTCTGTAAATGTCATTCTACAAAAATGCCTATTCTAACTGAGGAAAAAGATAGGACACCCTCACATGTATTCCCTCTTAAATTGGCTCAGATCTCACACAGGTATATCACACCAGGTGCACATTATTAGTAGATCGTTACTCTGCATGTTGAATGAGGCTTGCCCTATTTAAACCTCAGACATTTAGTTTGGTGTGCTCCTGACTGTTGAAGTGAGAGTGAGCACCATGGTGAGAGCAAAAGAGCTGTCAGAGGACTTCAGAAAAAAGATTGTAGCAGCCTATGAGTCTGGGAAGGGATTTAAAAAGATCTCAAAAGATTTTGAAATCAGCCATTCCACTGTCCGGAAGATAGTCTACAAGTGGAGGGCTTTCAAAACAACTGCCAACATGCCCAGGACTGGTCGCCCCAGCAAGTTCACCCCAAGAGCAGACCGCAAGATGCTAAAAGAGGTATCCAAAAACCCTAAAGTGTCATCTCGAGAACTACAGCAGGCTCTGGCTACTGTTGATGTAGAAGTACATGCCTCTACAATCAGAAAGAGACTGTACAAGTTTAACTTGCATGGGAGGTGTGCAAGGAGGAAACCTTTGCTTTCCAAGAGAAACATCGAGGCCAGACTGACATTTGCCAGCGATAAAGTTGACAAAGACCAGGACTTCTGGAATAATGTTCTTTGGACAGATGAGTCCAAAATTGAATTATTTGGACACAACAGCAGAGGACATGTTTGGCGTAAACCAAACACAGCATTCCAAGAAAAGAACCTCATACCAACTGTGAAGCATGGAGGTGGAAGTGTCATGGTTTGGGGCTGCTTTGCTGCAGCAGGACCTGGTCAGCTCACCATCATAGAATCCACGATGAATTCTACTGTGTATCAGAAGGTGCTTGAAGAACATGTGAGACCATCAGTTAGAAAATTAAAGCTGAAGCGGAACTGGACCATGCAACATGACAATGACCCAAAACATACTAGTAAATCAACCAAAGATTGGCTGAAAAAGAAGAAATGGAGAGTCCTGGAATGGCCAAGTCAAAGTCCAGATTTGAATCCCATTGAGATGCTGTGGGGTGACTTGAAAAGGGCTGTACGTGCAAGAAACCCCTCAAACATCTCACAGCTGAAAAAGTTCTGCATTGAGGAGTGGGGTAAAATTTCCTCAGACCGATGTCGAAGACTGGTAGATGGCTACAAGAACCGTCTCACTGCAGTTATTTCAGCCAAAGGAGGTAACACTCGCTATTAGGGGCAAGGGTGTCCTATCTTTTTCCTCAGTTAGAATAGGCATTTTTGTAGAATGACATTTACAGAAGATCTTGAAAAGACTTTTCTTCAGTTTTCTTTGTTTAGTCGGATTACTTTAATCTCTCTGTATTGTTGAAACGGAGATGAAATAACCATTTATTAAAAATGTTACAAAAAACCACATGCTTTCAAAGGGTGTCCTAATTTTTTCACAAGACTGTATATGAAGCTTGTGCTGATTTTCCCGATCAGCGTGCGGGGTGCCTGCGCTGCTGCCTAGGTTCCAGCCCTGTGCCTTGGAAGCATTTGTCGGGGAGAAGTTCGTTGCAGAAGAAGAAAGAAAATGAACCTTTTGCAGGATGTGCTACAGTTTTAGAATACATGGAACCTTTTGATAATTTTTTTATTTATTTTTTGAGGGATGCAAGGTGACCAAAAAACGTCAATTCTACCATCGGGGATTTTTTTTTTTACGGCGTTCACCATGTGGGTTAAATAATTGGATACCCTATACAGTACTGTGCAAAAGGCAGGTGTGGGAAGAATGCTGAAAAGTAAGAATGTTTTCAAAAATAAAAATCTTAATAATTTATTTTCTGTTGCATAATACAGGTCACACCTGCAAGCAATGCCATGGGTAGAGCTCCTGAGCGCGAGTCATCGCCATGTCCATGACATACTATTACGACACTGAGATTTAACTACCAGACTGTGTGATGTAATAGTACATCACTGAGTAGGAAGGGGTTAATCTGGCTTACTTTTTTAAACTTTTTTCCTTTCTGTGTTTCTCTGAATATGTGTCGTATAGTTGGTATGTTGAAAATAGGTTTGAGATTTGGTGCCCTGGCATCAAAATCTTTTGTTTGCCGCTAACAATTATTCATGCAGCATATGCAACATAAATGTTATATTGATGATTGATTGATGAGTTTTAAGGTTGCTGTTGAAGAAATGGAGAGTGTGGGGTGGCACTAAGAAGACAAAAGAGAGATGATCAGATGAGGAAAAGCGTTGTGTTTAGAATGGAGGCTGCATCTTTGCTGTTCTGCGTGGATAAGTAAGGACTTGTATGGAGAAGCCAGGAGAAAGCTTCATTTTTTGGTGTAAAGAGATCAGGCAACCATTAACCAGTGAAGGGATTCTATGACAAATAAAACATTGGTGAGGCAAAAAGAGGAATGAGTGACTTAAAGGGAATCTGTCACCATGAAAGTGCAATGTATTCTACAGACAGTATGTTATAGAGCAGGAGGAGCTGAGCAGATTGATGCATAGTTTTATGGGAAAAGACTTAACATAACTTGTCTTTCATTCATTTAAATGGAATTTGTCACCAGTTTTATGCTGCTAGGTTCATCGAAAACTTATTTTTTATTTTTAGATTTATTTTTGTAATTCAGTTCAAAGAGTAAAACTATTTCAAGTGTTTATTTCTATTAATGTTGTTGATTATGGCTCACAGCTAATAAAAACCCAAAAGTCAGTATCTAAGAAAATTAGAATATTGTGAAAATGTTCAATATTGTAGACTCGTTGTAGACTTGTTGTAGACTATTGTCACACTCCAAACAGCTAATCAACACAAAACACCTGCAAATGTTTCCTAAGCTTTTAAATAGTCCCTCAGTCTGGTTCAGTAGGCTACACAATCATAGAGAATATACTGACTTGACAGTTGTCCAGAAGACAGTCATTGACACCCTCCACAAGGAGAGTAAGCCACAAAAGGTCATTGCTAAAGAAAATGGCTGTTTACAGAGTGCCGTATCCAAGTATATACAGTAAATGGAAAGTTAAGTGGAAAGAAAATGTGTGGTAGAAAAAGTTGAACAAGCAACAGGAATAATCGCAGACTTGAAAGGATTGTCAATAAAAGGCCATTCAAGAATTTGGGCGGATTCAGAAGAAGTGGACTGCACTTGAAAGGATTGTCGATAAAAGGCCATTCAAGAATTTGGGGGGATTCAGAAGGAGTGGACTGCATCTGGAGTCAGTGTTTCAAGAGCCACGACAAACAGACGTATCCAGGACATGGGCTACAACTGTTGCATTCCTTGTGTCACTCATTACCCAGAGACACCAGAGGCATCAGAAGCATCTTACCTGGGCTAAGGAGAAAAATTACTGAACTGTTGCTCAGTGGTCCAAAGTCCTGTTTTCAGATGAAAGTAATTTTTGCATTTCATTTGGAAATCAAGGTAACAGAGGGAGGACGTGTGGAGATGCAATGTGGAAGATGGTTAAAGAGGAAGATTCTTGAGGTCCAATGTGAAGTTTCCACAGTCAGTGATGGTTTGGGGATCTATTTCATCTGCTAGTGTTGGTTAACTGCAGCATATCAAGTCCAGTGTAAACATCTAGCAGGAGATTTTAGAGCTCTTCATGCTCCCCTCTGCTGACAAGCTTTGTGGAGATGCTGATTTCATTTTCCAGCAGGACTTAGCATCTACCCACACTGCCAAAAGTACAAATACCTGGTTGAATAACCATGACAGCACTGTGCTTGATTGGCCAGCAAACTCATCTGACCTAAACACCATAGAAAATCTATGGGGTATTATCATGAGGAAGATGAGAGACACCAGACCCAACAATGCAGACAAGCTGAAGTCTGCTATGAAAGCAACCTGGGCTTTCACAACACCTCAACAGTGCTGATTGCAGTGCCACACCACATTGATGCAGTATTTCATGCAAAAGGAGCCCGACAAAGTATTAAGTGCATATACTGTACATACTGTTCAGTAGGCCAACATGTCTGCATAAAAAAAAAATTGTCTTATAAAATATTCTAATTTTCTGAGATACTGACTTTTGGGTTATCCTTAGCTGTAAGCTATAATCTTCCACGTTAAAAGAAATAACCGCTTAAAATAGATCACTCTGTGTGTAATGAATCCATATAATGTATGAGGTTCACTTTTTGAACTGAATTACTGAAATTAATTAACTTTGGAAGATATTTTATTTATTGAGATACGCCTGTAGCATGGACATTAGTTGGTGTCTTTGTGACCATGGAGGAAGCTAGGAAAGTTGCAGAAAAGTTTCAGGCACTTCCATTAGATTGGAGGACACAGGAAGTAGTCCATGGATTTGAGGTTTGTGGAACCAAATGTTATCTTTTTTTTTATCATTCATTGAAATAACTTCCAGTTTAGTTGCAACTTCAGTCATATTTGAAGTTTTCAATAATGATTTCCGATTACTTTTACAGGTCTGGAGGATCTTTAAACTTTTATAGCTATGTGTCACCAGAATGAGACCATTGTTACCCAGTTCCTACTTCTTGGATTCCGGAGTGTTTACAAGCTCAAGGCTCTACTTTTTACTCTGGTATTTTTAGTTTACATGATCATATTGGCTGGAAATATCCTCATTGTTACACTCGTGTCCACGAATCGCCGTCTGCAGGTTCCTATGTTTTACCTGCTAAAGCACTTGGCACTTGTGGACCTTTTGTTCACATCCAACATTGTACCCAATATGTTGTATATTATTCTCATGGAAGGTGGACACATAACCACAACTGGGTGCTTTGTGCAATACTATGTTCACTGCATTTGTATATATACGCAATCTGTCATTCTCGCCGCTATGTCCTTGGATAGATACATGGCCATCTGCCAACCTCTTCATTATTCTTCGGTCATGAACCCTAAACTTTGTTTTCAGCTGGCTTTCTGGTCCTGGGCGGCTGGGTTTCTCCTCATTCCGTGTGAATTTCTTCTTATATTCCAGTTACATTTTTGCGGTTCGAACATCATTGACCACTTCTTTTGTGATTTTGCTCCTTTCCTCAAACTCTCTTCATCAAACACAGAAATAATAAGATGGCAAGACTTTACAATTTCTGTTTTGCTCATATTTCTTCCGTTTTTGTTTGTTCTTGGGTCCTATATACGTATTTTTATAACAATCTTCAAGATTACTACGACTGTTGGAAAAAAGAAGGCTTTCTCCACTTGTAGCTCCCATCTGGCAACTGTCAGCACCCACTATGGTGCTTTGGTCACTATATATGTTTTCACCAAAACGGGTGATTCTCTTTATGAAAATAAATGGAAGTCTCTGTTATATACAGTTCTAACACCATTCATTAATCCAATGTTATACAGTATGAGGAACAAAGAATTTAGAAAAGCGTTAACGAAATTAACTCACATAATGAGATGAAAATTATGTATTTGTTAAAGGGTTTTCTGGGAGTCAAATATTGGTGAGCTGTCCTCAGGATAGGTTATCATTTTTTGATTGGTGGAGTTCCAACTCCTGGCATCCCAGCCGATCAGCTGTTGGAAAGGGCCTTGGCATTTGGACAAGTGCCATGGCTTCTTCCTTGGCTAGTAATATCACGTCCAACGGTCAGAGGCCTGAAGCTCAGCCCTATTCGAGTGAATGGGATTGAGCGCAGCCACTATACAATTTACAGCACTGTGCTTGGTTTATTCTTCCCTAAGCACCGCAACCTCTTCAAACAGCTGATTGGCAGGGTGTGGGAGTTGTTACACCTCCAATCTGATATTGATGACCTGTCCTAAGAATAGCTCTTGAATAGGAAAACCCCTTTAGATGTTTTATCAAAACTTGGAGAAATGTATAATAAATGGAAATCCAGAATTTCAAAGACTCATAAATGAAAAGATACCCATTGTTCTTAGATCTGTCTGTGATGGGCCCACTTTAAATAAAATGACCTTCAATTGAGTTTTGATCATGATCAATCATGTACAATGTGGTTATATCATGAGTGTACTGTGAATGGGTGCCACAAGGAGGCAATGAAAAAATATATTACCCATATTACTAATGCTGTTTTATATATTTATTTTGATCCACAGAAATATATTTAACAGATGCACGAATTATGCAAAGCAACAGAACCTCACTGTCACGGTATCTCCCATGACAAAGGTGAGAAGATCGGAGAGACTGAGGGTATCTGACAGTCTCTGTTTTTTGCTTTCAGTGTTGTGTTTTGTAATGGCCACACCTCTTGTCAGGTGCAGCTTGTAGTCATTACTGAGGCCCTATTTAGTTCTGACTCTCACTGCTTACCATGCGGTTGATATTTCCTCCTGGAGTTGGTTGAGCTGGTATGTTTTTCCTTTGGATCTCCTGCTCCTCCATTCTGCTTTAAGCTAAGTGCATTTTGTTGTTCGCTTGTGTGTGTTGCTGTCTAGGCCACAGGGAGATGCTGGTTCCTTCATCTGGGAAGCAACCAGTAGTTTCATTCCCTGCCACCAGGAGCAGGAGATCCAAAGGAACAACATACCAGCTCAACCATGTCACAGGTAATGGGAAGGGGATAACACCAAATGACAATCCCTGCATACGATCGACATAACAGCTCAACCATGTCACAGGTAATGGGGAGGGGATAACACCAAAGACAATCCCTGCATACGATCGACCATTGCAGAAACAGTATCCATCGCTGCACTGACACAAACAAAATGTCATTTTTTTGGGCGGTTGATAATGTCACAGGTAATGGGGAGGGGATAACACCAAATGACACACAGAAGGAATAGATCGGAGTTTAGATCTCAAAGCTAAGAGAGATGGATGGTGGCTGACCTCCGCACGGCCGTCTCGCAGTTTCAGAGACCACAGGCGGTGGCTTCCAGCAGAGGGAACCAGGCCTGCCCAGAATTTAAGGTCGCTCTCCCGAATAGGTTTTCCGGGGGAAGTGACAACTTTGTTCGGTTCAGGGACTCATGTAAACTATATTTTAGACTACGTCCTAACTCTTCTGGGGACGAGAATTTCGTAATTTCGTTACTGAAAGGTGACGCTCAGTCTTGGGCTATTTTTTTGCTGACCGGATCTCAACCCCTCCGGTCGGTAGATAAATTTTTCAGAGCTCTGGGGCTTATCTACAATGACCCAGATCGCGTCTCCCTAGCCAAAACGAAGTTGCGCGGCAGGGAGAGCGTTCTGCGGAGTCCAATTGCTCTGAATTTAGGAGATGGAAAACTGATACGGAGTGGAAAGAACCTATCCGAGAACCTGAAGGACGCATTGGCATTTCATGAATATCCAGAATCATTGGAGGCGGCCATGTCTCTGGCTGTACGTATTGATAGACGCGTGAGGGAAAGATCTAAGGTTCCTCTCGCTTGAGACGCACTATTATATGGGGGAGCGGCCTCTTCCGACACTTTGGGTAGGGAGGCACTTGAGCTCATGTCTGATATTAAGCCAATACAGAGAAGTCACTCCTGGACCTGATGATAAAAACGTTAGGGTTAAGAAAAGACTCAGCTTTTTCTGTGGTAAAGGGGGAAATTTTGTTAAAGTATGTCCTTATGTTAAACGTCAAGGTGAAAAAGAGAGATGAAAACTAATGTGTTTAGTCCTCTTCTCACTCTTGGTAGTGTGAGTGGGGAATCTGAGAATGTACTTTTGTCATTTACCAATAGTACCCGATTTCTCCTGACTGCCAAGGTGGCGCTAGACTCCCAAACTGTGGGAATAGAAGTATTTATTGACAGTGGGGCAGGGGTTAACCTAGTGCAGTGGTCGGCAAGCCGCGGCTCGCGAGCCACATGCGGCTCTTTACACACTTTAATGCGGCTCTTCTGCAGGGCTCCAGATGCCATTTGCGACTGGACCCGCCGCCGCAGCTCTGCTCAATACAGCGGCGGGCACAGGAGATGATCGTTCTCAGCAGCACAGGAGGAGTCTCTCCCTCCCCCCTGTGCTGCTGCTGTCCCCGCCGCTGCCAATAAGAGACAGGAGGAGGAGGGGAGGTGCTGTGGCCACTGCGCCACCAATGAAGAAAACTGACCTGTTAATACAAATACAGGAGGCGGGTGCCGGAATCAAATAGCCGGCACCCGACCTCTGTGACAGGGAGCTGCGATCCGCTGCAGTTGAGTTAACCCTTCAGGTGCGGTACCTGAGGGGTTAACTGCCGCTGATCGCAGCTCCCTGTCACAAAGGTCGGGTGCCGGCTATTTGATTCCGGCACCCGCCTCCTGTATTTGTATAAGAAACGTTGGTGGCACAGTGCCCCCCCCCCCAGTATAATAAACGTTGGTGGCACAGTGCCCCCCCCCAGTATAATAAACGTTGGTGGCACAGTGCGCCCCCCCCCCAGTATAATAAACGTTGGTGGCACAGTGCGCCACCCCCCCCCAGTATAATAAACGTTGGTGGCACAGTGCGCCCCCCCCCCAGTATAAGAAACGTTGGTGGCACAGTGCGCCCCCCCCCCCAGTATAATAAACGTTGGTGGCACAGTGGGAAGTGCCAATGAGGGTTAAAAATAATAAAAGAAAATTAACTCACCTCCTCCAGTTGATCAGGTAGCTGCTGGTCTCCTGTTCTTACTTCTTTCTAGTTTCTTCAGGACCTGTGGTGACGTCACTGAGCTCATCACATGGCCCATTACCATGGTGATGGATCATGTGATGAGCACAGTGATGTCACCACAGGTCCTGCGTCCTGAAGAAACTAGAAAGAAGTAAGAACAGGAGACGATCAATTGGAGGAGGTGAGTTAATTATTTTTTTATTTTTTAACCCTCATTGGCACTGCCCACTGCGCCACCAATGTTTATTATATTGAGGGGGGGCGCACTGCGCCACCAATGTTTATTATATATTATATTGGGGTGATGGGGGGGCGCACTGCGCCACCAATGTTTATTATACTGGGGTGTTGGGGGGCGCACTGCGCCACCAATGTTTATTATATTGGGGTGATGGGGGGGGCGCACTGTGCCACCAATGTTTATTATATTGAGGGGGGGCGCACTGCGCCACCAATGTTTATTATATTGGGGTGATGGGGGGGCGCACTGCGCCACCAATGTTTATTATATTGAGGGGGGGCGCACTGCGCCACCAATGTTTATTATATTGGGGTGATGGGTGGGGGCGCACTGCGCCACCAATGTTTATTATATTGAGGGGGGGCGCACTGCACCACCAATGTTTATTATATTGGGGTGATGGGGGGGCGCACTGCGCCACCAATGTTTATTATATTGACCTTGTACTTAGGATTCTGTATTCAGAATGCTATTATTTTCCCTTATAACCATGTTATAAGGGAAAGTAATACAGTGAATAGACTTTCATCCTAGGAACCATGCGTGAAAATCGCACCGTATCCGCACTTGCTTGCGATTTTCACACAGCCCCATTAACTTCTATGGGGCCTGCGTTGCGCGAAAAACGCACAACAGAGCTTGCTGCGATTTTCACGCAACGCACAAGTGATGTGTGAAAATCACCGCTCATGTGCACAACCCCATAGAAGTGAATGGGTCCGGATTTAGTGCGGGTGCATTCCGGTATTTTGAATGCCGGATCCAGCACTAATACATTCCTATGGGGAAAAATGCCGGAGCCGGCATTCAGGCAAATCTTCATTTTTTTTCGCCGGAGATAAAACCGTAGCATGCTACGGTTTTATCTTTTGCCTGATCAGTCAAAATGACTGAACTGAAGACATCCTGATGCATCCTGAACGGATTACTCTCCATTCAGAATGCATGGGGATAAAACTGATCAGTTATTTTCCGGTATAGAGCCGCTAGGACGGAACTCAGTGCCGGAAATGAAAAACGCTAATGTGAAAGTACTTTAAAATATTAAGTTTAAATCCCCCCTTTCCCAATTTTACATATAAAATATATAAACAATAAATAAATAAACATATTACATAGCCTTTTTAGTCACCTTGTCACCCCAAAAAATAGCATAGGACTGTTCTATTATGGGCCGAATGTTTCATAAAATGCGAAATGCACGCGGCTTTTTTTGGTGTTTTTTTTTTTTTGCACGGTATTGAGTATCACAATACTTTTTTATGGTGACGAAAGCGAATCAAAATTTTGGTTTCAAAACAACCCTACGCCGATCTGATCGGCGTAGCGTTGTCACGATACCAAAATTTTGATTCAGTTTCGATTTGGCGACTAAAAATTTGATTTGGCTCCTAAATTTTTCAGTTCAGGAGCCAATGGCTACTTGGAATTTTTTTTTAGTCTGGAGCACTGTTCTGTGTGCCGGGCGCCCGCTCCCCTCCCTCCTCTCGGGGGCGGCAGCCTGCGGCTGTCCTGCCTACATGTGTGCCGTGCGGCGCTCAGGCCAAAGGAGGCGTCACTGACTGTCAGTGGGGCCGCGGCGGAGGGAGGCGAGGAGGCGGAGCTGCTCTGTCTGCTATGACCTGTAAAAGCTGCCCCTCCAGGCTGGCAGCAGAAGAACACAGTCACAGAGTAACACTGAGGCACGACTTGTTGGAACTTGGCCGACCCTGCTGGACTCTAGTCTGGACTCTGGAGAAGACACCTTAAGGCAGAGCCAGCTGAGATTGGAGCCAGGACCAGACCGACCCCACTCCAGCCAGACCCCAGTGATATATCAGGTACCGACTTCAACATTGTCCCTCATCATGTCACCCCCCCGATGGTGCAGACTCCAACATTGTCCCCCATTAGGGAGCATAATGGATGGGGGCTGACGGCTGTCATGGGGGGCATGATGGCTGACATGGGAGTAATGATGGATGGGTGCTGACGGCTGACATGGGCATGATGGATGTGGTGCTGACGGCTGACATGGACATGATGGATGGAGTGCTGACATGGGGGGCTGATGGCTGACGGCTGACATGGGGTGCTGACGGCTGACATAGGGGCATGACGGCTGACATGGGGGGCATGATGGATGGGGGCTGACAGCTGACATGGGCATGATGGATGGGGTGCTGACGGCTGACATGGGGGGCATGATGGCTGACATGGGGGGCTGATGGCTGACATGGGGGGTAATGATGGATGGGGGCTGACATGGGCATGATGGGGTGCTGACGGCTGACATGGGCATGATGGATGGGGTGCTGACGGCTGACATGGGCATGATGGATGGGGTGCTGACGGCTGACATGGGCATGATGGATGGGGTGCTGACATGGGGGGCTGACGGCTGACATAGGGGCATGACGGCTGACATGGGGGCATGATGGATGGGGGCTGACGGCTGACATGGGCATGATGGATGGGGTGCTGACGGCTGATATAGGGGGCTGATCTGAGGTATGATTAACATTGGGGGTCTGATTGGTGGTCTGACCTGAGGTATAATGGAAAATATTGTTTCTGATTATACTCCTCTAAAACCTATGTGCATCTTATAGGGCGAAAAGTACAGTCCTCAAACCAGATCGAAGATATCAGGACCACACAGAGGAGAAGCCAGCTGCTGCAGACAGAACCAGGACCAGGTGAGCTGCGGGCGGGGCGGGGGGAGAAGGGGGTCACCGAGATGTAGCTTCGCTTGTGTTGCCAAAAAATCCTTGCACAGGCTCTGGTCACGTCCACGTGACAGGGCCGGTGCAAAGAGTCCCACAGTACCCGACCTATGTGGATACTTGCATGCACAATATTCTCAATAAAAACTTATTGAAACTAAAAACAGTGTACCATCCTATGTATTTTCGGTTTTAAAAATGTGGCTCTCAAAATAAATTTCAATCGTGGTTTTGGCGAGATTTGGCTCAGTTGAAAAAAAAGGTTGCCCACCACTGACCTAGTGGATGGCCAATTCGTCCGTATGCATGGTTTGACAACAAGTGCATTAGACAAAAATATTTCAGTGTTTGCGATTGATTCCGCTCCACTCTGACAAAAGTATTTGTCACAAATTGTGCTGGACATTCGCCTAAAGGTGGGAGATTCTCATCAAGAATCCATTTCATGTTTTGTGCTGGAGGGTCTGCCTGCTCCCTTGGTGCTAGGTTTACCGTAGTTATCCAAACATAACCCTACCATCGATTAGCAAGCAAGCCAGATTCTTGATTGGAGTGATTTGTGCATCGACAACTGTCTTAGCGTGTCGCTTTCTGTTGTAACCACTAAAATTGTACCTTCTTTTATTTCAGATTTTTCTGATTTATTCTCTGAAAGTGGAGACCAGGAGTTACCTCCACATCGGGAGTATGATTGCCCTGTCAACCTTATTCCCGGAGTTAGATTGCCCAAGTCTCGGTTGTATAATCTTTCTGAACCCGAAAGAGTAGCCATGAGAGAATATATCACCGAGAGATTGGCTAAAGGTCATATTAGACCGTCCAAATGACCAGTGGCTGCAGGGTTCTTCTTTGTAAAAAAGGACGGAACCCTTAGGCCATGTTTGGACTTCCGTGAGCTTAATTGCATTACTGTCCGTGATCCCTAATTTGTTCAATCAGATTGTCGGTGCCAAGGTGTTCTCTAAGTTGGATTTGAGGGGGGCATATAATCTGGAAAGGATCAATGAGGGGGACAAATGAAAGATGGCCTTTAATACCCCTGAAGGACATTTTGAGAATTTGGTCATGCCTTTTGGGTTGACCAATGCTCCTGCTGTTTTTTAACATTTCATCAATCACATCTTTCATCATCTGGTAGGCAAGTTTATGGTGGTGCATCTGGATGACATTTTAATTTATTCCCCCGACATGGAAAAGCATCAGGATCACGTGAGACAGGTCTTACAGATCCTAAGGGAGAATAAATTGTATGCTAAGATGGAGAAGTGTGTATTTGCGGTTCCGGAAGTGCAATTCCTGGGTTACCTAATCTCATCTTCTGGTTTTCGTATGGATCCAGAAAAAGTCCGTACTGTATTGCACTGAAAGCGCTTATGCGATTTTTGGGGTTCACCAACTACTACCGTAAATTTATCTTGAATTACTTGACTGTTGTTAAACCATTAACAGATATGACCTAGAAAGGTGTGGATTTCTCAGTCTGGTCTGATGAGGCATTACAAGCCTTTTCAGCTGTGAAGGAATGTTTTGCTTCTGCTCCTATACTGGTGCAACTTGATGTGTCACAGTCATTCATTGTTGAAGTTGATGCATCCGAAGTAGGGGTTGGAGCAGTCTTGTTGCAGGGTCCTTCTCCTAGCAAATGGCGCCCATGTGCTTGTTTCTCTAAAAGAACTCTCTACTGCTGAAAGAAATTATGATGTAGGTAATAGAGAGATGCTGGCCATTAAGTTGGCTTTTGAGGAATGGCGTCATTGGTTAGAAGGAGCGATTTATCCCATTACAGCAATTACTGATCACAAAAATCGGGCCAATCTGGAGTCGGCTAAACGTCTGAACCTAAGGCAGGCCAGATGGTCGTTGTTTTTTACCAGATTTAATTTTGTTGTCACCTATCGCCTTGGGGTTAAGAACGTCAAAGCTGATGCTTTGTCGCATAACTTTCCCGGGAGGGTGATTCGGAGGATCCTGGCCCGATATTAGCTGATGGGGTGATTGTATCTGCCCTTTATCCTGAACTTGAAGCAGAAGTGTTGGAGGCCCAGGGAGATGCACCTGATTCTTGTCCTCCAGGGAAGTTGTTTGTTCCTTCGGAACTACGGCACAATGTGTTTCAAGAACATCATAGTACTGTTCTTACGTGACACCCTGGGAGCAGATCCACGGTTAATCTAATTTCCCGGAGATTCTGGTGGCCAGGATTGTGTAAATGTGTTGAGGGTTATGTGTCAGCTTGTGAGACTTGTGCGCATGCCAAGGTGACACATACTCGGCCTTCAGGATCTCTACTTCCCTTGTCTATCCCGTCCTGACCGTGGACTCATTGGTCCATGGACTTTATCACAGATTTGCCGAATTCGTCAAAGAAAACTGTGATTTTGGAGGTTGTTGATTGCTTCAGCAAGATGTCGCACTTTATAGCATTATCAGGTCTACCTAATGCTAAAACTCTTGCACAAGTTTTTGTCAATAACATTGTGAAACTACACGGTATCCCCTCTGATGTGGTGTCTGATAGGGGGATTCAGTTTGTTTCCAGATTCTGGAAGGTGTTCTGTACTCGCCTGGGGTACAATTGTCCTTCTCTTCGGCCTTTCATCCTCAATCGAACGGACAGACTGAGCGCACTAACCAGAATCTGGAGACTTATTTGAGATGTTTTGTCTCTGAGAATCAGGAGGGGTGGTCTTCATTTTTGTTGTTGGCTGAGTTTGCCATAAATAACCATAGGCAGGAGTCAACTGCTAAGTTGCTGTTTTTCGGAGCATATGGGTTCCATCTGCAGTTTGGCACATTTTCTGGTACTGAGACTTCTGGTATACCGGAAGAGGAAAGATTTTCCTCTTTGTTGTCATCTATTTGGCGGAAAATTCAAAATAATTTAAAATAAATGGGCAAAAAGTAAAAACGTATGGCTGACAAGAGACGTATGAGTGGTCTGGACCTGAGAGTGGGTGATTCTGTGTGGCTGTCCACAAGAAACATTAAGTTGAAGGTACCTTCTTGGAAGTTGGGGCCAAGGTTTATAAGATCTCTTCCATTATTAAGACACTTTGGGGGAAAAATGCGTCTTATGGGGTGAAAAATACGGTAAATATTTCCCCAGAATGACATAGACAGTGTGTAGACATGATGATTAGAGACACTTTGTAGGACACTGATATGAAAGGCAGTTTATTAACTTGTAATAAACTTGTAATTAACTTAAATGGTTTCCCTGGGCTTTGGCGAAAATCCTCCTGTGTGCTGACCTGTGGAGGTAAGATAGTCTGCTCAGCACTTACCACTCCATAGTGCCTGAGTCCGTATGTAGCTGAACAGGAAGAATAAGGAATATATCTTGTCAGGACTTGAGCAGAAGAGCATCCAGTCCTGACATCATGTGAGCGCAACAGAGACAGTGAAATCAGTGGCAGTATGGAGAGTTAAGTACTGAGCAGCCTATCTTTACTCCACAGGTCAGCACACAGGAGGATCTTCTCCAAAGCCTGGTGAACCCCTTTAAACTATACCTATATTGCGAAATTGCAGAATGCAATGCTTTCAGTGCTATAAGTAAGATGTAAAAAATTGCTCAAGAGGAAGCCTAAAACCAACCCTGAATGACAAGGATAAGTAGAGCGAAAAATCCTTCTAGATCCCTGCATCAACATTCTAAATTAAAGGGTATGTCCAACAGGATTACATTTTTATATATGGTTCACAGTGGCTTATGAATAGAAAAGAAGCCATACTCAACCCCACCGATCCCCTGACTCTGTGTCTGTCCCCACTGCTCTCCACTTCCTGTCCCTGACTCCACATGCAGGAAATGCCTGAAGATGCTTATCAGTCAATCAGTGACTGCAGCTGTGGCCCACCTCAGTGGGCCTTTCATGACATTTCCTAAACGTGGATCCAAAAACAGGTAGTGGATAGCAACGTAAGAATTGCAGTGGCGGTGGATCGGTGAGGGTGCATAAGTGTTTTTATGTTTAATTTTAACCAACTGTAAACCACTAATAAAAAATTTAATTCTGCTGGACGCCCCATTCAAACTCCCATTGAATAGCTTGGGTTGGGTTCAGTCAAACAAAAAAAAGTCTTGGTTTTGTTTACAAGACCAAAAACTTGGCTCTAGACTAGTGTTGATCGAGGTTGCTCGGCCGAACACCAGTTCCGAATACCACATGTGCTCGAGCGCAATGCTCGAGTCTCCTCCCTGTACGTTTGTTGCCTGCTACGCAGCTAATAAACGTGCAGGTAAGTACTGCCTTTCACTGTAATGTCGTAGCCATGTTGGTTACAGTGATTGGCTGGCCGGAACGATTCATCGGGTGCCATATAGCACTCGATGACACGTGTTCGGCTCAGTGTTAGTCAGGGAGAGCTGTGCTGAGGAAGGAAAAATAGTGTAGGAGAATTTTTTTTTGAAGTTGAAAAACTTGTCAGAGACCCAAAAGTCCTTTTAAGGACTATTGCTGTGTGTGGCAGCAGCAATATATATTTTTAGCGCAACCTGCGCTAAATTGCTAAAACTTTACAGACCCAAAAGTCCTTTTAAGGACTGATGTATCTGGCAGCAATATCTATTTTTAGTGCATCCTGAGCTAAATAGCGTGCAATAGTTAGTCCGCTGCAGACAGCGACATTAGCTGCCTTACATCTCCTGTGTAACGTGTGCACATCCCAAAAATATCAGTGACATCAAGTGTACTTTTTCCGTAGACAGTGTCCACTGCGGAAAGTGACATTACCTGGGGTACATCTCCCGTGTAACGTTTCCACATCCCAAATACCTGTGACATTCCCTGTAATTTTTTATTAGCCGCTGCTGACATCAGCGACATTATCTGCGGTATATCTCCTGGGTGACGTTTCCACATCACAAATAACTTTTTACATTTTTTGTCGCATACACTTACAAATCATACGCTACTGTACGTGTGACATACAGTACTTTCAAGCATATATAACATTTAATATGAAAAAGGTGAGCAGTAAGGGACAGGGAAGTGGCCGTGATGCTGATGGTGCACCGTGATGCTGATGGTGGCCCTGGGTGCATTGAAAACTGTGCCTGCTGCCAGAGCACAAGAAAAATAAATCTTCCACGATACCTAGATTCATGTCCCAGTTTGCAGGGTGGCGCAGGACAACGCTCTCGAAGTCAGACCAGTGCGACCAGGTGGTCGGTAGGATTCCAGCAGGTAATGCTTCTAGTCGGTTAAGCACCACCCTGTCTTCCACCAAGTCCAGTTTAGTAGCCAAGAGTCTGGTCAACACAATCCTCAGTACAAAAGAAAGTGAGTGGGCACTCTTATAAATGGATTCGCATAGACTCCATATATGATGTATCACTAAAATGTATTTATTAAATGGATATAGGTGTAAAATATATAAAATATATATATAAAAAATGTCCAGACAGATATCTCCAAAAGAAATTAGCAAAAAAGGAGAAAAGGCAAATATATTGAGAGTAAAGCAATAGCAACTGTAATGCAAGGCACCAACAAACAGACCAGTGATGAAAGCAAAAAGGTGTTTATTCACCAGAAACATAAACGTCCAGGACACTTGCTGGTAACAAGGAATAATAACAAAAACCAGGCAAGGAGATTCCAGGAATAGTCCCAACCAGTGCTGAATGATGCTGTGCACTTGGCAGTCGAGTCACTCCAGATCTTGGGTCCGCTGCAAAGGACAAAGTTCCTGGCAGTCTTCAGTCACTAGCAGTTGTGACCTATACCTGGTTGAGGGAAAATAACAGTGGGCACTGATTACCCTGAGAGACCTCCTTTTAAATGCCTGCTGACCAATCCCAGGGTGCCAAGTGTCCACTACCATAGGTGAACAAATTGCCCTGCACCTGAGTACATGGCCTAAGGCAATCACAAGTTGATTAACCCATGGCTGGCTCCCTAATCCACTTTGCTCTTGTGAGTCAGTATATTATGCGCCACTGGTCGACGAAGCGCATAAGAAGCGCGTACTCGCGACCGTGTATCCCTTTGCGAACCTGCCCTCGTGCGTACGCACGGACGCATGATTGACTCAGCGCGAGTATGCGAGCGCGTGGACCCAGATGCGGAAACGGAAGTCGCAGGAGACACCGGAGACAACCCTGGCCGCGGCGTCTTGTCACTCGCCTGGCCACTCTGTCCCCGGGACTCCGACGGTCCTCCCCTCCGATGTCCACGCGAACGCATCCCCGCACTGGCTCGCAAAGGGGTCAGCGCTGGTGCATCAGAGACACGCATAACCTGTCCCGCAACTCCACGAGGACCCCTCTTGGTTCCCCTGGAGTGCAAAGCAGGTGAGGATCTTACAGCAACACTGCGGTTATTCAGCAAAGTATGGGTATCAGCTGTTATATTTATAAAATAGCTACTGAAATGCAGGTTCTGAGATCAAGGCAGAGTTTGTTCCAATCTCAAGCAACAATAGTCCAATAAATCATAAAAGTAATGTTGTGAACAAGTATCCTTATAGCAACATAGTGTAAAACATACACTGATCAAAAAAATAAAGGGAACACTTAAACAACACAATGTAACTCCAAGTCAATCACACTTCTGTGAAATCAAATTGTCCACTTAGGAAGCAACACTGAGTGACAATCAATTTCACATGCTGTTGTGCAAATGGGATAGACAACAGGTGGAAATTATAGGCAATTAGCAAGACACCCCCAGTAAAGGAGTGGTTCTGCAGGTGGTGACCACAGACCACTTCTCAGTTCCTATGCTTCCTGGCTGATGTTTTGGTCACTTTTGAATGCTGGCGGTGCTTTCACTCTAGTGGTAGCATGAGACGGAGTCTACAACCCACACAAATGGCTCAGGTAGTGCAGCTTATCCAGGATGGCACATCAATGCGAGCTGTGGCAAGAAGGTTTGCTGTGTCTGTCAGCGTAGTGTCCAGAGCATAGAGGCGCTACCAGGAGACAGGCCAGTACATCAGGAGACGTGGAGGAGGCCGTAGGAGGGCAACAACCCAGCAGCAGGACCGCTACCTCCGCCTTTGTGCAAGGAGGAACAGGAGGAGCACTGCCAGAGCCCTGCAAAATGACCTCCAGCAGGCCACAAATGTGCATGTGTCTGCTCAAACTGTCAGAAACAGACTCCATGAGGGTGATATGAGGGCCCGACGTCCACAGGTGGGGGTTGTGCTTACAGCCCAACACCGTGCAGGACGTTTGGCATTTGCCAGAGAACACCAAGATTGGCAAATTCGCCACTGGCGCCCTGTGCTCTTCACAGATGAAAGCAGGTTCACACTGAGCCCATGTGACAGACGTGACAGAGTCTTGAGACGCCGTGGAGAACGTTCTGCTGCCTGCAACATCCTCCAGCATGACCGGTTTGGCATTGGGTCAGTAATGGTGTGGGGTGGCATTTCTTTGGAGGGCCGCACAGCCCTCCATGTGCTCTCCAGAGGTAGCCTGACTGCCATTAGGTACCGAGATGAGATCCTCAGACCCCTTGTGAGACCATATGCTGGTGCGGTTGGCCCTGGGTTCCTCCTAATGCAAGACAATGCTAGACCTCATGTGGCTGGAGTGTGTCAGCAGTTCCTGCAAGACAAAGGCACTGATGCTATGGACTGGCCTGCCCGTTCCCCAGACCTGAATCAAATTGAGCACATCTGGGACATCATGTCTCGCTCTATCCACCAACGTCACGTTGCACCACAGACTGTCCAGGAGTTGGCAGATGCTTTAGTCCAGGTCTGGGAGGAGATCCCTCAGGAGACCGTCCGCCACCTCATCAGGAGCATGCACAGGCATTGTAGGGAGGTCATACAGGCACGTGGAGGCCACACACACTAATGAGCCTCATTTGGACTTGTTTTAAGGACATTACATCAAAGTTGGATCAGCCTGTAGTGTGTTTTTCCACTTTAATTTTGAGTGTGACTCCAAATCCAGACCTCCATGGGTTGAAAATTTTGATTTCCATTTTTTTATTTTTGTGTGATTTTGTTGTCAGCACATTCAACTATGTAAAGAACAAAGTATGTCAGAAGAATATTTAATTAATTCAGATCTAGGATGTGTTATTTTTGTGTTCCCTTTATTTTTTTGAGCAGTGTATATACTTCCAAATCTGTGCAGAAATGAAAAAAGGTAAATGCAGATCAATGTGTCTTAAAAATAGATAGATAAATGCACAAAGTCCAACCAATGCAAAAAATATAAAATATAAAAATATATAAAAAATATATGCGAGGTGTTGCAAAGAAACTACAGGGGGTGCAGTAAAAATAGAGGGGATATTTCTCTAAAGTGCAGACGTGCTCATGAAGAAAATAGTAGTCAAAGTGGCGATATGGGCATGCTGCCAATTGTGTGGAGTAACTCCGCAATAGTAATGCCAAAGTTGTTTCCCTGGAGAATGTAGCTTATAGTTGTTATTTAGTTAATGTTCATATACAATGTTGCGGTCTGGAACTTGGGTACACAATATGATCAAAGTAGATCAGTGATACACAATGCGAGTTGCCGAGGGTTTATTCCAGTACTCACATGTATGTCGGTGATATCCTATTCGTGGCGTCCCACGTGGAGTGAGTATAGGGTAAGCTTACCTCTGACTTTTGTCTATGGCGATCTCTAATAGCGGGCTTCGATAATACCTCACTACAGCCGATGCAGTCTGTTAAGACTGGTAGACAGAGCTCTGCTGTATTTCGTAGTTCCTCTTTAATGGTCCCAGAATCGGCTCGTGGTGGGGCTCCCTGTAGGTCTTTGGCGTCCCTCGTGTTTCCGGCGGTGCCTGTACAGGTAATGGAGCTCAGCTGGCTTCCCGCTACTTCCTGTAGCACGCCAATCACTGCCGTAATTTCTGGTGTTTTTTGCTTGAAAGCACTTTCTTTGGCATCGGCTAGAAGAGCGATGCTGGATATCCAGTTGCCGGTTATTGTCGTGCCAGATCAAATATATCTTAACTTATACGCCAATGGCGTATGTTGCTATAAGGATACTTGTTCACGACATTACTTTTATGATTTATTGGACTATTGTTGCTTGAGATTGGAACGAACTCTGCCTTGATCTCAGAACCTGCATTTCAGTAGCTATTTTACAAATATAACAGCTGATACCCATACTTTGCTGAATAACCGCAGTGTTGCTATTGCTTTACTCTCAATATATTTGCCTTTTCTCCTTTTTTGCAAATTTATTTTGGAGATATCTGTCCGGACATTTTTTATATATATATTTTATATATTTTACACCTATATCCATTTAATAAATACATTTTAGTGATACATCATATATGGAGTCTATGCAAATCCATTTATAAGAGTGCCCACTCACTTTCTTTTGTACTATTTGATTTTGGTGAACAGAGTGCGACATCAGTTTGGAGCACCTTGCCATCTCCAACCAGAGGGAGAGCCGCCCTAAACATCCTCCTAGACAACACAATCCTCAACCTGATCCTTCTTCCTCCAACCATGGAGAGTCTTGCCAAACAAGTGATCCCACACTCGGATATTCCGAGAAGCTCTTTTCAGCGCCATTCCTTCATTTGGGCCTCTAGACAAGCACGCTTGATAAGGGACATGAGATCTTGTGCCCTGATTCCCAAACTCTTGAGTATCCACAGTCACAAGAAGATGACGGTGGGGAACGGCAATTAGTGTTTCACGAGGTGGATGATGATGATGAGACACAGTTGCCAATAAGTCAACCGCAATTAGTGTCTCAAGAGGTTGATGATGAGGATGAGACACAGTTGTCAATAACTGAGGTTGTTGTTAGGTCAACAAGTCAGGAGGATGAGCAGAGTGAGGAAGTGGAAGAGGAGGTGGTGGACGATGAAGTCACTGACCCAACCTGGGATAGTGGCAAGCCGAGCGAGGATAGCAGTACAGAGGGGGAGGGATCCGCAGCACCGCAACAGGCTGGAAGAGGCAGTGGGGTCGAAAAAGGGAGAAGGAGGGCCACACCAAACAGGCCCACAACTGTTTCCCGGAGCACACCCTTGTGGAAATCTCCCTTGCCAAAGGGTAGGTGTTCCGCAGTCTGGTGCTTTTTTGAGGAAAGTGCGGACGACAAAAGAATTGTAATTTGCATCCTGTGCCATACAAAAATGAGCAGGGGCGTGAACACTAGCAACCTCACCACCACCAGCATGATCTGCCACATGGCTTTAAAGCACTGTAATAGGTGGGCCAAATGCCTGGGTCCACAATGTGTGTCTGTGGGTCACACCACTGCCTCCTCTTCCCCTGTGTTACGTGCTGGCCAATCCCCTGTCGAAGGTGCAGGCCCGGATGCCTCCCGCCCTGCACCTGAACCTTCGCAAGCACCATCAGCTAGCACATCCACTTCTGTGTCCCAGCGCAGCGTACAGATGTCCATACCCCAGGCCTTTGAACGAAAGCGCAACTACCTAGCCACCCACAGGCCATAGCCCTAAATGTGCACCTTTCCAAATTGCTGGCAGTGAGCTAGACCAACAGGGGAATTATATGTGAGGTCACGGTGTGAGCATTAGGTGGGCCGAGGTAAATACAGTTCTGGTTACTCACCGTTATGTCATGCCTGGGCAGGCCTGCACAAGTGATGAGGAGAACGGCACAGGAATTCTCTGGGGCACACTCTGGTGTAAGGGACACAGGCCAGATGGAGGTTTGAGGTGCCCTTGACGGTCTGTATTAATGTGCCTATGGCAAGGTCCCTTGTAGTCGTGACGCCAGTACCTTTTATGGTGGTACAACCATTTACTGTAGTGTTAACTGAGGAATTGGAGACTGAGACAAGGATGGTGCAATCCAGCTTATAACTTTTACTGAACGTTGCTCCTAGTAACGGTTACATCCAAGTATAAAACAGTCTCTAGTACATCCAGATATAAAATACAGTCTCTTTAAGAGGGACAGAGGTAAAGCTGCAAGAGGTCATAGAAACATAGAAACATAGAATGTGTCGGCAGATAAGAACCATTTGGCCCATCTAGTCTGCCCAATATACTGAATACTATGGATAGCCCCCGGCCCTATCTTATATGAAGGATGGCCTTGTGCCTATCCCATGCATGCTTAAACCCCTTCACTGTATTTGCAGCTACCACTTCTGCAGGAAGGCTATTCCATGCATCCACTACTCTCTCAGTAAAGTAATACTTCCTTATATTACTTTTAAACCTTTGCCCCTCTAATTTAAAACTGTGTCCTCTTGTGGTAGTTTTTCTTCTTTTAAATATGCTCTCTTCCTTTACCGAGTTGATTCCCTTTATGTATTTAAAAGTTTCTATCATATCCCCTCTGTCTCTTCTTTCTTCCAAGCTATACATATTAAGGTCCTTTAACCTTTCCTGGTAAGTTTTATCCTGCAATCCATGTACTAGTTTAGTAGCTCTTCTCTGAACTCTCTCTAGAGTATCTATATCCTTCTGGAGATATGGCCTCCAGTACTGCGCACAAAACTCCAAGTGAGGTCTCACCAGTGTTCTGTACAGCGGCATAAGCACTTCACTCTTTCTACTGCTTATACCTCTCCCTATACATCCAAGCATTCTGCTGGCATTTTGTGCTGCTCTATTACATTGTCTTCCCACCTTTAAGTCTTTAGGTCCACTGCTCACAGGTGTGATGTCTGTCTCTCAGGCTATTAATGATATAGGCTTTATGCTTACTGGTAGAGGACTTATACGCTGGTCCCTGTTATCCCAGTGCTGGTTAGTGAGGCTGCCGGAGGCTGGTGAATCCTTCACTTTTAACTCCAAAGGTCCTAAGGTGCGTATAGCGATGGCCGTAACCCTTTGGGTCTCTGTTTCTTTAGTGCTTTCTGGATTCATATACTTTTCTGAAGCCAAACTTCTAGCTGATGTCCACTAACTCTTAGCAGAGTTCTGAGCAAGATGTGGACCACTTCAGCTCAGGGCTGAAGACTGAACCCTGAAGACTGACCTCTAACTAGGCCTGAGCTGGGCTATATATGGTATGTGTTGTCTCCCCCTAGTGATAGGCTCAGTGTAATGGAATCTAACACACCTGTAGGCAGGGATTATGCATAAAGATGCACTGCAGCATAAAAAAGATTATATAAAGCATAGAAAGCATAACACTACAACTTTGCAGTACCCACGTGGGTAGTGAGACACTGCAAAATGCTGCCATTTAGGCTTGTGGACACTGAGGCTTTCTGCAGCCTGATGGCGGCAGCCGTCCCTTGTTACTCAGTCCCCAGCCGCCACTATTTTTCCCGGTGTGCCGTCCCCAGCATGTGTCCCGTAACATCACCGGTGTCCTGATCAACGCAGTTATTGGGAAGTTCCACCTAACTACTGACACATGGACAAGTGCTTTTGGCCAGGGACGCTACATTTCCCTGACTGCACACTGGGTGAACGTTGTGGAGGCCGGGAGCGAATCGTTCCCTGGGATGGCACAGGTGCAACTGACGCCAAGGATTTCGGGCCCTAATTTAATCAGGGTTTCCGCCACCATCTACGTTAGTGGCTCCAACACCCACTTTTCCTCCTCCGCATCCTCCTCCACTTTCACCTCAGAATAATCCTCTTGCAGCACCAGTCAGAAGCAGTGTAGCACTGCAGTGGGGAAGCGTCAATAGGCCGAGCTTAAGCTGATCTGCTTAGGTGAAAAACAGCACACCGACACAGAGCTGTGGCAGGGAATAAGAGACCAGACTGAGCTGTGGCTCTCGCCACTCAACCTACAACCAGGCATGGTTGTGTCAGATACTGGCTGGAACTTGGTGGCGGCATTGGAGTTCGGGAAGCTCACACATATCCCATGCCTAGCCCACGTCTTCAACTTAGTGGTTCAGCGGTTTCTAAAAACCTACCCCAATTTGCCTGAGCTACTGGTGAAGGTGCGCCATGTGTGCTCCCATTTCTGCAAGTCATCGACAGCTTCCGCCGGTCTGTCAACGCTGCAGCAGCGCTTACAATTGCCAGATCACCAACTGTTGTGAAACGTGAGCATGCGCTGGAACTCCACGTTCCACATGTTGGCCGGGCTTTGTGAGCAGCAGAGGGCAGTAGTGGAATACCAGCTGGAACATGGTCGTCGCCTTTCCAGTCAGCTTCCGCATTTCACAAGCGAGGAGTGGGCATGGATGTCTGACCTCTGTGAGGTTTTAAGAAACTTTGAGGAATCAACACAGATGGTGAGCGGCGATAAGGCTATTATCAGCGTCACCATCCCACTTCTGTGTCTACTCAAACGCTCGCTGCTCACAATTAAGGCCAACGCTTTGCATGTGGAAGATGTGGAAATAGGGGAAGACAGTACACAGGGTGATAGCCAGAACACCCTCAGTTCGTCTTCTCAGAGCAAATTGGATGATGATGAGGAGGAGGAGGAGCTGGAGACGGTTGACTCCACTACAGAGGGTAGTACCCATAGCAGGTTTATTCCATCTGTTCAGCGTGGATGGGCCGAAGAGGAGGAAGAGGATGAGGAGATTGAGAGTCATCCTCCTGACGAGGACAGCGAAGTCTTGTCTGTTGGGACTCTGGCACACATGGCTGACTTTGTTATGCTGCCTTTCCCGTAACCCTTGCGTTATATGCATTTTGGCTAACACGGATTACTGGTTGTTCACCCTTATCGAGCCCCGCTACAAAGAGAACTTCTCATCTCTCATTCCTCTGGTGGAGAGGACTAGCAAAATGGTGCAATACCAGAAGGTTCTTGCGGAAAAATTTCCAGCTGACAACGCTGGCAGCAGAGTACGTAGTTCCTTGGCCAACCAAGTAGGGGAGGGGAGGGGAACACACAGCTATTCCAACAGAGGCAGGGCAACACTCTCCAAGGCCTAGGAAAGTTTCATGACACGCCAGCACTCTCACCCTGATGCGCGGCCTAGTGTAACAAGGAGGGAAAAGTTTTGGAAGATGGTGAAGGAGTATGTAGCAGACCGTGTCAGCGTCCTCAGTGATCCCTCTGTGCCTTACAACTATTGTTGGCACAAGCTGGACAAGAGGCACGAACTGGCGCTCTATGCCTTGGAGGTGCTGGCCTGCCCTGCCACCAGCATTATGTCAGAGCGGGTATTTAGTGCTGCTGGGGGCATAATAACTGATAAGCGCATCCGCCTGCCAACTGAAAATGCTGACAGGTTGACTCTTATCAAAATGAGCAAGGCCAGGATTGCCCCTGACTTCTCTACTCCACCAGAGGAAAGTGACTGAACATAAAGTCACTTTAAATGTGGCTTTTATGGTGTATTGAATACACTGTATTCCCAAGCACCCCTTCCACCACAAAAAGGGTCTATGGTTCAATCTTCCTTTTCTCGTCCTCCTCCTCCATCATAACAACATGCTTATTAGGCTGCCCTCGCTACTAATGTTTTAGAAGGTCAGATAAGCATCAGACCCTCACCCCTAATTTTTTAGATGGTCAGCTCAGCAGCAGATCCTCAGCTCAAATTTTTAGATGGTCAGATCAGCAGCAGGCCCTCGCCCCTAATGTTTTAGATGGTCAGCTCAGTAGCAGACCCTCGGGCCTAATTTTTTAGATAGTCAGATCAGCAGCAGGCCCTCACCCCCAATGTTTTAGAGGGTCAGCTCAGAAGCAGACCCTGACCCCTAATTTTTTAGATGGCATGACACAGTGAGAGGCTTTGTCTGAGAAAACAGGTATTTTACTCCCAGCATGTGCTGCTGGGCTGATTTACAGCCAGGTGAGGTCAAATACCAGACCGGATTTTAAGTGCCTGTCAGGGTTTTAGCAGCACCTGGCTGTCCTTAAATAGGCAGCTGGGCTCAGAAGCTGTGTCTCTGTGTTAGGATCTGGGAGCCTTGTGTCTGAGTGAAGGCTTGCTACCTGTTTGGCATGAAAACAGAATTGTGCTGCTATCAGCAAGGACTCTTTGAGGCAGAATTGCTGCATGGCGTGATTTACCACCAACACCGCAAGGTGACTTTTTGTTTGATTATGACTGCTTGTTTTGTCACTTGCCTAAAGTGTGAATAAAACACTGAACTGTTTGATCCAAAGAACTTGTTGTTGCCTCTATACTGCGTCCGCTAATCCTGTCTACCAGAGCGAAACCCCACAATTGGTGGAGAATGCATGCATGAGCAGTGAGGCTGGTGTGAACGCCGATTATTTTTTTTTTGTTTCTGCATTTTTCAGCACGGTTGTATGTTGTACATTAAACCAGCTGTATTACAACCAGTGCCCCACGACAAAATGGAGGCTGTTGTAAAGGCCCTTATGGAGGCTAATCTGCAGCAGAAAGAGACAACGCAAGGCTAATAAGCAGCAGGAGACTAACCCGTTGCAGCTACAACACATGATGGCAGACAGCAGGAGCAACCCCGAGCGTCCACGATGCCCGGAAAGCAGTCCGTGCTGCGATTCCTAAGATGACCCCCGCAGACATCGAAACCTACCTGGCGATGTAAATGGCCATCAGGGAAAAGCTACCCAGTGACCAGTGGGCTGAGGTTGTCGCGCCATTCCTGGCATCAGATTCCCAGCGGGTGTATTTCAACTTGCCGAACGATCAAGCAGCCGACTACTAGAAAGTCAAGGGTGAGATTCTGGCAAGACTGGGGGTGAATGTGTTGGTCCGGGCCCAGCTGGTGCATCAGTCGGGGTTCAACCCGGCTGAGCCTGCAAGACCCCAGTATTTTAACTTACTTAACCTCTTGCAAAAATGGCTACAGACTGACGTGCTGAGTCCCACTGATATGCTGGATCATCTGTTGGCCGA
Source organism: Bufo bufo (assembly GCF_905171765.1). Classification (NCBI taxonomy): domain Eukaryota; kingdom Metazoa; phylum Chordata; class Amphibia; order Anura; family Bufonidae; genus Bufo; species Bufo bufo. Next base: position 83,823,312 of record NC_053399.1, read on the forward strand.
TATGTTCTGGAGGGTTTTGCCATACCCTCTCAAGCAATGGATCAGTCAGGTGTTTCCTGGCAATGCCCTTGAGATGGTGGACTTGGTGGAACGCTATGAAGCTACCAGGAATCTAAAGGAGGGATCTGTCGGGAGGGGGGTCAGCAAACCCCGGAAATCTCCACCCCAAGCCTGGAGATTTGAGCCGATAATACCCGCCCGGGATGTACGCACAGCAGACCTAGCTCCGATAGTCTGCTGGCGGTGTCAGGAGCCTTGCCATGTAACGGCTTACTTTCCCCATCGGGTTGAGCCCATGGACACTAACTAGAGTCTCTAGATCATTTGTGCCAGGTGGAAGTGGGAGACACTCCGGCGGAGGCTCTGTTGGACTCAGGGAGTCTGGTGAACCTAGTAAGGGCTACCCTGGTGCGGTCCCCTGAGTATACTGGCAGGAAAGTCGGGTTGATGTGCATCCACGGAGACTTAAAAAACGACCCTACCACGCTGGTGTCTCTAACTACGGTGGCCGGTAGATGGATTCATAATAGGGAGAGACTTCCCGGGCTTCCTGGCACTGTGGCCTGCTATGAGAGTGACTTATGCCCATGAGACAGGGGTAACCCTAGAAGAGTGGCCCGGCTCAGGGGGGAGACAACCTCGCTAAGTGTGATGGTGGGAGACGTGAAGGACCTGCCGCCGGCTCCTGAATTGGCAGACCTCAATGTCTCCGGGGATAATTTTGGTTCCTCCCAACGTCGGGACCCAACCCTATCCCGCGCCTGGGAAAATGTGTTAATAACCTGGGGCAGAGTCAGTGTTTTCCCGTTTTGAGGTTCATCAGGATATGTTGTATCTGGTAAACCAACTACGGGGTGAATCTATTAAACAATTGGTGGTCCCCAAGGCTTATCTCAAGCTTGTGTTAGATCTAGCCCACCAACACGTTCTCGGGGGTCACCTGGGGCTGCAGAAAACTCAGGATCGTATTCTACAGCAGTTTTACTGGCCCAGTATATTCAAAGAAGTAGAAGAGTTTTGTAAGTCTTGCCCGACCTGCCAGATAACTAGCCCCCAGCCACATTTCCGTAGTCCCCTAGTATCTTTCCCGATTATCAAAGTACCGTTTGACCAAATAGCTATGGATCTCATAGGCTCAGTACTGAAGTCCGCCAGAGGGCATCAACACATCTTAGTCATTCTAGACTATGCCACTTGGTACCCGGAGACGGTGCCACTGCGACATACCTTGGCCAACCTCATAGCTAAGGAATTGATAGAGATGTTTTCCCTAGTAGGACTACCCGGAGGAGGTGCCACTGCGACATACCTCGGCCAAACTCATAGCTAAGGAATTAATATAGATGTTTTCCCGAGTAGGACTACCTAAAGAGGTTCTGACCGACCAAGGGACCCCTTTTATGTCCAAGGTGATGAGGGAACTCTGTAAGTTGCTGCACATAAAACAGCTACGGATGTCCATTTACCATCCACAATCGGACGGTCTGGTAGAAAGGTTTAACTAAACATTAAAAAATATGTTGAAAAGGTTAGTGGCTAAAGATGGGAAGGACTGGGACCTCCTTCTGCCCTATCTCATGTTCGCAGTGCGAGAGGTACCCCAGGCCTCTACTGGGTTCTCGCCCTTCGAACTGCTATATGGCAGACACCCTAGCGGTCTCTTGGACGTGGCCAAAGAGGTGTGGGAACAACAACCCACTCCACATAAAATTTTCATTGAGTACGTTACCCAGATGCAAGATCGGATAGAGACAGTGTTGCCTCTTATTAGGGAGCATATGGTCGCAGCTCAGTGAGCCCAGAGTCTGGTATATAATCGGCAGGCTCGGGTCCGGATCTTTAACCCAGGTGATTGGGTTTTGGTTCTGGTGCCGTCCGTGGACAGTAAGTTCCTGGCTAGGTGGCAGGGGCCCTACGAGATACTCAAGAAAATTGGAGATGTAAACTACAAGGTACACCAGCCAGGGTGGCGAAAGCCGGAGCAGGTTTACCATGTGAATTTACTCAAACCGTGGAAAGATAGGGAAACCTGTACAGAAGACAGCCTGTGGCCGGGTTTTCTAGGAGAAGAGGTACCGGCCCCTCTGTCTGATGCAAGAGAGGCGGCTGCTACAGTAAAATTGCTGACAGCCTCTCCTCTAAACAGACTCAGGAGGGTAGGGAGTTCGTTAGTCGGAACACGGAAGTGTTCTCGGACCTCCCTGGACGCACTTCCATAATCCAGCATGACATTGTCACTGAGCCTCAAGCAAAAGTATGATTAAAACCATACCGGGTACCCGAGGCTCGGCGACAGGCCATATTGGAGGAAGTGCAACTAATGTTGCAGCTAGAAGTCATTGAGGAGTCAAAAAGTGAGTGGGCCAGTCCTATAGTATTAATACCAAGCCAGACGGGATGTTCCGGCTTTGTAACGACTTTTGAAAACTTAACAAGGTTTCCAAATTCGATGCATATCCCATGCCCCGGGTGGATAAGCTCATCGAGGGGTTAGGACAAGCCCGGTATTTTTCTGTTTTGGACCTCACAAAAGGGTACTGGCAGGTGCCCTTAACGGAGGCTGCCAAAGAGAAAACTGCCTTCATCACAGTCTTACCCTTTGGTCTGCATGGCGCCCCTGCCACTTTTCAGCGACTAATGAACATCGTTCTTCGTCCACATCGTCGGTACGCTTCGGCTTACCTGGACGATATTGTCATCCACAGTACCGACTGGTAAAGTCACATACCAAAAGTGCAGGCTGTAGTGGACTCCCTTCGGAAAGCTGGCCTAACCGCTAACCCAAAAAAATGTGCGATAGGGTTAGAAGAGACTAAGTACCTGGGGTATGTCATTGGGAGCAGAGTCATCAAACCCCAAGTGAACAAAATAGAGGCGATACGTAATTGACCCCGACCTGTCACCACTAGACAAATAAAGTAATTCCTGGGAATGGTGGGCTATTACATGAGGTTTGGTGCTTACTTTGTACTCTAGCCGCGCCCTTGACAGGACTCTTGAAGGGACACAAGTCAATGATGGTTCGCTGGGATGATCAGGCAGAGGAGGCTTTCTCCGTTTTGAAGTCAGCCCTGTGCGGGTCCCCGGTTTTGGTGACGCCCGACTTCAAAAGGGAGTTTATAGTACAGACCGATGCCTCTGAAGTAGGCCTCGGTGCTGTACTGTCTCAGGAAGTCAATGGGGAGGAGCATCCTAGCCGAGACCCGGTATAGCATAGTGGAGAGAGAGTGCCTGGCTATCAAGTGGGCACTCGAGTCTCTCCGCTATTATTTATTGGGGAGAAAATTCTGCCTGGTGACTGACCACTCCCCTCTCAAGTGGATGAACCAGGCCAAGGACAGAAATGCCCGGGTCACCCGATGGTTTCTGTCCTTACAAAACTTTAAGTTTTCGGTGGAACACAGGGCAGGCTGGTTATAGGGAAACACGGATGCCCTGTCCTAGGTACACTGTCTGGCGTGTGTTCACCCCCTCAGGGTTGAACAAAGGGAGGGGGCATGTGACACAGTGAGAGGTTTTGTCTGGGAAAATAGGTATTTTCCTCCCAGCATGTGCTGCTGGGCTGATTTACAGCCAGGTGAGGTCAAATACCGGACCGGATTTTAAGTGCCGGTCCGAGTTTTGGCATCACCTGGCTGTCCTTAAATAGGCAGCTGGGCTCAGAAGCCATGTCTCTGTGTTGGGATCTGGGAGCCTTGTGTCTGGATGAAGGCTTGCTACCTGTTTGGCGTTTGGGTGTAGGGCTGACGTCATCGGCGCAGGCACACTGAGGAAGGAGCGGCCGTCCTTCTCTCAGAGCGGCTGCGCTGAATGACGACCGGTATGGCGCAGGCGCGGGATTTGAGGCTGCAGCAGGGCCAGCGAGAGGAGGAGAGCGCTCGTTGGCCCTGTCAATCAAGTGGAGAAGGGGGCGTTTTTTCAAACAGAGGATGCGGCGGCTACCAGCAAGTCCGCCCAACTTGCTGGTAGTGAAGACATTTACATATAATAAAAGTATGTTTTTTACTGTAATAGGGGCAAGAGGTAAGAGGGGCATATATAGAATCTGCTTACATTAACAAATATAATAAGTCAAAAACTGAAAATTGGGGGTTGGGGGGTGACAGAAGCCCTTTAAGCTGCTTATTTTCTGCGATCTGACGAGTGCAGGAAATAAGCAGCTTAAGGCTTGGCAAGTACATTCAGCTTAGAATAACCGTTGACAAAGTGAAACCAAAACAAAGAACCTCATGCAAGAGGTAGAGAAGAACGTCTAACAGAACTGGCGGTGACATATACAGGTTGTATCGGAGTGCCACTTCCTTGTAATTTTTGGCAGCACTTGCACTTTATATACAAGTAAATATACAGGAAAGAATGTTTCATAACAATTTTTCCTCTAAAATCGATTTTATCTTTGGTTTGGTGCATGTTATTGTCAGTCTGTAAATATGGCGTACTACTTGGACAACATCGTTCCCAGCAGCGACCTGGGAGTCCAAGATGCATCCAGACATCGTCCCCATGCTGTTCCCAAACCATTTCAGTGGTGTTTCCATCAATTTCTGACCTTTTCCTATTAACCAAACACCCTCCCCTCTTCAGAGCAGTGGGTGCCTGGTTTAATGCTCGGGTTCTCCCATTGAGTTCCATTGTGCTCAGGTGCTCAAAGTGTTCTACTCGAGCACACGAGCACTTTGGTGCTTGATCGACACTAGTGATTATGTGTCTGCCTGCATCGTCCGTGCTCAGAATAAATTCTCTAGGACCAAACCACCCGGGCTGTTGTTTCCTCTTCCTGATGCCCCATGGCATCAGATTGCCTCGGACTTTGTTACAGATCTGTCCTCTTCTACCGGATATACAGCTATCTGGCTAGTTGTGGACCGCTTCTCCAAGATGGCGCATTTCGTTCCTATGGCTGGACTTCCCTCGGCTGCTGAACTTGCTAAACTGTTCGTGAGACACATATTCCGCTTGCATGGTCTACCTTGGCATATTGTTTCCAATCGCAGAGTCCAGTTTACCTCTAAGCTCTGGAGAGCTCGTTGCCGGCTGCTCGAAATTGAGCTGGACTTCTCTTCTGGTTATTATCCCCAGACAAACGGGCAAGTAGAGCGGGTCAATAAAATATTAGAGAACTATCTCTGGCATTTTGTTTCAGCCCAACACGACAACTGGGTACAACTACTACCTTGGGCTGAATTCTCCTATAAAACCACTCTAGTGAGTCTACTGGATCCTCTCCGTTCTTTGTCGTTTATGAACAACACCCTCGTTCTCCTCTTCCTGGTTCTAAATCTTCTGGGGTACCAGCTGCGGATTCCTCTTGTAGGGATTTTTTGAAGATTTGGCGTGACACCAAGGACTGCATCAACAAAGCGGTGACCCATATGAAAACGAATGCAGACAAGAGAAGAAGAAAACCGCCTCAGTTCTCTTCTGGAGATAAGGTTTGGCTCTCCTCTAAAAACACCCACTTAAGGGTTCCCAGTTTCAAGTTTTCTCCAAGGTTCCTTGGACCCTTTGAAGTATTGAGGAGGATCAACGAAGTGACATATAAGTTACGTCTACTTCTCTTTCTGCGTATTCCTAATGCCTTCCACGTGTCCTTACTGAAACCAGTGGTCCTTAACCGCTTCTCGACGGCTCCTTCTACTCCAACTCCGGTATCTGAAGATTCTGACGAGATATTTGAGGTCAAAGACATCCTGGACATAAAGTAGCGTGGCAAGAAGACCTTCTATCTTGTGGACAGGAAGGGCTTTGGTCCTGAGGAGAGGTCTTGGGAACCAGAAGAGATTATTCATGCTCCGAACTTGATAAAAAGGTTTCTGTCACTTCGTGGACTCAAGAAGAGGGGGTGTAAGGGAGGGGGTACTGTAACAGTTGCTGCTGTGCACCACTGTTCCCCTGCTTACTGCCGCGGCGCCGGGCACCGCGTTCAGTGGTGATCTGCGGCCAAATGTGAACATGGGACCAACACAGACGCATATATTAAAACATAACGTTTCTCAGGAGTGCGGTCACATGTGAACATGGGACCAACACAGACGCCTTCAGCTGCCAACAGGTCAGCAAATTTCATAGGTACAAAACTGCTGACAGATGCCCTTTAAAGGGTTTCTATCACTTCGTATGCCATAATTAGCTCTCAGACACTAGCGATCCGCTAGTGTCTGCTCTGGCCAACCATCCTAATATAAGAGCTTTTTGGGCAGCCGTTTTGCTAAAAAAATAACTTTTATAAATATGCTAATTTCCCAAAATATTCAGATTGTAACAAACGTGAATCAGACAGACAGAGAAAGGGATGTATAATACTTGTCCTTCCAAAAGGACAAGGAAGTACTGGATGTCCCTGTGTGACACTTCTCTGAATGAGATGGACAAGAGTACTGAGTGTCTCAAGAGAAAATTGAGTGGTCTTCTGCATGCTGTTTCTCATTAGGGAGACCACCATCATAAGGCATCAGATAGGCTTAGTGTTCTTTTTTTGAGGAAGGAAAGCTCATTTGAATATCTTTCCCAGAAACCCAAATTACTTTCCTTAAAAAAAAAAATATATATATATATCTAATCTAACATCTATCTAATGCCAGCAGATGTAAAATATGTTAAATGGCATATATTTTCCCAGGAATGCAGAGCAGTGTTGGCTGGACCACAATACTCCTCATGCATACTAGCTGGTCTCCCTAATAAGAAAGAGCACGCCTAACACTACTCAGCTAACCAGGGCATTTGTTCTTGTGAGGCACTCAGTATTCTTGTCCTTTTGGAAGGAGAAGTATTACACATGTGTCTCTTTCAACCTCGGTACTGTTGTAGTAGTAGCCTGATTTGCTCTTCTCCCCTGCCTTGATGTTTTGTTGGCACAGACCTGCTATTACTGACGTAGTCATTTAATTATTCCTTGATGCATTTACCAGCGGTTCCTATGAGCATAGTGAACTTGTTTCACTTATTAATTAGGAAGAATCTTCCTATATTATATGAATTGTCATTTTATTTATTCACTCTTCATGCCTATATGATAAGCTTTCCTTTTATCTTGAACATATGTTTTTGTTCCTAACTATAGAGACCATGCTTTGATGAATTATTACATTATTATGTTCATTCTCAGTGCTGCGCGTATGATCGGCCATTGATTCATGGTGATCATGGTTGATTATGCGTACATCACTGCATTTCCATTATGGATGATAGCATTTTATCTATTTTTTGATCCATATGGATTGCATTTTAATCATGTGTTATATTGTCCTGTATTGTATACTATACTGTCAATCATGAATATTCTAATGTTTTTTGATCATGGATTTCATTGATTATATGCATATCACTGATGGAGTATACATTTACTCACATGTGACTCCCATAATTTTTCTTCCCTCTTTTTCTTTGTATGATATATTTTTTCACGATTCACATATGGTACTCTGGTTCCATTTACTATGGTTCCTCCGTACATCACTTATTCACTGACGTCCCACTTTATTCACTGACGTCCCACTGTGTGGGCGGGCTATAGTTTTATTTGCAAACAGCTAGATAAATGGATTTTTTCCATAGACACATATAATTCTCTATACTTTCACTTTTCTCACTTTACTGGCGGGTCTTTCCCGCTGGTGTTATGCATTCTGGACGATACGGGACCCAATATGGATATATGGAGTGTGCTTCCCGTAGTATCGGTCACATTACCCATGTGATCGTGTCTATCTTTAGTCCCCTATTCATCTACTGTGAGTTGCGGGTCACCTGCGTTCCACTGGGCCGCTGAGTGCGCATGCGCTGCACGACGCCATCCCGACGCGCTCCGCTACGTCTGCAATGCGCCGCGCATGCGCGGTGCGCAGACGTGGACGCGCTGAGAGATGGCGCCGTGGATCATGGTGTTCTCCGCGCCCGATTGTGTGGACTGCAGGTGTGTCGTATCCAGGTAATACCTCTCTTTCATCCCACCCCCACTCAAGCCTATATATACCCTGCTTGCTTATCATTCAGTACCTCCTGACGAAGCCGCTGAGGTGAAACGCGCGTCGAGGTCTCGCGCTCAGGGTCTGGCACCCACTTCATTACCATGTCTTCAGGTACGTCCTGTCATTAGTACAGCCTTACATTTTCTATAGGGTACCTCCGTATATATCCATAGTGGGTCCCTTATATCTAGGTGCATGTTATCTTTGAGATTCAGATATTGATTCCTATTTAGGATTTATCATTATATTGGTTAGTCTCGGCGCCTATGCAATTTGGTATGTGTGTGATAGCTCGTGGTTTACCAGGTATGGTCACCTGTACCTTGTGTACATAGCCCTATTGTGGCGACCCTTTTGTGTCATACTATCCTGGTTATCCTTGAGCTTATGCCTTGATTTATTTGGTTGTACTTACCTGTGTTACACACTGCACAGGTTGACTGGTAATTTTTTGGTGTCATTGGCCCTTTGCTTCTCCGTACACTGTATACCATCCTGTTGTCTCCCCATACTTTATATTTTATAATAAATGACATTTTGATACAGTACTTCCACTTGTTTGTTTTAGTCTATTCTGGATGTTATACAAGTGGTAATTGTAGCTGTCTAGTTTGACAGAGTAGCCTTTGTATAGGTTAATGGCACAGACCTGCTTCCTGCTCTCCTCTTTTTCCCGGTGGGCTTGACTGCTGAGGTTGTTCTGGCACTTCATGCAGTTTGCACGCTGGCAAGGCCTCCCCTTTTTTCCCTGTAGGGCTTTCACGACCCTAATTCACACCAGGTAATGGCTGACCACCTTGGGTTACCTAAGGCACCTAGGAACTAGTTTCCTAGTTCTATAATGTCCTGCTACGATGTGCTGATATACATTAGTCTGTCTGTGTACCGTCTTTTGCCTGTTTTCTGGTTTTGACCCTTTGCTTCTTGACCTCCATACTTTGGGCTGCCTGCCTTGACCTCGGACTATTTAGCAGATTGCATGTATTTTTCCTGCCCTTACCCCGGCCTGTTCCGACTATGGTTTTAACTAATGCCCTAATGTTCTTCACTGGTGTCTCTGAGCCTTACGGGTCAGCTGCCAGTTAGAGACCACTCCATGAGGTAGAAGCCTGGTGGCTTCCCTGTAGTGAAGTCCAGATCCTTGTAGAGGGGTTAAAGTCCAGGGGACTTCCCTTAGGTTTAGCCCAAATCTGTTTGGTTGACACAGTGGCTTCACACCCACTGCATTACTTTGGCACAGAGTGACGGAAAGACATTGTCCACTGGGAGTAGAGCTGTATCCAGGCCAGCAGGGCGCCGGTGAGGACAGCAGCAAGTAGCGTCAATGACAGTTTGCCACTTTGGTCTAACTTGATACCACCTATCGATTCACTTGCTTTGCAAAAATTGTAGCACAAATTTTCTCCTGGTAGGGCACACCTCTATCCCAAAACCACAACCCTATCCCAAAAGTTACACCCCTGGGGATCTAGGCACATAGGATTCTTTGGCACATTTAATTCATAAATAAGTCAAAAACTGGATGTGAGAGAAATGCACAAAATTTTGTCTGAAGATTGGGACAAGAACTGAGAAACAAGAGCTGTGAGACAATCTGGTCATAATCATAAAGGTGACATTTCTACTATTAGGTATTCAGTGCCTTCTGGTGCCCTGGTGATGGTACAGGTCACGGTACTTTGATATCCTGTCACATAGGGAACAATGTCTTCTTTCTCGTTCACCAGCAGATATGACCACAGTTCCAGAGGGTTCCAGAGTCTTAAATGAACTGGGATCGGATATGTCGTCACATAGAACTTCATAGCTGTCAATGGGTAATCACTTCATTTTTGATCCCAGGTTCTAGAACTGATCCCCTTTTCTTGGGTTCAAGAAGGTATGCAGTCAGATTATCAAATGGTTCCTAAGGGGTGTCGCAGTGCCTACACTGCAGAACATCCCTGTTACTGAGGACACCCCCTGGTTAAATAGAAATCATGTCCACCATAGGCTGGTGTCACCACGGTAGGCCAAGTCTGGCCAGACCATGTATTCTATGGACAAGCTGAGTCTACTGTTACTACTATAGCCCTTTAATCTTATACAAGCAACCACCCCTTCTCAGATACTCATGTGTCCTGGACCCACCTCTATGATGTCATATGCCCCATAAGCCCTTCTATGATGCCATATGCCCTGGACACCCCCTCTATTATGACTATATGCCCTGGACACCCCCTCTATAATTACCAGATGACTATATGGTCGGGACACCCGATCAGGTGAACACCCAGATCAGGTGAACAAGGAGGCCATGTCATTAGATTTTCTTCTTTTATACCCTTTCTTGCCAGCCACGCTGTGGAGTACTTGGACGCGTGTGATGGAGCATTGTCCTGCATGAAAATCATGTTTTTCTTGAAGGATGCAGACTTCTTCCTGTACCACTGCTTGAAGAAGGTGTCTTCCAGAAACTGGCAGTAGGATTGGGAGTTGAGCTTGACTCCATCCTCAACCCGAAAAGGCCCCACAAGCTCATCTTTGATGATACCAGCCCAAACCAGTACTCCACCTCCACCTTGCTGGCGTCTGAGTCGGACTGGAGCTCTCTGCCCTTTACCAATCCAGCCACGGGCCCATCCATCTGGCCCATCAAGACTCACTCTCATTTCATCAGTCCATAAAACCTTAGAAAAATCAGTCTTGAGATATTTCTTGACGTTTCAGCTTGTGTGTCTTGTTCAGTGGTGGTCTTTCAGCCTTTCTTACCTTGGCCATGTCTCTGAGTATTGCACACCTTGTGCTTTTGGGCACTCCAGTGATGTTGCAGCTCTGAAATATGGCCAAACTGGTGGCAAGTGGCATCTTGGCAGCTGCACGCTTGACTTTTCTCAGTTCATGGGCAGTTATTTTGCGCCTTGGTTTTTCCACACGCTTCTTGCGACCCTGTTGACTATTTTGAATGAAACGCTTGATTGTTCGATGATCACGCTTCAGAAGCTTTGCAATTTTAAGAGTGCTGCATCCCTCTGCAAGATATCTCACTATTTTTGACTTTTCTGGGCCTGTCAAGTCCTTCTTTTGACCCATTTTGCCAAAGGAAAGGAAGTTGCCTAATAATTATGCACACCTAATATAGGGTGTTGATGTCATTAGACCACACCCCTTCTCATTACAGAGATGCACATCACCTAATATGCTTAATTGGTAGTAGGCTTTCGAGCCTATACAGCTTGGAGTAAGACAACATGCATAAAGAGGATGACGTGGTCAAAATACTAATTTGCCTAATAATTCTGCACGCAGTGTATATGGTCTGGACACCCCCTCTGTGATGACTATATGGTCTGGACACCACCTCTATGATGACTATATGGTCTGGACACCACCTCTATGATGACTATATGGTCTGGACACCCCCTCTGTGATGACTATATGGTCTGGACACCACCTCTATGATGACTATATGGTCTGGACACCACCTCTATGATGACTATATGGTCTGGACACCACCTCTATGATGACTATATGGTCTGGACACCCCCTCTGTGATGACTATATGGTCTGGACACCACCTCTATGATGACTATATGGTCTGGACACCACCTCTATGATGACTATATGGTCTGGACACCACCTCTATGATGACTATATGGTCTGGACACCCCCTCTGTGATGACTATATGGTCTGGACACCACCTCTATGATGACTATATGGTCTGGACACCCCCTCTGTGATGACTATATGGTCTGGACACCACCTCTATGATGACTATATGGTCTGGACACCACCTCTATGATGACTATATGGTCTGGACACCACCTCTATGATGACAATATTGTCTGGACACCCCCAATCTATGATGACTATATGGTCTGGACACCCCCTCTGTGATGACTATATGATCTGGACACCCCCTCTGTGATAACTATAAGCTCTGGACACCCCCTCTGTGATGACTACATGGTCTGGACAGGACACCCCCTCTGTGATGACTATATGGTCTGGACACCCCCTCTATGATGACTATATGCCCTGGACACCCCCTCTAGGATGACTATATGCTCTGGACACCCCCTCTAGGATGACTATATGCCCTGGACACCCCCTCTAGGATGAATATATGTCTGGACACCCCCTCTAGGATGAATATATGCTCTGGACACCCCCTCTAGGATGACTATATGCCCTGGACACCCCCTCTAGGATGACTATATGCTCTGGACACCCCCTCTAGGATGACTATATGCCCTGGACACCCCCTCTAGGATGACTATATGCTCTGGACACCCCCTCTAGGATGACTATATGCTCTGGACACCCCCTCTAGGATGACTATATGCCCTGGACACCCCCTCTAGGATGACTATATGGTCTGGACACCACCTCTATGATGACTATATGGTCTGGACACTACCTCTATGATGACTATATGGTCTGGACACCACCTCTATGATGACTATATGGTCTGGACACCACCTCTATGATGACTATATGGTCTGGACACCCCCTCTATGATGACTATATGCCCTGGACACCCCCTCTATGATGACTATATGCCCTGGACACCTCCTCTATGATGACTATATGCTCTGGACACCTCCTCTATGATGACTATATGGTCTGGACACCTCCTCTATGATGACTATATGCCCTGGACACCTCCTCTATGATGACTATATGCTCTGGACACCCCCTCTAGGATGACTATATGCCCTGGACACCCCCTCTAGGATGACTATATGCCCTGGACACCCCCTCTAGGATGAATATATGCTCTGGACACCCCCTCTAGGATGACTATATGCCCTGGACACCCCCTCTAGGATGACTATATGCTCTGGACACCCTCTTTAGGATGACTATATGCCCTGGACACCCCCTCTAGGATGAATATATGCTCTGGACACCCCCTCTATGATGACTATATGGTCTGGACACCCCCTCTAGGATGACTATATGCTCTGGACACCCCCTCTAGGATGACTATATGCCCTGGACACCCCCTCTAGGATGAATATATGTCTGGACACCCCCTCTAGGATGAATATATGCTCTGGACACCCCCTCTAGGATGACTATATGCCCTGGACACCCCCTCTAGGATGACTATATGCTCTGGACACCCCCTCTAGGATGACTATATGCCCTGGACACCCCCTCTAGGATGACTATATGCTCTGGACACCCCCTCTAGGATGACTATATGCTCTGGACACCCCCTCTAGGATGACTATATGCCCTGGACACCCCCTCTAGGATGACTATATGGTCTGGACACCACCTCTATGATGACTATATGGTCTGGACACTACCTCTATGATGACTATATGGTCTGGACACCACCTCTATGATGACTATATGGTCTGGACACCACCTCTATGATGACTATATGGTCTGGACACCCCCTCTATGATGACTATATGCCCTGGACACCCCTTCTATGATGACTATATGCCCTGGACACCTCTTCTATGATGACTATATGCTCTGGACACCTCCTCTATGATGACTATATGGTCTGGACACCTCCTCTATGATGACTATATGCCCTGGACACCTCCTCTATGATGACTATATGCTCTGGACACCCCCTCTAGGATGACTATATGCCCTGGACACCCCCTCTAGGATGACTATATGCCCTGGACACCCCCTCTAGGATGAATATATGCTCTGGACACCCCCTCTAGGATGACTATATGCCCTGGACACCCCCTCTAGGATGACTATATGCTCTGGACACCCTCTTTAGGATGACTATATGCCCTGGACACCCCCTCTAGGATGAATATATGCTCTGGACACCCCCTCTATGATGACTATATGCTCTAGACACTACGTCTATGATGACTATATGGTCTGGACACCCCCTCTAGGATGACTATATGCCCTGGACACCTGCTCTATGTTGCCCATGTGCCCCGTCAGACCATATGAATAGGAGATGTCTTCATAAGCATTTCCCTTAGATGAGTGGACATGTTGGCAGGGTCCGCGTCCGCTCTCGTCGTTCTGTTATAAATCAGACTTTATTTAGCCCTTTGTTCTATCTGTTCCTGGGAAAGCTGGGTGGTGGTCGCTACTGCTATCTCCTGAAGAGCAGAGCTGCTGACTGTGTACTATAACTGGAGCAACATGGTCAAGACAGGTTGGAATGTTTCCACTGGCTGACAGCAAGCAGAGCTCTTGGGGAATTGTTTCTTTTCCATGCTGTTGTTGCCATAGCAACCAGATTTTCACTGGCTGACAGCAAGCAGAGCTCTTGAGCAATTGCTTCTGTTCCTTACTGCTTAATGTCGATGCCATAGCAACCAGTACATATCAACTGGCTGACAGCAAGCAGAGCTCTCGAGGAATTGTTTATATCCCTTACTGCTTAATGTCGTTGCCCTAGTAACCAGTAGCTATCCACTGGCTGACAGCAAGCAGAGCTCTCGAGGAATTGTTTCTATCCCTTACTGCCTAATGTCGTTGCCCTAGTAACCAGTAGCTATCCACTGGCTGACAGCAAGCAGAGCTCTCGAGGAATCGTTTCTATCCCTTACTGCTTAATGTCGTTGCCCTAGTAACCAGTAGCTATCCACTGGCTGACAGCAAGCAGAGCTCTCGAGGAATGGTTTCTGCCCCCCCTGTTGTTGCCATAGCAACTAGCTGAGCATACGACAGGACACACCCTTTAAGTCGTTCATTCCTATATCTCCCTTTTATACACCCCCCTCTGGTGGCACTATCAAAACATTGACCCCCCCCCCCCCCCCCCCCCCCCTCCATGGGTGTCACCCTAGCACCCCCAGAGATGGGCACCCAGCCTGCACCGGGGTGAGGAGATCAGCTGCTGCTGCTGGCGGCTCCTCCTCCCCGGCAGGACTGAGTTTGCGCTGCTGCCTGTCAGCAGGGAGGGAGCAGACGGAGGCCGCCGGAGACAGGTACGGGGCGGAGGAGGGGGCACCGGCGGGCACCGCCAGGGTCACATGACCACACCATGGCACCACCACCCCGAGGGGGGCTCCAAGCTGACGGCGGCCACCGGGTCACGTGATTGTGTTGTTCTCCCGGTGAAGTCAGGAAATCAGAGGGAGCAGTGGTCATGTGACTCCTTTCATCCCAGCCCAGTCATGTGTGCATGCTGGGGCTTGTAGTACCACACGGAGCCTGTCCCGCCAGGGCAGCACCCACAGGGTGTCACCCAGCTTTTCTGGGGTCCTGAAGGGCACAATGCCCCAGTCCCTGGGTGCCAAGTTGAGAGTGGCGACCATGTTGGTTGTCACCATCTTATCCTGGTACTCGCCAGGGTCAGGGCTGCGGTTGGATTTGGCAGCACCTGGCACTAAGTCATGTCCATATACTGAACCACCATGGCGGCACTTTCCATCGGTAGCCGCCACAAAACAAACCCATATCTGTTGCGCTGTCCGTGAGCGATGGAGTAGCCCCCTCCACCCAAAACCGGCGCTGAGGACACTGCACCCTCCGACACATCAGTCAGTCCCCCCCCCCCCCTTTGCTGTATATTTGCATAAAGGAAGCTTATAACAGGGTTGTCAGACTTCACTGGGTTGTCAGAAGGTGGTGGACCCCTGGTAAGTGAGCTACAGGGCGAGGAAGTCCTCTGGGAACGATGGGGGTTGTCAGAGTGTATATGGTGGTCCGAACTACTGAGAGCTGTCTCATCATTAATGGATGAGACTTTGCAGACCATGTAGTCACTATAGATCGATGACCTACTCGGCACTGCTACATCTGTGGAGTGGCCTTCTCGTACGGTCAGCAGTGAGGGTTCCCAAAGGGTCACAGCCGTCAGGGGCCACATGGCACTCCTGGCAGTTGTCATTGCAAAATCAGCCAGAAGGGGGCGGCCTCTCTGTGGCAGGAAGTGGCACAACGCGCTTCGCTGGCTCTATGGGCACTGTACGTACGGTAGCGCTCACAGGCGGTTTTGGTTCCTCTTTTCTCTGCCATGAATAGATTTACGCTAAGGTTTTGCTTCACTGACCACAGACATAGCAGAGCCGGCGTCAGGAGATCCCATGAACCTGGACCACCGCTGTTCCTCTCTGGCAGTCCCGTAGAGAATGAATGGGGGCATGCTCGGCCTGCCGCTCCATCAGGACGGGAACATGGGATCTCTGCTCTAGGGGTCAGTGGGGACCCCCGCATTCTGAAAGTCCTCAGACCCTTTCCTTTTTTCCCTGTTTTGTTATGTTGTGGTCTTGTGTTAAAATAAAAATAAAAAAATCTGTTTTTCGCTATCGTTCTGCCCTAAATACCACATAATGAGAAAGTGAGAACAGAAAGTTCTAAATCTTCGCTAATATTTTGAAAAGGAGAAACGGAAATCTTGCATTGACATCTGAAGTCTTCAGACCCTTTACTCAGGACTTAGTTGAAGCCCCTTTGGCAGTCATTACAGCTTCCGGTCTTCTTGGGGATGAGGCCACAAGGTTTGCACACCTGAATCTTGGGTTTTCTGAAGTTCTTCTCTGGAGATCCTCTCATGCTCTGTCAGGTTGGGTGGCGACCGTCGGTGGACAGACATGTCTCTCCAGAGAAGGTTTAAGTCAAGGCTCTGGCTGGGCCACTCAAGAACATTCACAGGGTTGTCCCTAAGCCGCTCCTGTGTTGTCTTGGCTGTGTGCTTAGGATTATTGTCTTGTTGGAAGGTGAACCTTCAGCCCAACCTAAGGTATTCTGGATCAGGTTTTCATTAAGAATATTTCTGTACTTTGCTCCATTCAGCTTTCCCTCAACCCTGACCAGTCTCCTGTCCCAGCCCCTGAAAAACACCCCCACAGCATGATGCTGCCACCACCATGCTTCACTATAAGGATGGTATGGGGCAGTGCCTGGTTTCCTCCAAGCATGACACTTAGAATTAAGGCCAAAACGTTGAATCTTGGTCCCGGAACTGAAAAGTCACTTGTTGTACCATAGGGTACCTCAAGATTGTCCACAATATGTCCCCACTTCTACTCCAGGACTCCACAGACAGGGCCTACTTCTTCTTATAGCATAAAACTTCCACATCAAGTTTTTGTTTCAGCGTCCGGATAAAGATCTTCTCAGAAATTAGGGTAGTTTCTGGTGGAGCTTGGCCAGATGTGTGTCTGGAGCTCCGCTCATCAGTGGTATTAAACCAGCCTACCAGATGTGTGAACCTACCTTTTAAAGGAGTGGGGATATACAAGGTTGAGCGGGGGTTTGTTGTCACATAAATTGAATTTATATATGACACAGTTACCATGGCACTTGAGGGGTTAAGTGGGGATCTGGACCTTAATTGTTTTATATAGGTTTGAGCTTTGTTCAAACTATGCAGTTTTGTTGAGATTTTTGATTGTGCTGGTGAGTGTGTGGACCCACTGTGCCAACTAACCGGTTTGTCTTTGGGCTAAACCCTAAGTGCGTTATTCTGGCACTGCCTTGGTATTCACCCTTTAACCCCGGTGTAGGGATCTGGACTTCGCTGCAGGGGAGCAACCAGACCGCTACCTCCTGGGATAGTCCAAGTATAACTGGCAGTTGACCTACTGGGGTCTTGGACTGGGGAAAGCACCAGGAGCTCTGAATAACTGCAGGTGTGGTCTGAACAGTCACTTAGACTTGAATGCTGGTTGTGAGGTCCAGGAAGCAAACTTGAAGTGTAGATATATGTAGACACAGGATAGACTGGCAGGCTGAAACTGAAAGTGCCAGATAACACATGCAGGGCTGGTCAGGAGTGGAGACACGCTGGATAAACACACAGGATATAAGGCAGGAAAATCACAGAAGCTGGAAAAACCAGACTTGAGTACACCTTTGCTGGTCACCAAGGAACCTAGAAGTTCAGGCACCATCTCCCTGGAGAGGGTGCCTTAAATACCCAGGGGCTCTTAGCCATTGACACGGGAAGGAATTAGCAAGTGTGTGCCCTAAGGAGACAGAGGTTAGGTCATCAATATAGGAAACTGGCCAACCCCTTTAAGGAGTGTCCTTGATGAAGCTATAAAGGTGAGACCAGGTATGAGGTGAGCTCCAGGGTTGTTTCACTGATATGTAATGGAACACAATCATATCTTGTTTTATGGTAGAAAGCTGGGCGTGTTATTCTAATACGGATTCTGTCCAGTAGTCCTCTCTGTCCTCTTCCCTGTCCTGGCTGGCTTCCTGCTTCCATGGAGTGGTGTGACTAATGGAATCTGAATTCTGAGAAGATCTTTGTATGGAGGCAGCAAAAAATAAGTTATATGCTATAGGAAGAAGGGAGCCCTGTCTGTGGAGTCCTAATAGAGGAGGAGGAGGAGAAGTGGGGACATATTGTGGACAAAAAGACAAGTGCCTTCTCCACTCATTACCGTACTTAGTTTGGTGGGACGGCCAACTCTAGGAAGATTCCTCGTTGTTCCAAACATCTTCCATTTAAGAATTATGGAAGACACAGCTTTTGGGAACTTTTAGTGCAGCAGAAATGTTTTTTTCCCTTTCTTCAGATCCATGGCACCACACAATCCGGTCTCTGAGCTCTACAGGCAGTTCTTTCCTCCTCATGGCTTGGTTTTTGCTATGATATGCATTGTCAGCTGTGAGATCTTATATAGACAAGGTTGTATCTTTCCAAATTATGTCCAATCTGAAACTGAATTTACCACAAGTGGACTCCAATCAAGGTGTAGAAACATCTCAAAGATGATCAGGAGAAATGGAACTGTGCAACCGCAATGTGATTGTGTCAGTGTATCATCAGGGGTCTCTGTTCTATGGGGGCCATATAAGAATCTCCATTAGGCACCGGATCAGCTAATGACCAGTATCTTTGTGGTGAAGGTGATGATCGCCCAGTGGTCATAGATTAGGATTTGTGTCCATCAATTGATCCTTACGTGTGGTGTAGATATTACAGAGAGGGGGGTATATATTTTTGCACCTGCACATTAGCAGATTTTAGCGACACTTTTATCTCGCGCTGTTTGCCGAGCATTGTTACAACCACAAATGATCTTTGGACTTGGGAACTTCTGTACTTTATATATATATTTTTTGTCTTCAAGGTGTTAGAGCATCGACCTGAACACTTTGGATGAGAACAGAATTGCCAATCAACCACAGCCATGGCCTATAATACCACCCGCGACCCAGCGCAGCTGGCACAGACTATCTCCGCCAACATCCTGAGGATAACACAAGCCTGTATGTCATTCCTGTCCTACTTTTATGTTGCATAAATGAACACCTACTGCTGCATGTTACAGGGCAGTGCCTTCTCTGACATCACTTCCTGCTCTTCAGCCATTGGCTGAAGCTTCTCTGACATCACTTCCTGCTCTTCAGCCATTGGCTGAAGCTTCTCTGACATCACTTCCTGCTCTTCAGCCATTGGCTGAAGCTTCTCTGAAATCACTTCCGGCTCTGCAGCTATTGGGTGAAGCCCCACCTTGTAGACTTCCTGTTCTGCCACCCTTGCATGCAGGAGAAAGTAGCAAAAAAAAAAAGCAGTTTTTGATACTACCAGTATTATATGCAGAGTACATGTGGGGGGCAGGTAGAGCAGGAGAAGGTTGCATTATTTTGTTAAAACATGCAGTAATTTTGTTATTACCTGTTTTCCGGGTGTTTAATATGGTATAATAAGATCATCACTATCTGATCTGCAGGGGTCTGACTCCTGGCACCCCCACTGATCAGCTGTGTGAAGAGACGGAGTGCCGTGGCCTCTTCCTAGGCCAGTGATTTCACATTCATCGGTTATGTGGCCTGGGTGCAGCTTACTCCAATTCAATGGGTCTGAGCTGCAATACCAAGCTCAGCCATTATTCAATGTATGGCGCTGAGAGCCGGGTGTCTGACGTCCACACATCAGATATTGGTGACCTATCCTGAGAATATTTTATCAATGTTAACCTCTATTGAAATGAGTTGAAAGGGGTTCTCTGGGATTAATGTAACATGGCGGCCAGCAACCTGTCCTAGAATGTGAGGAGGACTTGTTGCTCCACTTGCAGAGCTGCCCAAGAGGGAGAGGGCATGGGGCCTCACTGGAGACTGAGCTCTGGCACATTGGTGAGTGTTCCTGTTAGGCTGCTCAGCCATGATGACCTATTGTAGGCAGGATCACATCATGTGTAGTGAGGCTCTCCTAGGCAGATCTGCAAGTAGTGGTAACCAGTCCTCCTCACATTCTAGGACAGGTTGCTGGTAGCCATGTTCCTGGAGAACCACTTTAAAATGGCTTTCCTCAAATTACGATATTTAAGCAATTTCCCGCAGCCTGCCTCCTGAAACGGAAGATTCATTCATACCTGCTCCACGCTGCTCAGATCTTCTGCATTGCCTCCCTTATCTCTCCATCTCCTGGTCCGTTTTCTTCCGGCAGGGCAGGGGCACATGCACCACTCCAGCCACTCAATGGCTGGAGCCATGATTTGGTCAGAAGTAGCATGTCACCATTGAAGCCAGTCATTGGCTGGAGCGGTGTATGTGACCATAACCATCTGTATGAAAACAGTGCGGGGACCAAAAGATGGAGGCATCGTGGTGGACTGGAAAGGTTGGGAGCAGGTAAGCATGCTGTGGGCACTTGTCTATAAGTCATTATAACCGGAAAACGCCTTTAATAAAAATCTAGCCTTCAAATGTTTTATCTAAGATCCCTCCTTCTCTTGCTTTACTCACTGCAGCGCCTCCTACTGTATGTAAGAACATCATGCACGTTGCATTTTAACCTTACTATGGTAGGTGTAGTCTTCTCTAACAATCTAGTCCTCCGAAAGACTATATATGAACAGCCTGGTGGGGAGAACTTTGTTATCTGCTGAATACTGACTGGAGATGCGCCATAAGGTCTCCATGGGGAGCACACGCTCCTCACACGGAGGGCGGTACATGGGCAGAGTCAGTACACGAACTGGGAACGGAGGTCCACACCCACTAAGTGTTGATTGGCTGCTGTGAGGACCAAGCCCCCTGTGAGGAGGAGCCTGGCATTGAAAAGGAATGGCAGAGCGTCAGCAACTCGTCACTGCCATTTCCATCCCGACACCCAAAATGCGTTGAAATATTAGCTCAACAGTCAGGAAAGGTCCTGTGCCATTTGGGGTACTATTTTCATGGCGGGTGCTCCGACTATAGGGTTTAATATTTGGGGACCCTATGTATTTACACTGTATGCATCATATTAAGCGCTAACAGTAATGATGATTTTTTTTTTTAGGTTATTTTTCTTCTGTTTGACCAGTATCTAATAAAAGTTATGTTTTATACTCGGGTGTGTTGGACTCCCACCGACTAAGAAGAAAGGTCATTAATACTAAACACCTGGAGAACCCCTTTAAAGGGGTTTATCATGGAAAAGCTCATTTAGGGTCACGAAACACACTTTGTGCCCAGCTTTGCTTTAATGATATACTTTTTGTACCTGTGACGTTCTTACTGCAAGATCCAAACTCCGATCCACCACTGCTCCACATGGCGCGTCCACCAGTGTTACGTCCATCGGCGAGCTCTTCTCCCAAGGAGAGGTTCTGATTTGCGCAGGTTAGCGAGCAGTGATGTCACCCAGCCCCCAGTCCCGGAGCATGCACAGGCTAGTGGACTGTTTCCGTGGATGCACTCCGTGGAGTTTCTCGCTAGATTGGAAGAGAGAATGGCTCAGTGATGGACTTGACGTTGGCGGGAGCAGTGGACGGGGGTCACATGATCAAAGTTTGGACCTTGCAGTAAGAAAGTTAAAGCTGTGTGCAAAGTGGTTTTCATGATCCTACATATTTCCTGGACAACCCCTTTAAGAATAGGCCAGGCATTCCCGCAGATCAGCTGATTGAAGTGGCTGCTCTAGTGTCACGGCACCATACGTTTGGTAGTGGAGGCGAGTGGTATTGCAGCTCAGTCCCTTCACTAGAATGGGACAAACGGCGGGACCAATAGAAATAGTGAAGAGGCCAGTTCCGCAGTGGGTGTGCTGAGAGTTGGACCTCTACTAGTGTAATAATAAGGCCTCTTTCACACGGGAGAGTTTTCCGCGCGGGTGCAATGCGTGACGTGAACGGACCAAATCCGTGACGCCCGGACAGGAAGAACTTTTATAGATTTTTTTTTTGTGTGTCATATTTCTAACCATAATATTTTTTTTTCTTTGCCGCGCAGCTGCCGAGATACAGAGGATAGTGAATCAGCTGGGGACCGTACAAGACACAGCCGAGCTACAGAACCAGCTGTGAGTACTGATATCGGGTCACACAGAACCCCTCGCTGCTGTGGACAGATGTAAAATGGGGAAACGGGAACTCTACGAGAAGGCCTTGGCGTGCTGGTGATGTCATCAGTCGGTCGTCTCTTTGACACAGCAGTGACTGGGTCTGAGTCATACTGTATAATATACTCTATATGAGAGAGGGGAGAATGCTCTGCAGCAGGGAAAAGTAATGTGCTGCAGCAGTGGGATGTGCTTCCACAGGGATCAGAGAGAACATCCATGTAGTAAACTGTACAACCTCTTAAAGGAGTACTAAATACGGGGAAAAAAAAACTTTCCAACCCTTTTTCCTTTCATCTCATCCTTTCTCTTGGGTCCTGTTTTGTCTTATGTTACAACTAAAGGGGTATTCCGATCTGGGACATTAATGGCATAGAAATAGGATATGCCCCAAATGTCTGATAGGTGCATGACTTGCTCCTGTCTCAATAATGGGGCTCTGCAGTGAACGGGCTATGCTCTGGAGATAGGAGCGGGTCCAGTACTTATCGGACATTTATGGCATATCCTATTTCCGTGCCATAAATGTCCCAGATCGGAATACCCCGCAATGTTCCCTGTCTGTCATAGGAGATCAGCAGTGTCCTCCTGTCACGTTTCGGTATGGGAGAGAAACCCACACCGAACGTAGGGGGGGGGGGGGGGGGGGGAGGCCTGGAAACTAGGGAAAAGAGCAGGTCACCTCCTAGAGAAACCCTAATCAAAGTCCTGACTGACTGCAAGTATGAACTGACCTCAGAGGTAGGTGAGTTCATACACAGGAACCTGAAGTCCCAAATCACCCTGTAGGAGCCTGGTACTAATGTCAGGACAAGAGACAACCTGCTCCTCCAAACGGTAGGACGAACAGGAGTCTCCCTCAGGCCTAAACACAAATGACAGGGAAAAGAGCAACACAAGAAAACCCAAACAATAAACAAAAGGGAAAGAAGACACATAACTTCAAAAGGCAATGGAAGCACTGGAACTCCGCCGAGATCCAAACACCAGCAATCCAAAACCAGACTGAAGCTATAAACCGCACAGTATGGTGGGAGAAGCCACAATAAATAGGGAAGGATAAATGACCACATAAGCAACACCTGAGGCAAGGGTTGTGGCCATGACCAGAAACAGATCAAACCACGTGTTGCCAGTCTCACTGATCTCCTGGCACCTGTCACAGGAACGTCCGTGACCCCTCCCTCCTCCTCACTGTCCGGTGACAAGCTGTAAGACTGGAGCAGGAGCCTCCCCCATAGGACAGAAAGATTAAGCCCCATCCCTTGGCTAGACCCCGTCTCTTCAGTTATTCTCTAGCCGAACATGGAGAAGGTCAGGAGATGAACCCCTTGGTTCTACAAAATTTGCTGTGTCAGGATCTGCAAAAAAAAGTGTTGGCAAAATTTGGCGCACCTTTCGCCGGTGTAAACTCAAAGCAGAACTGTTTTCTAAAAGTCGTCTCATGATACACTTGCCCCAATGTCTACTGTGCTTATCTATCTGACCCTGGAGTGTCCACGTAAACCTGCTGTGAACTCAGGTACTTTCCTGCTCCTTTGTAATGGTAAGTGTGAAGGAGCTGATGCCAAAACCAGAGAGTGAACGCTGGTCCGATCCCACAGAATGGCTGCTGTAGCACCGATTTACTGAAGGAGCGACTGCTGGCGATGATAGAAAGATGTCAGGGCATCACCGCTTGATGTGTATGGGGTTGAGTAGTCTCAGATGGGTCAGAGTGCCAATGTCTACTGCCCAAAGGGTCTACAGTGTGCACGTGAACATCAGAACATGGAGCAGTGGAAGAAGGCGGTCTGATCTGGAGATTCACGGTTTGCATCCTGTGGCTACCGAGTGCATTTACGTCATAGATGGCACCAGGATGTGGAGGCAGGAAATGTTCTGCTAGGAAATCTTGGTTCCTGGCATTCATGTGAAAGCTACTTAGACATGTACCAGCAACGTAACCATTATACTGACTTGCACACCCCGTTCTGGGCAGCGGTGTCCCCTAATGGCAATGGCCTCTTTCAGCAGGATATTGCAACCTGCCACACAGAGAAAAAATGTTTGAGGAACATGACAAAGAGATCATGGTGGTGACTTGGCCTCCAAATTCTCCAGATCTCAATCTGATTGTCATCTGTGGAACGTGCTGGAAAAACAAATCGGATCCACGGGGGCTACATCTCACAACTTACAGGACTTAAAGGATCTGCTTCCAACATCTAGATGCCAGATACCATAGGATACTTACTTTCTTGAGTCCATTCCTCAATTGGTCACAGCTGTTTTGGGGGCAGAAAAGGGGCTTACACAATATTCCTCAATAATCGCTTTGAAGGGGTTGTCTCATGCCATCAATGTCAGATAGGTGTGAGTCCCACCTCTGGGACCCTCTCCTGTCACCGGTTCCATAGTGGAGAATAGAGCAGCGGTCGCGCTTGCACTGAGCTTTCCGTTCATCGCTATGGGAGTTCCGAAAATAGTGAGCGCTGGTTCGGCTTCAACTCCCATGGAGTTGAATGGAAAGCAGCATGGAACCATGGAACATAATCTAATGGAGACATGTTACACGGAGTGGTGGAAGGTGGTGGCGGCTAGAAAAAAAAATGAAACCAGTTTTACTATGGAGGCAGTACATCTCAGCTGCTTCTATAGAGGTGGGACCTCATGCCCAATGTCAGAAGGTTCACAAGCAGCTTGCCTTTTCTGTGTATTAATATTGATGATGATTATTCTTCACGGTTTGTGATGTTATCTATAGACCTTACGAATGTTATGACTTTTCTCCGTTTTTTTGTGTTTTCCAGGCAGCAGAAGATACAATACGTGAACAAGCTTGCCAAAGACACGGACAAATGTCTTAAGGACTTCTCGTCGCTCCCTTCCGACAGCGATCAGGTACTTTATAGTCATCAGGGTGTTGTACGGTCGTGACCGCGATGTTTTCCATGTCTAAATTGCGTCACCTAATATTACATCTGATCAGCTCTCCATATTTAGGCCGCATTCACACGACCGTGGGACGTCCGTGCCCGTATCGTGGACTGCTAGCTGCAGAATCCGCAAAACACGGGCGCCGACCATGTGCACCCTGCATCGCGTTGCACCGCAAAATACAGCGAAAGTCTGGATATATTCTGTGTTTTGCGGCGTGGAGGCGCGGACCCAGAAGCACACAGAAGGGCTTTCCGGGTCCGCGAAAGATAGAACAAGTTCTTGCAGATCGCAGACCTATTTAAGTCAGTGTGCACGCACCGTGATGTGTGGTGCACATGGCCCGGTGCCTGAGTTTTGCCGATCCGCAGCTTGCAGTCAGCAACCACGGACATGGCCATCACACATTCGTGAGAATGGGTAGGCATCCGTTCCGCAATTTTGGGAGGCTAACAACCACAACCACAAAATGATAGTCCAGCCATTTTGATATTTTTTTTTTATGGTTCACCATATGGGATAGATATCTTTCATATTTTGCTAGTTTGGACATTTTCAGAACAATGTGCGTATTTCTTTTTTTTTTATTTTTTTACTTTTATGTGTAAAAATGAAGAAAGTGGGGTGATTTGAATGTTTAATATTTCTGTGTTTAATTTTTTTCAAAAGCTTTTTTTTTTTAACCTTATTTTAGACCCCTTTTTTAACATGCAATCATTATAATGCTTATACCCATAGACTGCAGTGGTTTGCTATTGCAGTCTATGGCAAAATCACTAATAAGCCCTGCCAGGGCTTAATAGGAAGTTTACTATGGCAGGGCAGGGAACGTACACAAGGCTTCTGGCTGCCATAGCAACCAAACGGCTCCCATGAACAGAGGTCGGGGGAGTCCCCTCCCATCCAAATGTGCACTCGCGTGGCGTCGTTGCACTTGACTATTCCATTTGAGGGGATCGGAGGCTCCGGTCACAGACTCTGCTGGCAGGTGTCTAATCTGTACAACAACAGGCACCCGCTGATTATTTATCATCTCCCTGCGCCAACCCCCTGACAAACTGTGTCGCAAGTGGCTTTTCAGCGCCGCTATTGCCACTTTCTGGAAAGGGGGTGTGCCAAGGGAGTGGTCGGTGCCAGCGGGTTTGCCACTTTTATCTTCATTTGCGCCTGTTTGTAGACACAGATGAAGACAGAAATCTACGGCAGCTCCGATCTGCCATAGATTTCACTCTGGCGCAAGGACTGCCGGTGGTGTGCACGTAATTTATGACGAGGTGCGGGAGATTTCAAAATCTTCCCCCTCCGTAGACATTGTCTAGGAAAGGGAGGTGGCTTAGCAAAAGAAGTGAGGTAAGGAGTTAAAAAAGGGTGCACCCCATTTATTGTACAGTGTGCCCCACCGTGGGTTCGTTTCAACGCTAAAAGTAACTTGTTTGGTCGGCGGAGATGAGTTCTAAGTGTGAGTTTGGTGAAGGAGTAAACTTCGCATACCACACTGCCCACACCTCATCCATCAGGGAGGAGGAAGCAGAGCCGTGTATTTACAGGGAGTTGGAGTTCGACCTCTGACCCCACAGGTTCAAGAAGATACCTTATGTTCCCTGCACATGATATGCCATTAGGGGAGATTCATCAGGGCTGGCAGTCTTGATCCCCTATGCGCTGGAAAGTGAGGTGGGCATTCCTCTAGGCAGATCTCGGCCCTCTGTGCTCCAGAAAGTCTGTCTGATCGGGGAAGCCATGTCTATAGCAGCCAAGCCCCACACCTTTTCTCAGAGCTTCGACCAGGGGCAAGTAGTGCAAAAAGTCACAAATGATAGCGCAGATATGGCATGGGCCATAATTTGTGAAATGAACATTTATTGCATGTCTATAGATGCAGGTCCTATCTGAGGGAACCTGCCCCTATCTGAAGAACAGTGCCTCGCAGAGAATGAAGAGCGTGCTATGGATCTCCAAGAACCAACGCTTCACTATATAGAATATCTTTCACTTAGAGGATTTCTGGTAACAGCAATGCAACTTTCCGGTTCTTATTCTTTTCCAGAGACAGAGAAAGCTACAGAAGGACAGGCTGCTGAACGAGTTCTCCTCCGCCCTGACCAACTTTCAGAAGATTCAACGCCTGGCTGCAGAAAAGGAGAAGGACTTTGTGGCCAGGGTCCGGGCTGGCTCCAGAGTATCGGTAGGTTTTTTGCCCCCGATAGTTCAAGTATCTGTAAGGTTACAGAATAGCAGTACAAGTAGTGGAAAGTATACAGGTCCTGGTGTAAGACAGGAGGGGACAAATCTTGTCTGGGAGTCTTCTCCAAAAATTAGGGCGTTGGGTGGATCCAGACTGATAACCTCCCAGCAAACGCATGCAACCAGGAGTGTGCAAGCCTGGCCTTACATACCACTCTGTTCTTAAGAAGAACAAATTCGTTATCCACACTGATTGGTGGGGTCCGACCACTGAGACCCCCACCGATCACCAGAGTCCCTGGAATGAATGGAACGGTGGTGACGCATGAGTACTACTGTTCCATTGAAGAGAAGCCAAGTAAAGTGCTCACCTACCTATAGAAAGGGATCGCCGCTCCGCACACTCCATCACCTCATGCTTGTGATTGGTGGAGGTCCCATCGGTCACATCTCCATTAATTAGTCGTAGTTATGGGATACGTTCTTACAGTGGGACAACCTCTTTGATGGTAGTCACAGCAATGTCCACTATGCCCCTAGTACTCCTGTTTTCTCGCCCCCTCTTCCCGAGTAGCCACATGAGCTGCCCCTAGTGTTCACAGCAGGTATTCTCAGCAATCAGCCTAGACAAAACATTACATTTTTTATCTCCAGACATGGGGTGCAGAATCTATATCATGGTCGAGGAGCCCCCTGAGATTTCCATACACGAAGAGATCATTGGTGAATTCGTACCTTCACGAACTGATGTGGTCATGGAATTGCATCCATTTGTGTATAATTTAGAGAAGATCAAGTAGAAAGTTCCACTCTAGGTATCCAGGGGTATATCCTGTTTGGATAGGTCGACCCACCGGCGATTAGCATCTATGGCCAGGGTTAATCTTGAGGACCACCGCTCCATTTCTACTCTCTTGCGTTATACTATGCCCGCTCATTTGAATGGGAAACGCATGATCGTGAAGGAGAGTCCATTCTCTCCCCTTTAAGACGTATAGAAATGGAGGGGGTTCACCGGTACTGTGACTCAAGAGTGACACCTAGGGGTGGAAGTATTACTACACCTTGACTGCTCTGACATGTAATGAGATGCCTATATATATTGAGCGTCCATGCTTCTCTAGGTTAGTCCAGCGCTAACTTTTTAGGCACCAGTTGTGGTTTCCATCATCCAGACCCCGCACCTTGTACCGGTATGTCTTTTTTATACAGTATAATCTGTTATTCCTTCCGAAATGACCATTTTATTATTTTCTAGGGTGGAGCACCAGATGATGGGATTAGGGATGGCTCTTTGGTCAACTGGGAAAAGTAAGGGTTTCTAAATTTGGAATATTTTTATATTTGCACTATATTATGTGATGTTATGGATACAGCAGAGATGGTCACTGTGCCTTGTAGGGCTAGCTCCGCTGACACTTAGCAATTCATTAATTCATTCTGGAGAAAAAGTACTTTTCATCCATATGCAAATGAGCAGTTAAGTGCACCGAGGGCGGGCCCAAGCCTCTCCTACTTTCTCTGCCAGCCCCTCCCTCTCCGGGCTTGGTGAGATGACTATGCAGGAACCTGGCCCTGTCAATCAATAAGGAGGGGGAGGGGCTGGCAGAGGAAGCAGGAGGAGCAAGGGTGCACAGAGCGGCTTGGGCCCGTCCGAGGTGCACTTACCTGCTCATTTGCATATGGATTAAAAGTTATTTTATTTTAAAACAAAGCAACAAATCGCTATGTGATAGGTATTATTATCTTCAGCTGAGGCAGTGAATTCTCTCTCCCTTTAAGGCCTCCTGCACACGACAGTATGGCTTTTTTAGCATAAAAAAATACGTTTGACGTCCGCGTGCATTCCGTTTTTTGTGAAACTGAACATCTGGCCCCTGATAGAACAGTACTATCCTTGTCCGTTATGCGGACAATAATTGGACATGTTCTATCTTTGAATGGAAATACGGAAATGGAAGGCATACGGAGTACCTTCCGTTTTTTTTTTTGCGGATCAATTAAAATGAATGGTTCCGTATACGGAACGCAAAAAAACGGAACGTAAACGGGGGGGGGGGAACGTTCGTGTGCAGGAGGCCTAAGAAGGGTTGTCTGATCGTCAGGTTTCGGACCACTGAGGCCGATGGCGATCACGAGAACAGGGGCTCTATGTTTTCTCATATGAATGGCGTGCTGGTCACATGTGTGTTCTGCCACCTATCCAAACCTATGGGACTTCTGGAAGTAGCCGGGTGCTTGTGCTCACCTATCTCCGGCAGTCCCATCCAGAATGAATGGAGCAGCAGGGAGCGTGTGTGACCACCGCTCCGCTGAAATGGGGAGGGCCCCTGTTGTCGCGATTGGCAGACATTTATCTCCTATCGGGCACAACCGGCTGCAGAAAAGAAGAACCACAATTGAATGGGGGTGTGAAGTTTAAAAGTTATCTCCTGTCCACAGGATAAGGGATAACGATCTGATTGGTGGGGTCTGACCACCAATCCTGAGAAGGGGTGTCGTTTCCCCTTTTGAAGGGAACAGCAGGTCAAGCATGAGTCCTGGCGCTCCAGCCATTCTCTATTGTACTCACTGGTCTCCAGCCGTCCCATAGAGAACGAATGGTGAGGCTCATCCTGCTGCTCCATTCACACAAGGGAATGGCACCCCTGTTGTAGGCACCTGTGAGGGTCCCACTGGTTGGACCTCCGCCAGTCAGGTACTTCTCTCCTATCCTGTGGATGGGGGATAACTTTTAAGTTTGACTCATGTCTTTTAAGCATTTCTATTGT
Organism: Bufo bufo; assembly: GCF_905171765.1. NCBI lineage: Eukaryota > Metazoa > Chordata > Amphibia > Anura > Bufonidae > Bufo > Bufo bufo. The sequence goes on from NC_053399.1 coordinate 83,853,369, forward strand.
GCCTTGTGGATTTCTTGACTGCAGACAACTTCTTATGGCACCTCTGTTATGGGGGCACTGTCGCAGGCTGCCCCTGTTATGGAGGCACTGTTGCAGGCTGCCCCTATTATGGGGGCACTGTTGCAGGCTAACAGTATTATGGGGGCACTGTTTTAGGCTGCCCCCTTTTATGGAGGCACTGTTGCAGGCTGGCCGTATTATGGGGGCACTGTCGCAGGCTGCCCCTTTTATGGGGGCACTGTCGCAGGCTGCCCCTTTTATGGGGGCACTGTCGCAGGCCGCCCCTTTTATGGGGGCACTGTCGCAGGCTGCCCCTGTTATGGGGGGCACTGTCGCAGGCTGCCCCTGTTTTGGGGGGCACTGTTGCAGGCTGCCCCTGTTTTGGGGGGCACTGTCGCAGGCTGCCCCTGTTATGGGGGCACTTTGTAAATGGTTTCTTCAGTTGCAGATGTCGCTGTTCTGCACATGAAGAGGGTTAATAATAATGGTGGAGGGGCACGTGATCTCTACACATCTGATGACCTTTTTTGTATTTCAGCGAGAGTCAGCCGCAGGCAGTGATGCAGGAGGAGCTGATCACAGAGGAGGATCTGCGGCTCATAGAAGAACGGGAGACCGCCATCAACCAGCTGGAGGTTTGTCCTATACTGGAACCTACTGAGCGCTGTGCTCAAAATGTCAGCCCCTGTCCTTGTGCCCTACTAGAACACAGGGATTTAACACCGGGAATATAAGCCCTGCCCCTGGGAACCCCCCCACCCCCCCCCATCTGAGTTAACCCCGCCCATTTTTGAGCCTAGCCCAAATTTCTGGGAACGGTCTCTGAAAATCAGGGACAGTCCTGGCAACTATGAGATTGGTGGGTGTTGCAGAAGTCAGACCCCCCCGCTGTTCAGATACTTATCCCCTGCCTCTTGTTTCGGCAGGGACGCAGGACCCCTGACCTTGTAATTGGTGGGGATCCCACGGTCAGACCACCGCTTATCAAATACTTAGCAACTATCTTGTTTGCATTGTGGAAAATCTCCCCCTTAGTGTTCTTTGCATATACCGCGTACTAATATATCAATCAACTCCTAATTTACAGGAGGACATCAGAGGCATCAATGAAATCTTTAAAGACTTGGGTATGATGGTCCATGAGCAAGGAGAAATGATTGGTAAGTAGTTAAGCAGGTGGGGCCACATGACTAGCGCATGTTATGTCTCTTAGGCTACATTCAGATGACCGTATATGTTTTGCGGTCCGAAAAAATTGCGGATCCGCAAAACACGGATACCGGACGTGTGTGTGTGTGTTCCACATTTTGTGGATTTAACCTGGAAATTAATGTTGTGAACAGAAAAATAAAAAGAGTTATGGCTCTGGGAAAATCAAAAATGGAAAAATCCCAGGTTCTTCAAGTTAAATACTTTATTTTTTTTGTGCATTTTTAGTGTTTTATTTATTGTGAAATATTATTTATTCTATTTCTAGTCTTAGGTTTTGACCTGTTATTAGTGATCTGTCAATAAAATAATGGGTGTTATGTCCTTATCACACAGACAGCATAGAGGCCAACGTAGAAAGCTCCGAGGTGCACGTTCATCAAGCCAACCAGCAGCTGGCCCGAGCAGCGGAGTACCAGGTAAGAAGGTTAAAGGGGTTGTGCAGGCAGTATATATTGAAGACCTATCTTCAAGATAAGGCATCAATATCAGATCGGTGGGGGTCCGACACCCACTCCACCCACCGATCAGCTGTTTGAAGAGGAGGTGGTTCTCCATGCGACTGCTGCTTTCTCTTCATTACACTGCACTTCATCTCGGAAGTGCAGTGTAATACAAGTACTCGCTCTATTCAGGTGAATGGAGCGGGTACTTTTAATTACACTACGCCATCGCTCAGACTGGAGACGAGACGTAGTGTCACAGCTGATCGGCAGGGGCGTCAAGTGTCTGACACCTGCCGATCAGGTATCGATGACTTATCCTGAATATTAATGGCTGCACAACCCCTTTAATATTTTTCTGACTTATACTCAGTCAACCATGTTATGGGGCCCATTCTATGGACTAGATCCCATTATTCAGTTACGTCACTGGGACAGAGCTCCTTAGTTAACGGCATCTCACGTGTTGTCTACTAGGGATCGACCGATATTGATTTTTTAGAGCCGATACCAATAACCTGTGAACTTTCAGGCCGATAGCCGATAATTTATTCCGATATTTAATATATTAGTTGGCATACACTGAGGTGGTGGAAATTAGCATTTGGCACTAGTATATTATAAATGTAAATTATTAATTAATAAAGCCCTTAGTTGGTAGTCAATTTATAATATACTAGTGCCAAATGCCAATTTCGACACCACCCCCCTCCTTCTCACTGACTTTATTAACCACTATCAGACCTTAGATCAGCCCTTTATTAACCCCTATCAGACCTTAGATCAGCCCTTTATTAACCCCTATCAGACCTCAGATCAGCCCTTTATTAACCCCTATCAGACCTCAGATCAGCCCTTTATTAACCCCTATCAGACCTCAGATCAGCCCTTTATTAGCCCCTATCAGACCTCAGATCAGCCCTTTATTAACCCCTATCAGACCTCAGATCAGCCTTTTATTAACCCCTATCAGACCTCAGATCAGCCCTTTAATAACCCCTATCAGACCTCAGATCAGCCCTTTTATTAACCCCTATCAGACCTCAGATCAGCCCTTTATTAACCCCTATCAGACCTCAGATCAGCCCTTTATTAGCCCCTATCAGACCTCAGATCAGCCCTTTATTAACCCCTATCAGACCTCAGATCAGCCCTTTATTAACCCCTATCAGACCTCAGATCAGCCCTTTTATTAACCCCTATCAGACCTCAGATCAGCCCTTTTATTAACCCCTATCAGACCTCAGATCAGCCCTTTATTAACCCCTATCAGACCTCAGATCAGCCCTTTATTAACCCCTATCGGACCTCAGATGAATAAAATAAAAAACTCCTCACCTCTCCTGCACCGCAGCTCCTCTTCATCTCCCGGTCCGGTGTCTCGCTCCCCTGTGTTCTCCGGCCCGCGCGGCACTGTCACCTGACAGCATGCAGCGTCAGGTCATATTGCGCGCACTACGTCCTGACGCTGTACGGGGTCAGGACAGTGCAGCGCGGGCCCCATCAAAGAAGACCAGGGAGGGTGAGTATCGGAAGCGCTTACTACGCTTCTTCCCCGCTCCTGGCACCCAATGCATACTAGTGCACCTAGGGGTGGGCGATATGCAATATAAATTTGTGCCACGATATGGATTTTGTGCATATAGCCTATATTGCCGGACCGCGATATGATTGCGCTCTCGGCGCGCACCATGTTCTCCTGAGCCGGCACAGTGGAGAAGGAGGGAGTCCCTCCCTCCCCACTGTGCGCGGCTGCCGCTGACCACCAATGAGAACAAAGTAGGAGGAGGAGGGGAGGGACTGTGGCCACTGCGCCACCAATGAATGTGTCGGCCATATCCCGGCCCCTATGACTGCACGCTGCGATCCGCCGCAATTAACCCCTCAGTTGAGGGGTTAATCGCGCGGATCACAGCGTCCTGTTAGAGGTCGGGTGCCGGGAATGTCCTTCAGTCTCTGCATTGGTGGCAGTGGGCAGTTCCGATCGGAGTCCCAGCAGTGTAATGCTGGGGCTCCGATCGGTTACCATGGCAGCCAGGAGTCACGCTACTGAAGTCCTGGCTGCCATGGTATGTTAGTGAGCAGCATTATACTCACATGCGGCGTGGCCGCCAGGCTGTCTGTGCGGCGCATTGCTAATGCTTATAGCATGAGAAGAAGGAGTGACCGGCGGCCACGGCGCACGTGAGTATAATGCTGCTCACTACCATACCATCGCAGCCAGGACTTCAGTAGCGTGACTCCTGGCTGCCATGGTAACCGATCGGAGTCCCAGCATTACACTGCTGGGACTCCGATCGGAACTGCCCACTGCCACCAATGATGGGGGGGGGGGGGGGGGGGGACCCTGAGTTACCAGAGGGGGCTGATAAGAGGGAGAGGCTGGGGGCCGGATCAGAGTGGCTGGGGGCCATGGTCAGCTCCCTGCTGTTGTGTGCACAAAGCACAGGGCAGCAGGGAGAGTGTAAAGTCCTATTCACCCTAATAGAGCTCTATTAGGGTGAATATGACAGGGGTTCTAGCCCTTAAGGAGGCTAATATTAAATAAAAAGTAAAAAAAAGTAAGTTTAAATACCCCCCCTCCCTTCAAATATAGAAAACAATATATCGCACATGCTTAAAATTATATTGCAATATAGATTTTAGGCCATATCGCCCACCCCTAAGTGCACCCTTCCATAATGGAAGCGCTCACTAGTATTCGCTTTATACGCATTATCGGCAAGGTTAGATGCCGATACCGATACCGTACAAAATCCTGAATATCGGCCGATAATATCGGTACTTCCCTATTGTCTACAAAGCACCTGACTAAATTCATAGCAATCAGCAATTTAAAGTTGAGACTGGTCAGTTCATATTTTTGGCAAATATAACTCATCCAAAAGGATGAAAACTGCCTGCCTTTGATGCGCCATTTACAAGTGTGCTGATGAGGTGCAAAAAGACAGACCTCTCTGCAGAGGATATCATGGGGTTAGCTGAAACTCATCACTTTGTGAGCGAGGCATTGACTTACAAAGTACCCATCAGAACTGGGAACAAGTCATCCAGCGCTCATTGAAACGGCCTCAAAACTGTTAGAGGGACGAACGATCGTTACTAAGATGGTTTGTGCCCCATACACATGCTCCCATGCTGGGAGTTGGAGTTGCAGTTTCACCACACCCGGAGCGCCGAAAGTTGCTGACCTCTGCTCTAAACTATAAAAATCTGAGCCGCTCACCTTACGCCGGGCGCTGACGCATGGAGTGTAACCCTCTGCTGGGCGGCCAAAATTTTCAACTTTCTTTACCCCACCATAGTGGCGTTAAAAGTAAGTAAACGCCCCTCAGTATTTCTTTGAAGGGGTTGTGTCACCTCATACATCCGGGGCATATTTGTAGGATATTTCCCCAATGTCTGGGACCAGCTTCCCCTTCATTCCAGTAGAACTTCCGAAAATAGCCTCGGCTATTTTCGACACTCCCATAGAAGTGGATGGAGGACAGCTGCTCATGCACGGTCCACTCTCCTTATCTTTGTGGGCTCCGGTTTAGAGATAGGTGTGGGTCCCAGGCCGGACAACCCCTTTAAGCTTAGTCACCTGGCAGGAACATCGCTTCCCATCTTCTCACCTCCCTTTCTTTTCCGTTCTCTTCTAGCGCAAGTCCCGGAAGAAGATGTGCATTATCATCTTTGTGGTCATAATACTAATTGTCATTCTGGCTCTGATTATCTGGGCGGCCACCCGAAATTAGGAAGAATAATATCCTCCAAGTACTTTTTTTGTCTTTCTATTCCAAACTGTTAATACTAATCACCGGAGAGATGGCTTCCACGATGAAGATGAAGAATACAATGCGTATGTGTAATCTCTATGTCACAGGGCATGGGGGATTTACTACAACTGACCCGAGAAGACACCGCCATGTTCTCCCGTGCACAGTATGCAGTGTAGGCTCCCAAGCACTTGCACTATCAATATTAGAAGAGAACTTAGATTATTCATTCGATTATAGTGTATACTGTGTGCCATTCTATTTAAAGGGATGTTCACCTTTTGGTCATTTGCACCCACACGGCTAAAGGTTTAACTACCTAAGCGCTTTTCCGTACAGCCGGCCTCAGTCTACATAGAGATTTGTAGGCAGAGCCCGTAGCAAAACTCAAAATGAGCACCAGTCACCACTTAGAACTCTCTCAAGTTTAGTACGCTCAGTACTTGCATAATACATTCATGTGGAGTAGCTCTGTTTTTGACAAATAATAGAATTATGGTTATATACAGTCACCACTAGGGGGAGCTAGCACTCAATGGCATCTGAATGCTGTAAGCTCCCTCTAGAAGCAGTTTACAGCTGGACCTATTCCCCTTGGCAGTTGTGTGCCCTTCCTCTATGGCAGGGATCAGCAACCTGTTGTGAAACTACAACTCCCAGCATGCTCTGTTCACTTCTATGGGAGTTCTGAGAGCATTCAAGCAGGGTCGCATGCTGAGAGTTGTCGTTTTTGGAGGTTGTTGACCCCCCTGCTCCAAGGGAAGTTATGAGCGGACATAGATTTAGTGTACAAGAAATGTTCAGCTTATTTGTGACCATGTGGGCTGAAGTGGATGAAGGGTGAACATCCCCTTTAAAGGGGTTTTTCCATTGAAATGTGAAAAAAAAATAAGCATTTGGGCCATAAAGGGTTAGAAACTAAGAAATGAACCGTACTCACCCTCACTGATGCTCCACCACTTCTGTTCCGACGCTGCTCTGGTTCATCACTACCTGGTTCCTGCTCAGTATGCTGAAGACTCAACCATTCACTGGCGGAAGCGGGGCATTGCTATGGTCTGTGATCGGCTGATCAGGCCTTTCCAGGCGTTTTCAGCTCGTCGAGCCAGTAACGGGAAGTGAAGAGCAGCGGGGATCAGACCGGTGTCAGAATAGTTTTATTTTTTATGTCTAACAATTTATTTCTGAAGAAAATCCCCTTTAAATAAACCTTCCGTTGAAATATGAGGTGTTAAATTATGCCAAAATGATGTTAAAAGTAATATCCTGTGTATTAAAAACTAATATAAATGTACACAAACCAAATATAGCTTCCATGATACTGTGCCAAATACGAGACACTCCCGCACTGGTTCCCACCCAGCTTTACTGGGCCAGATAATTATCCCCTGTTCCTGTCCTATTGGATAACTGAGGCAGATCGGCCATTGACTGGTCTTGGGTCTTTCATACAAAAAAGAGAGAATAAAAAAAAAGGGCAAAAATAGGGGATTTTCTCTGATATGTTCATGAATTTTGAGGGCATTTTCTTTTGATTTTGCTTGAGGTATAGTTATTTAATAGAGATTGTAATGTAAACTTAAACAATTCCATATAGAGCGTGATAAAATGTAGGGATCCATCCTGTTCCTTGAGATGCCAGAATATTGGTTTTCTGGACTGTTGGGTGTTCGTTTTGTTATAGGGTTTCTAACCCTAAAGTATTTTCCAACGCTTTCTACCATTGATCTGATGATCTTAAAGGGGTTCTCCAACTTAAGTGTATTTTTTTTACTTTACCCCCAGCTGCTTCTTGGCTTGGGCTACATGGGTCCCCGGGCTGTCTTCTCTAGACTTCAGGTCATCACAGGTAAACTTCCTGCATGGACGGGGTCACAGCCTCAGCGGTGACTTGTTCTCAAGCAGCTTATGTAGACATTACTACTGCAGCCAGTCATTGGTTGCAGCAGAGCATGTGACCCCGTCCATGCAGGAGTTTTACATGTGGGGACCAGAAGTCCAGAGAAGACCGCCTAGGACCCACAGAGTCGGTTGGGGAGCAGGTAAGTATGCTTACTTTGACAGGTCCCGTTGAGTGGGGGGTGTAATTAGAAAAAACACCTTGAACTTGGAAAAGTTCACTCCCTAAAAAATGCTGGACCATGGGCCACTCTCCTGGTAATCCAGCATCAGAACTTGATTTAGGTGACATGCTCTCCAGAAATCTAGTCCAGAAGATGTAGATTTTCTACACTAATGGCGTACGGTGTTAGCATGTCCATTCAGGCCCCAGTTTTGTCCACCCCATAGGTGATACCTGCCAACCACCTCGTGATTATACCACTGCTACATAGCGAGTGTTCGTGGTGGGTTCCGGGTGAATTGTGGGAGTGGTAGGAGTTACCCAAGTGTCTCCAAAAATGAGGCCATATCTGTATGCCAATCCTACATTGTGTGCTGGTGAACCTTCTGTGAATTATTTTGTCTTCTCCTGTACTAACCCTTGTCAAAAAGAAAACTCCCATCATTTTCGAGCCTGTCAGGCAGTGAGTTGTGCTGAAATTTTTTAAAATCTGTCCTAAAAAGACAGGTGCCAACAATACTGCTGGGCCGTAAGCCATGGGGGGTTGAACTAATCATTAAAGGTTGTGTCTGAGGGTATTTTGTCCTTTTTCTTTGCCGGATTCGACCGGGACCCCTGCCGCAGAAGTGCACTTAGGCCTCTTGCACTTTCCGTTTACATTGCGTTTTTTGCGTTCTGTATACGGAACCATTCATTCCAATGGTTCCGCAAAAGAAACTGAAGGCCTTCCGTTTCCGTATTTCCGTTTTTTTCCGTTCCGTTCAAAGATAGAACATGTCCTATTATTGTCCGCATAACGGACAAGGGTAGTACTGTTCTATCGGGGTCCAACTGCTTCGCTCACGTCATCCGTATTTTTTGCGGATCGCAAAATACTGAAAAAGCCATACGGTCCTGTGCAGGAGGCCTTAGTCTGAGGGAACCTACAGTCCTTTGATCAGTGAAAGCACTCCCTCATAAACAAATGATAGGTTCTCCTCAAATGCATTTTGGTAAGGAACCCTAATTTTCAACGCTTGGGGCCCAGATAACTCAGTCCGCCATTGTCTCTAACCATTACCAAGGCTTCAAATCTATAGCAAACCTAAACTTTTTGGTCTTTGCATACGTCAAAAATAGTTTCCAGTAAATGAAGTGATTCATTGCCAGGACGATAATTCGGCACGTGCTTCATGCATGTACATTGTACTGTGCTCACAATATATGTCTCTTCTGATTGCCAAATACATGTCACAACTTCAAGTAACAATCAATAAAATTTTTGAAACCTCTCCAAACACATTTTCCAGATATTGGGTTTCAGTTGATCCCATCATTCACTAGTCATCTGAAGGTGTGACTCTTGGGACGGTGCATGGTGACCTCAGCCTTGTGTGTGGCTTCTCAGCATTGGAAACACAATCCATGGAGTTTCAATGCTTCCATATTTTTGGACATACAAGGCAGTATTGTAAAGATAATGAACGTTTGTAGGCCAAGGGATGAATGGGCGTGAAAAGTGACAACTACTATAGTCCTCACCACACATTTCTCCTGAAATTCACCAGTCATCTGAAGGTGTGACTCTTGGGACGGTGCATGGTGACCTCAGCCTTGTGTGTGTGGCTGCTCAGCATTGGAAACACAATCCATGGAGTTTCAATGCTTCCATATTTTTGGACATACAAGGCAGTATTGTGAAGATAATGAACGTTTGTAGGACAAGGGATGAATCCATCCACAGTACCTGCCCTTGGCCATTTCTCGTAGAGGAACGGATCGGCTGCGCAAATGCATGACCACTTTTCCATTCAATGGGGAACACAAGGGGCCCAGTTCTCATGGTCGGTGGGGTCAAACCATTGCTGATCAGACACTTATCCCCTTAAGCCCCTTGCAGACGGGCGTGAGCGGATTATGTCCGGATGCGTTCAATGAAAAATGCGCGATTTCGCAAGCAAGTTCATTCAGTTTAGTATGCGATCGCGTTCAGTTTTTATCTCGCGGGTGCAATGCGGTTTGCACGCGCGTGATTAAAAAAAAACTGAAGGTATACAAACATCTCTTAGCAACCATCCGTTAAAAACGCATCATATCCGCACTTGCTTCACGCAGCCCCTATGGGGTCAGCGTTGCGTGAAAAACGCAGAATATAGAACATGCTGCGATTTTCACGCAACGCAGAACTGATGTGTGAAGAAACCAACGCTCATGTACACAGACCCATTGAAATGAATGGGTCCGGATTCAGCGCGGGCGCAATGCGTTCGCATCATGCACGTGTGAAAGGGACCTTAGACACTTGTCCAAACACTTAAAGGGATCCTCTGGATAGATCATCAGCATCTGATCGGCGGGGGTCCGACACCCGGGACCCCCGCCGATCAGCTGTTTCAGAAGGCAGCGGCGCTCCAGCAGCGCCGCGGCCTTCTCACTGTTTACCGCGGGCCCAGTGACGTCATGACTTGTATCAACTGGCCTGGGCGGGGGCTAAGCTCCATTCAAGAGAACAGAGCTTAGCCGCGCCCAGGCCATTGATACTAGTCGTGACGTCACTGGGCCTGCGGTAAACAGTGAGAAGGCCGCAGGGCTGCCTTCTCAAACAGCTGATCGGCAGGGGGTCCCGGGTGTCGGAACCCCGCCGATCAGATGCTGATGATCTATCCAGAGGATAGATCATCAGTTTAAACAAAGTGCAGAACCCCTTTAAAAGACTCCTGCAGTCCACAGGAGTCGGCTGGATTGCATGCAACTCAAAGTATTCTTCTGGACTGCAGCTTTAGCTCCATAGTTAAAACTGAAAAGTCACGCTACAAAAAGTCCCTACTACTCATAAGAAATATTTTTGAATATCGTATAAAGCGATCATGTACATCTAAATCACTAAGCAATACACTGAAAATAGCAACCTACTTGTGGTCATTTTACTGCCCTAAAGCTAATATGAACTAGAACACTGTAACGAAGTTCTGCATAGATGAGATTAGCGCACCTTTGTAGCCCATGTGCCTCTGAGACTTTTTTTTTTTTTTTTCTGTCTGTCTGGAGACATCAGTGTTTTTTTTAGACTAGAAAAGGCTGTGAAGATTTGTAATGGAGTCAAAAAAAATTGAAAACTGTAATGTAAATGTGATGTGTAGTCTGAAGTCTATTGTGTGATGAGATAATCGGCCTGATGGGGTGTTACCTTATAATATGCCATCTCTATAATAATGATATTGAAAAGCACATGACCAGAGTGGAGCTGCGTCTGGAAAAAGCTGACCTTTTTTTTATATTTTCAGTCTCCTTGGTTTTAAGCACAATTGGGGTGGATTTTCAGGGGGTCAGTATTTTTATTTTATCAGTTAAACGCACTCCAAACAAAAATGAGATTATCTGGGTGCATGCGAACTATTGGTAAATGTTACCTGCACTACCACTCCTAACCACACGGTGTGCTGTAGAAATCTGAGCACCAGCTGTACAAAGCAGAAATCACTTGCTACTGTATGTAAACTGTATGTAAGCACACCTACTCCTAAAATGATACTTACCTAGTCCCTACAGCCTCTGAGACCTATAGCGATCGTTATACAGGTCTCAAGCAGTGGTAGCCATGAGCTGCTGTGGAGCCTGTATAAGAAATACATTTATTTCTATACACACTCTGAAATCTTCCCTCCAGGAAAATGCTTCATTCTCAGCCTTAAAGGCAATGTAAGAGATTAGAAAAAGGGCTATTTTTTCTACAAATAGTGCCATTCATTTCTATAGGCTGCATCTCAGCCTCTAATATACTACAAAATATTGTATACACCCCTATTATGCCGCCTAGTGATAACAAATTGTATTGCAGTCATTTATATTTTTGCTGGATAATATAATACAGGTTGAATAGGATATGCAGCCCAGACATTCTAATGGACCTGAACGGAGAGTGGCTACAAAGAGCACCTCTCTTTCTCTGGAAGGTCCACCACAAACAGCCCTTTGATTTCAGTGGACACCTTGTAATGCTTCTTTTCACCTGTGGTGGCGCTGGAGAGAAATAGAGCACATGGTTGTGGGGCCCCTTCTAAGAAAAAGGGCCTGTCCTACGTTTCTAATCTACCTCTCATCCGATTAATTCATTTTTTGGGTTTGATAAACGAACAATAGGAGGGACCAGATGGATAGTTTATGGGAGGATGGAGAAACCTGGGCATGTTCTTCTCTTCCCTTGCAAACATTTTGTGATGGCTAATCCTATAGGTCACCCTTAAAATTGCCCTCTATCTGCATCTAACATGATAGACCATGGCAATGTCTTATGTCTGGTGTATATGGTAACCTGATACTGGCACATGTAACCTGATTAATGTACATGTAAGATTCTGTGAAGTATAAAATGCATTGAGACTGTATATTTTACCATCTGGGTTTTGCGTTTTAGTAGACTTGCATTGTATTATGATGGTGAATCAATGTGATATCTATGGAGCTACAACTAATAAACTGTTAATTCATATGTGTGTGGATACATCTTATCAGTAACCAATACATAGTAACATAGTATATAAGGCCGAAAAAAGACAATTGTCCATCCAGTTCGGCCTGTTATCCTGCAAGTTGATCCAGAGGAAGGCAAAAAAAAAAACCCTGTGAGGTAGAAGCCAATTTTCCCCACTTAAGGGGGAAAAAATTATTTCCCGACTACAATCAGGCAATCAGAATAATTCCCTGGATCATCGACCCCTCTGTAGTAGCTATAGCCTGTAATATTATTACACTCCAGAAATACGTCCAGGCCCCTCTTGAATTCCTTTATTGTACTCACCATCACCACCTCCTCAGGCAGAGAGCTCCATAGTCTCACTGCTCTTACCGTAAAGAATCCTCTTCTATGTTTGTGTACAAAACTTCTTTCCTCCAGACGCAGAGGATGTCCCCTCGTCACAGTCACGGGGATAAATAGATGATGGGATAGATCTCTGTACTGACCCCTGATATATTTATACATAGTTATTAGATCTCCCCTCAGTTTGTATTTTTTCTAAAGTGAATAATCCTAATTTTGATAATCTTTCAGGGTACTGTAGTTGCCCCATTCCAGTTATTACTTTAGTTGCCCTCCTCTGGACCCTCTCCAGCTCTGCTATGTCTGCCTTGTTCACAGGAGCCCAGAACTGTACACAGTACTCCATGTGTGGTCTGACCAGTGATTTGTAAAGTGGCAGGACTATGTTCTCATCACCGGCATCTATGCCCCTTTTGATGCAACCCATTATCTTATTGGCCTTGGCAGCAGCTGCCTGACACTGGTTTTTGCAGCTTAGTTTGCTGTTTATTAAGATTCCTAGATCCTTTTCCATGTCAGTGTTACCGAGTGTTTTACCATTTAGTATGTACGGGTGACTTGCATTATTCCTTCCCATGTCCATAACTTTACTTTTGTCAGTGTTAAACCTCATCTGCCACTTATCTGCCTAAGCCTCCAATCTATCCAGATCCCTCTGTAGCAGTATACTGTCCTCAGTAGTATATATATATACAGTATACTGTCCTCTGTAGTATATACTGTACGTGTATATCCAGTATACTGTCCTCTTCAGTGTAAATTACTTTACACAGTTTAGTGTCATCTGCAAAAATTTATATTTTACTATGCAAGCCTTTTACAAGATCATTAATAAATATATTGAATAGGGCCCAATACTGACCCCTGTGGTACCCCACTAGTGACAGTGACCCAATCTGAGTGTGTACCGTTAATAACCACCCTCTGTTTTCTATCATTGAGCCAGTTACTTACCCACATACAGACATTTTCTCCCAGTCCGAGCATTCTCATTTTATATACTAACCTTTTATGTGGTACGGTGTCAAATGCTTTGGAGAAGTCCAGATATACGACATCCATTGTTTCGCCACTGTCAAGTCTAGAACTTACCTCCTCATAGAAACTGATTAAATTAATTTGACATGACCGATCCCTCATGAAGCCATGCTGATATGGCATTATTTGCTTGTTTTCATTGAGATCCTCCAAGATAGCATCTCTCAGAAAACCTTCAAACAGTTTACCCACAACAGATGGTAAACTTACCGGCCTATAGTTTCCAGGCTCTGTTTTTGGACCCTTTTTGAATATTGGCACCACATTTGCTATGCGCCAATCCTGTGGAACACTCCCTATCGGTATACAGTTTGTAAATATCAGAAATAAGGGTCTGGCTATGACATTACTTAATTCTCTTAGGATACGGGGGTGTATGCCATCTGGCCCTGGCGATTTGTCTATTTTAATCTTTTTAAGTCGCTGTTGTACTTCTTCCTGTGTCAGACAGGGCACTTTTAATGGGGAATTTACTTTTACATTCTCCATCTCATCTGACAGTTTATTTTCCTCAGTGAATACAGTGGAGAAAAAAATATTTAATAGCTTTGCTTTCTCCTCGTCGCTCTCTGCAACTCCCCCCTCATTGTTCTGTAGAGGGCCGACACCTTCAGATGTACACCAATGTCTCATCCAGCATGGAGGCAGGGCATAATGCTGGATGTAGTGTGCGATCACATTTGCATTTACCTTCAGATTTATACTTTTTACTATTTATATAATTGAAGAACATTTTAGGGTTAGTTTTACTCTCTTTGGCAATTAATCTCTCGGTCTCTAGTTTGGCCGCTTTTATTTGTTTTTTACATATTCTATTTCTTTCCTTATAGTTTTTCAGTGCTTCCTCCTACCCTCCTGTTTTAGTGATTTATATGCTTTCTATTTGTCATTTATTGCCTTCTTTACAGTTCTATTTATCCACATTGGTTTCTTCTTGTTCCTTAACCTTTTATTCCCAATGCCAGTGGATATTTTCCCGTATGTCACGTGTACATGTCCCTAGTGGTGGAGAGGGAATGAATATGCACCCGCTACTCGTACAGTTAATTCATGGTTTGTTTCTGGTATTGCAGTCAAATTGATGGGCTGAGCTGCAATGCCAGACACAGCCTATGGACAAGAGTAGCGCTGTTTCCAAAATTAAAGCAGACCTTTTCTTTTTATAACCCATACAATTGCTTTAACTTAATACTTACACTACACTACATTTGCTTGAGCAAAACCACTGGTAGAACGCAGAACCACTTTAAATTTGGCAAACAAGATGGATATGAATCTAAAGCCTTAGTGTCCTGGTCAAACATACTAGCATAGATGGTGATGAACTCATAGCCTCAGTGCCCCCTTCAAAAATATCAGGTAGGGTAGAAATCCAGGCCCCCTTCAAAAATACCAGCATAGATATGAAATCATAGTCTCAGGGCTACTTCAAAAATACTTTGTTAGGTAAAAATCCAGGGACACCTTTAAAAATACCAGTATGGATATGAACTCATAGTCTCAGTGCCCACTTCAAAAATACTAGTATGGATATGAACTCAGTCTCAGTGCCCCCTCTAAAAATACCAGTATGGATATGAACTCATAGTCTCAGTGCCCGCTTCGAAAATATCAGTATTGATATGAACTCATACCCTTAGTGCCCCCTTCAAAAATATCCAGGACCTCCTTCAAAAATACCAGTATGGATATAAAACTAAGACAACTTGCACAGCCCATTCATTTCAATGAATGCTGTGTAATGCCTAATTTTTCCCTGTGGTAGCGCTTTAGAGAAATTGAATAGTTGCTGACAGATCCACCCACAGATGATTGGGGACAACCTTTCATCAGCTAATTACAGGGTAACCATTATAACAAAAGGGGATTGTGCTGTAATATAGGCACAGCCACTGTAGCTGGACTCTACTCAAGGATGGAAGTTGTGAAGAAGGCCATCTGCAGATTGCATCACTTTTCTTACTTGCCACAGCCTCACCCAGCATGGACAGCTGTTAATAGGCTCTTTTAAGTTGGGTGTATCCATCATCGCAATCAGCGTGCACACTATGTAGTGTCTCCAAACATTTGTGGTAGGCTGGCTGGTCTAGAGCAGGGTTCCCCAACTCCAGTCCTCAGGGCCCACTTGCCGGTCAGGATTTAGGAGTATCCCATAGAATGAATACCTGTGGTAAATCCTGATGGATGGACACTAATTATATCAGCTGCCCAATACTAAGGAAATCCTGAAAACATGACCGGCAGGTGGGCCCTGAGGACTGGAGTTGGGGACCACTGGTCTAGAGCACAGGCTAGGTGTTATCCAGGTCTTGGGTGCTCTCAGCTTGTAGGGTCTTACTCTGGCCTGAACTCTTCTGTGATGCCCAGCTGTGACTTTCCCATATCTAGGCCCAGAGGTGGTGCACCTTTATGGCTAGTATCACTCACCTCCACTGCTAGCTAACTACATGCTGGAATCTGCAGCAACTTCCAGTTCACACTACTACTCTATCTGTCTCTCTGTCCATGTAGTATGTAAAAGGACCCCTCATGGTGTTTCACATACTGCTCAAACAATGCAATCATCCAGTGAGCAAATAACATTGAATATTATATCTATTTTTCAATCATTCCCATGCTACCACAAGGGACATTTTAACACATTGGTGGACATCTATATACCTCACAAAAAGCTATAGAATAGCGTAATGGGCTACATTTCTCCATACTATGGTATCCAGCATTCCTATTGAATACAAATAGAGACCAGGCCAGATGCCGTACATGTTTACAACATGTCCAAGTGTATTGTATGACGGTGGCACAGGAGCTAAGTGCAATGCATACACAGCAGGTGTCCAAAAATAAAATAAGAAATTTAAAGAAATGTTTAAAAATCGAAAAAAAGAAATATTAAAAGCTCAAAAATATAAACAATTCAAAAGGAACATAATTGGTATTGCCGTGTTCGTAAAAGTCTGCACTATTAGTGTATCACGTTATTTTTCCTGCAGGGTGAATTGCTGTTTTTTGTCACCTCACCTCTCAAAAAATGCAATAAATACTGTAGTGATGAAAAATTATAAGTACCCCACCATGGTGCCAATAAAAACTACAACTAGTCCTGCAAAAAAACAAGATGACACAGCTGTATCGATGGAAAATACAGTTATGGGTCTTTTTGGATTTCTTTTAAAGAACAGTCTGTCTTCCACTGGTAATGAATAATCTCACTGCTGGATTTTGGGTCCATATCATTCAATTTATTAAACACTTTTTTTTGTTAGCAGATGGACATTCTTGATGAAGCATGTACATGGTGAATTAATAATTTCCTATGTAAAGGTGGCCATGACCTTTGGATGTATATAACCCTAACTTTCTTTACGTGGGACCTTCCGAACATCTAATATGTATGGAGGGCCCCATAACTCTTCCCCAGATGTCAGGAGAGAGAAGAATTGGGCAGTTGGAGTTCAACATGCCTGATCCCTTAGGGCCCATTCACACAACGATGTCCATTTTAATGTTACACAAATTGCGGATCCACCGAACACAGATACTGGCCATGTGTCTTTCGCATTTTGCGGAATGGAACATCCTTCTCCATGATGGAAATGCCTATTCTTGTCTGCAAATACGGGCAAGAATAGGCTGTGTTTTATCTTTTCTGTAGGGCCACAGAACGGACATATGGATGCGGACAGTACATGGTGTGCTGTCCGCATCTTTTGCGGCCCTATTGAAATGAATGGGTCCGCATTCGATCCGCAAAATTTCGGACCGGATCCGGGCAGAAATACATGGTCGTGGAAATGGGCCATTAGGGTGATAAGTTGTTGCCAGAGGTGTTTGGCAGCCGCTTTCTCCACTCTGCCTATTTGGAACATGCACCTGCTTGGCCATACTGAGCATGCATATGTATGCGGAGGATGGTGGAGGCATATCTGCTGGATAACAGCTAACTAACATTGGATCTATCTCGGCCAAACAAAAAAGTTGTGGCACTCAGCAGGTCTACGTGTTTCAACCAGTCAGGTGTCCTTACTCATGATCTAATGTTGGCCAAACCTGCCGATTCTAGCTGAGCATACATATATATAGGAGGATCGAAATTGGTAGCTTTCGGCTGGCAGTTATGTGTATGCCCAGCTCAATGTGGTGCCTAAGTGTTCAATCATGAGGGTAACTATAGACGGTGTAGAAGTAGTAGTCACCTCCAGGTCCTTGATAGTAATGACACGTAAAGGGGTGTTCAGGTTCTTAAATGTTAGTTATCCCCAATCCTGTGGATAGGTAATATTAGTTATGTGGGGGTCCTACCCCTGAAATGAACAGAGTGGCAGTTCGAGCGCAGTGCCTGGCTGTCTCTGGAACGCCTATAGATGAAGTGGCATTGTGCATGCTCGACCTTCCATACCGTTCATTTCGAAGGGCTCAGAGGGGTATTGGTTACCTGTTCTCGTGATCAGTGGAGGTCAGCGGTAAGACCCCCACCGTTCTAAAAGTGTAGATAGGAGATACCCCTTTAATACCTGTGTCTTCCAAACAGTTGGACCTCCAGTGTGGATTTAATCTCCTGGTTTCTTAGACTGTATACAATGGGATTAAACAAGGGTGTGACCACAGTGTATAAAAGAGACAAGATCTTATTAAGGTTCAGTGATGAAATGCTGGTAGGTACAACGTATACGGTGAATAGTGTCACATAATACAAGGATACTACAGTTAGATGTGAACTACAGGTGGAAAAAGCTTTCTGCCTACCGCAGGTAGACGAAATCCGTACTATGCTCAAGAAGATGGAGATGTAACTTCCTATTATGAACAGAAATGGAAACAGTACTATGGGGACAGAGCATACATATATTTCAATTTTTACAAGAGATGTGTCTGAGCAAGAGAGTTCCAAAAGAGGAGCAACATCACAAAAGAAATGGTCAATCACATTGGGTCCACAGAATTGTAGCCTACATATGAGGATAAGTGAAGTCAGGGTCACCACCAAACTTAGTAACCATGAAGAAGCCACAAGAAGAACTTGAAGACTTAAACTCATTATTGCACTGTACCGTAATGGATGACATATGGCCAAATATCGATCATAGGACATCACTGTGAGAAGAAATGACTCTGTGGTTGCTGAGAAGCCAAAAACATGATACTGAGCAATGCAGCCCGCTACGGACAATGTACTGCCTTCATGTATTATGACCTGAAGCATCTTTGGCAAGATGTTGGTAGAGAACACAGTGTCACAAAAGGACAAATGACTGAGGAAAAAGTACATAGGAGACCGGAGAAGGCTACTGAATAGAACCAAAGCCACAATCAGGAGGTTACCACACAATGATACAACATACACTAGGAGGAGCAAAGTGAATAGTAGAAACTTAAACGCATGAAGGTTTCTGAATCCCAACAGGAGGAACTCTAAAACAGCTGTTTGGTTGTTTGCACTCATGGATGTGGCTGTACCTGGAAGAAATGCCATTAGCAAATATTAGCTTCTTAGATAGGGTGTCATAATAGACTATAACATCATAGAATTATAGCTTAAAGCAACTCTTCTGTTCAAGAAAAATAAAAGGCACATTAACTGGGGAACAAACAGAATACTTACCTGGTGACCTGCTTTTCATCTTTTTAGCTGAAGATCTGATCATTACTAGGCTCCTCTTCTGCCATTCAAGATGGCCACTCAGCTTCTCAGACTACCTGATGGTAGCCAGAGATACTTCCTGCTGACCTTGCATTGGTCAGCACTGCTCAAGTGAACAGTGCTGGCCAATCCAAGAGCAGTGCTTGACAAGGAGGAAGTGCATCCATCGTGGATGACAGAAAATTCGACAGCTTGTAGGAATGAATGCAAACTTCTCTATAGATACAGTCAGGTCCATAAATATTGGGACATCGACACAATTCTAACATTTGAATTTTTTTTTGGAAATAGCTCACTAACTACACAAACACGGAAGGTGGACAATCTTATGAATTCACCCTTCAAATAATGTAACTGTCAATAGAAGATTGGCACTCCGTATGTATGTATGTATGTATGTATCTTCTATTGACAATTCTAACACCACCACAATGGATTTGAAATGAAACAAACTAGATGTGCTTTAACTGCAGACTGTCAGCTTTAATTTGAGGGTATTTACATCCAAATCAGGTGAACGGTGTAGGAATTACACCAGTTTGCATATGTGCCTCACACTTGTTAAGGGACCAAAAGTAATGGGACAATGGGCTTCTCAGCTGTTCCATGGCCAGGTGTGTGTTATTCCCTCATTATCCCAATTACAATGAGCAAATAAAAGGTCCAGAGTTAATTTCAAGTGTGCCATTTGCATTTGGAATCTGTTGCTGTCAACTCTCAAGATGAGATCCAAAGAGCTGTCACTATCAGTGAAGCAAGCCATCATTAGGCTGAAAAAAACAAAACAAACCCATCAGAGAGATAGCAAAAACATTAGGCGTGGCCAAAACAACTGTTTGGAACATTCTTAAAAAGAAGGAACGCACCGATGAGCTCAGCAACACCAAAAGACCCGGAAGACCATGGAAAACAACTGTGGTGGATGACCGAAGAATTCTTTCCCTGGTGAAGAAAACACCCTTCACAACAGTTGGCCAGATCAAGAACACTCTCCAGGAGGTAGGTGTAGGTGTGTCAAAGTCAACAATCAAGAGACGACTTCACCAGAGTGAATACAGAGGGTTCACCACAAGATGTAAACCATTGGTGAGCCTCAAAAACAGGAAGGCCAGATTAGAGTTTGCCAAACGACATCTAAAAAAGTCTTCACAGTTCTGGAACAAGATCCTATGGACAGATGAGACCAAGATCAACTTGTACCAGAGTGATGGGAAGAGAAGAGTATGGAGAAGGAAAGGAACTGCTCATGATCCTAAGCATACCACCTCATCAGTGAAGCATGGTGGTGGTAGTGTCATGGCGTGGGCATGTATGGCTGCCAATGGAACTGGTTCTCTTGTATTTATTGATGATGTGACTGCTGACAAAAGCAGCAGGATGAATTCTGAAGTGTTTCGGGCAATATTATCTGCTCATATTCAGCCAAATGCTTCAGAACTCATTGGACGGCGCTTCACAGTGCAGATGGACAATGACCCAAAGCATACTGCAAAAGCAACCAAAGAGTTTTAAGGGAAAGAAGTGGAATGTTATGCAATGGCCAAGTCAATCACCTGACCTGAATCCGATTGAGCATGCATTTCACTTGCTGAAGACAAAACTGAAGGGAAAATGCCCCAAGAACAAGCAGGAACGGAAGACAGTTGCAGTAGAGGCCTGGCAGAGCATCACCAGGGATGAAACCCAGCGTCTGGTGATGTCTATGCGTTCCAGACTTCAGGCTGTAATTGACTGCAAAGGATTTGCAACCAAGTATTAAAAAGGGAAAGTTTGATTTATGATTATTATTCTGTCCCATTACTTTTGGTTCCTTAACAAGTGGGAGGCACATGTGCAAACTGCTGTAATTCCTGCACCGTTCACCTGATTTGGATGTAAATACCCTCAGTCTGCAGTTGAAGCACATCTTGTTCGTTTCATTTCAAATCCATTGTGGTGGTGTATAGAGCCAAAAATGTTAGAATTGTGTACATGTCCCAATATTTATGGACCTGACTAACTGGCAATGTGATAGGTGTGGGTTTCACCCTCTGGAGCCCATAAATCAGATTGGTAAGTTCCTCTGACATACAGTATTATAGAGCACCTCATTAACCCTTCTGCAAGGGCTATGCATTTGTGTTACGTAGACACAGCAGAACTTTGATCCCAGCCATTTAGCACTTGCGATGTTGCCATCATAAGCTACCGCTTGTCATCTCTGCCGATTGTGATTGCAATGGCGGCCAGTTCTAAGTGCTCAGAACTGTTTTGTGAAAGCAGTTATGCATTAGAACACATAATTATTACAATGCATTAGGGTAAAAGCTTCTTGTTGGACAAAAAAACCCCGTAAATAAAGTAATAAAAACATTGTTTGTCGTCAGCACATTGCCCTGTGTAGACATGGCTGTGCTGCCCACAAACAATCTGAATGAGGATGAATGATCATAATAGTGACCATTTGTTCCCATACAGCGGGGATGATTGCGGTATGTAAATGCGACTCAACAATCAGCCAATATTTGTGAATGAATGGTGTGTTCCCGATCATTATCCTATGCATCAGCTCATGAAAAAGGTTTTCAGAGAACAACCTATGAAAGTAAAAATGGCGAAATGTAATTTTCCTCTTTTTGAATTCCGCAAAAAAAAAACGCTAAATTAAGTGCTGTGTTATACCAGCTTCACAGACGTGTGTGCAGATGGCTCTTCGGAGACTAACCATGGATTAGCTGACCCGAGCTCACTGCACCATAGTGGCCTACAATGCTATGAGTTCCATCCCGACCACGGGGTCTACTGTCCTGTACTCACATGATGCTGTACATACGGGACAGTAGACCCATGGTCAGGCTGGAACTCATAGATCACTATGATGCAGCAAGTTCAGGTCAGCCAAGCCATGGCCGGTCCGTGCAATGCAGCCATCAAACGGACCCTATTTTCCATTACACAGTCAGGCATGTGAAACTGGCATTATATCTGTAAAAAAATTAGACCACATGTAATAAAAAAATAAAATAAATGCTTTCTAGTGGAAGGACATGTATAAACAACCCGTCATATCTCAGCTTCCAGCAGAAATGCGAGTATGACATGGAAGAGTAGATAGATAAAGTCACATCTTTCTGGCCTCCTGAATAATTACACACTAGCCAGTGCCCCCATTTAGAACCAAGGGCCTGTGCCACCTTTGCAGTATGGAAGGAGAAATCCCAAGTCAATCAACCCATACTATTCAATGTACGTATCCAATTTAAAGCCTCCATAAACCTTGTATATGGTGTTGATATGGGAAGGATACTCACAATTCTAGTGTAAAAACTACACATTGAGATTTGGCTTCCAACTTAAAATGTTCTAGTGTAATGAGGTAGGTAGCTGTACGTGAAGTCCCCAAGTAGAGCTGCATAAGTAGGACGTAAGTTTTGCCAATGAATCAAAGATAGAAGGTTAAAGATGTGACTTGACATCTTTAAGTAGTATAAAGCGTCAGGACTGTATATAGATAGGGCTTGTTCTGTGCATCTACAGCGTTATATATAGTTCTATACAAGACATCAGGGATTTAGGGTTGCAATGGGAATTACCACCGGGGTCTCTTGTGTCGTTATAAGGACAAGGGAAAAACATAGACATCTAATTAGACAACATTGTAATAATTTTGAGATTTTATTCTCCCAGGATAACAATAGTAGGCAGGCAATATGGCCACTCGTCATCCCGCTGCCCACTTCAATATACTGAGTAGCCATCTCCTTGTCAGTGGATCTGAATACTGTTGGCTCCTGATGGTATCACCACATGCCACAATCATCACAGGGTCTGAAGATCTGCTACCAAGCAACGGGCCAAACATTTGTTCCATGCCCTGACTCTGATTTCATCCATATAATTCCAATAAATCATAATCTGTCCACCTTTCACAATAGATTTATATTAAAAAAAAATACCTTTTCACAACTTTACAACTGTATGAGCTAAATGTAGTGTGTGAGGTGTTTCTAGAATTTAGGAGAGAAAATGACAGAAGAGGAACAGGCTCACCTTCTGGGAAGACTGGACCTGAAAAGGGTCTTCAAAATGGAATTACTTGAAGTCATCTGATGAACTATAATTATTTCAATTCAAATTTAATTATTTTTATTCATAAACTAGCATTTATTTGATCCATTTATCATCATTATTTAAAGGGTTTATCCCACAATTAGTATAAAAAATTAAAATCAGACATCTATAGCACAGCATCTTCTATGTTTATTAGTGGTTTCCAGCTGCCATGAAGTCAAAGGTACATATAGATTCTGTAGACCACTTTGTGCATTTTCTTTTGGTTGGCCAGGCTCATGGACAGCCATGGATGATCTGTTCTCAGTTGTTCCCACTCATTGGTTCGCCTTTATAAAGAGAGCTGTTAAGAAAAACAAAGACGCTATGGACTGTAGAACACAATGGGAACCAAATATTATATTTGATTAATGAATAGGCCATTAGGACCAAACTTTCAAGCCCCACAAATAGGAGGTCAAGCCAACACAACTAACAATAACTTTTTTTTCCCTTTTTGTCAGTATAGCTATATTAGGGTTTGTTTTTTGTGGGCCAAGTTGTATTTTTCCATGGCACAATTTTGGGGCACATACAATATAACAAAATCATTGTCCATTAGTATAAATGAGATGTTAACTTTATTCTTTGGGCTTTTTCTACATTTTATTAGTTTTGCACAATTATAATTTAGCTAAACAAAACAAATAAAGTAATAAGAGTTTATTTTATCATTGCTACCATTTTGGGATATATATGAGTTTTTGATCACTTTCATTTCATTTTTTGGTAGCAAGTCTGGCATTGTTTTTGCTGAATTTCTGGTAATACAAATTATGTACAGTCAGGTCTATATATATTCGGACATCGGCACAATTCAAAATTTTTTGGCTCTATAGACCACCACAATGGATTTGAAATGAAACAAACAAGATTGTCAGCTTTAATTTGAGGGTATTTACATCGAAATCAGGTGAACGGTGTAGGAATTACAACAGTTTGCATATGTGCCTCCCACTTGTTAAGGGACAATTGGCTTCTCAGCTGTTCCATGGCCAGGTGTGTGTTATCCCCTCATTATCCCAATTACAGTGAGCAGATAAAAGGTCCAGAGTTCATTACAAGTCTGCTATTTGCATTTGGAAGCAAGCCATCATTAGGCTGAAAAAAACAAAACAAACCCATCAGAGAGATAGCAAAAACATTAGGCGTGGCCAAAACAAATGTTTGGAACATTCTTAAAAAGAAGGAACGAACCGGTGAGCTCAGCAACACCAAAAGACCCGGAAGACCATGGAAAACAACTGTGGTGGATGACCGAATAATTATTTCCCTGGTGAAGAAAACACCCTTCACAACAGTTGGCCAGATCAAGAACACTCTCCAGGAGGTAGGTTGTATGTGTGTCAAAGTCAACAATCAAGAGAAGACTTCACCAGAGTGAATACAGAGGGTTCACCACAAGATGTAAACCATTGGTGAGCCTCAAAAACAGGAAGGCCAGATTGGAGTTTGCCAAACGACATCTAAAAAAAGCCTTCACAGTTCTGGAACAACATCTTATGGACAGAGGAGACCAAGATCAACTTGTACCAGAGTGATGGGAAGAGAAGAGTATGGAGAAGGAAAGGAACTGCTCATGATCCTAAGCATACCACCTCATCAGTGAAGCATGGTGGTGGTAGTGTCATGGCGTGGGCATGTATGGCTGCCAATGGAACTGGTTCTCTTGTATTTATTGATGATGTGACTGCTGATGAAAACAGCAGGATGAATTCTGAAGTGTTTCGGGCAATATTATCTGCTCATATTCAGCCAAATGCTTTAGAACTCATTGGACGGCGCTTTACAGTGCAGATGGACAATGACCCAAAGCATACTGCAAAGGCAACCAAAGAGTTTATTAAGGGAAAGAAGTGGAATGTTATGCAATGACCAAGTCAATCACCGGACCTAAATGCGATTGAGCATGCATTTCACTTGCTGAAGACAAAACTGAAGGGAAAATGCCACAAGAACAAGCAGGAACTGAAGACAGTTGCAGTAGAGGCCTGGCAGAGCATCACCAGGGATGAAACCCAGCGTCTGGTGATGTCTATGCGTTCCAGACTTCAGGCTGTAATTGACTGCAAAGGATTTGCAAACAAGTATTAAAAAGTGAAAGTTAGATTTATGATTATTCTGTCCCATTACTTTTGGTGCCTTCACAAGTGGGAGGCACATATGCAAACTGCTGTAATTCCTGCACCGTTCACCTGATTTGGATGTAAATCCCCTCAAATTAAAGCTGACAGTCTGCAGGTAAAGCACATCTTGTTCGTTTCACTTCAAATCCATTGTGGTGGTGTATAGAGCCAAAAATGTTAGAATTGTGTCGATGTCCCAATATTTATGGACCTGACTGTATGTATTTGTTTTAAGTTTGTATGTCTTTCCGAATAAATAAAGGACTTAATATGGTTAAAGGTGATTTTTTATTTTTTTTGCAAGTATCTTTTTAGCATTCCTTTTTCTTTTAGTCCTAGGGAGCCTTAAACAAATGATACTCTTATCACTGTTATAATACACTGCAATACTTCTGTATGTCACTGGATTATGCCTGTCCGTGTAAACCGGAGAGGGAAACTATAAGACAATGCCTATGATAAGGCCTAATAAGTGTACTAATCTTGAGATGCCAGCACAGGAGGGTGAGAAGTGATAGAGCCTGCAGTATCCATGTTCGACTGCCTTTAACCCAGACTCTGTCATACATATACGGGGAATTTGGGGAAAGGGTTAAACTGTAGAAGTAGGATTAACAACCAAGGAATAAAAATGACCACTGTAAGAGAAGTATGCTTAGAATTACAGAGGGAACATCCGTATTCTGGTTACTCACCTGTGGCCTCTGCATGAAGTGTTGCACCATCATGACTTTGAATCTGACAGCTTGAGTACACCTTCCTTCTTTCAATTCTGTCCACATGACTGTCCAGAAACAAGGTGCACCCTAGGGGTATGGGCCTGCAAAGAAAACATAACCAGAATAAACGGAGTCTCCTTCCAAAGAATGGTTCAATGGCCACATGGTTTCTATAAGTCACAGGGAATCATGGAAAAATGGATCCTAAGGTGGGGCAGTGATTCAGGTTGCCAAGCACCAATGTGCACCAAACCCTCTTCCCTAAAAGACTACCTAACTTCTCTCAATACGTTCACATTAGCGGTGATAATGACCACCTCAAAAAGGCTTTTCCACCATAGTACGTGACATGCCGTTACTTGCCTATTGTTGGGGTTTGGCTACTGAGACCCCATGATGCTCAGAATTAAGGTCAACCAGAGCTAGTTCAGCACTTCTTTCCAGCATTGTGATGCTCTGGACCATCTACAACACAAACCCTTTCACGGGTTCCATATCCTTGTGAGTGAGCCAGGATGGTGGCACAGACCCAGATGACAGCCCAGACTGACCCAGTTTTAAAATTAGTGTTGGGTAGTTCATACCTCTTGGCTCTGCCCACTCCCTGACGTGGACTGACAGCTTTCTTCCTATATCAATCAATGGCTGAAAGAGTCAGGACTCTTGTCAAGAGAACATGAATATGAGGACTCCTAAGCTTGTGCAATATATTGAGTGGACTCCAGTGTTTGGCTCGTACTGGAGCTGCTGGAAATAGATTTTAGCAAAATGGGCTAATCCAAGTAAGTGACCGAGCGTTTTGCTCAAGATCTCTGTCACCTTAACATAGGGCTGCATGCACACGACCATATGTATTTTGCGGTCCACAAACTACAGATACCTGCCATGTGCATCCTGCACTTTTCTGGGTCTCTGTTATGAAAATGGCTACACTTGTCTGCAAAACGGACAAGAATAGGACATGGATGGGAAGGGAACCTGTCAGGTGAATTCTGGTGCCAGTATATGATAGAGGGAGGGAAGCCGAGCTTTGTGATATATAGAGTTATATGACTTGGATCCAGATTGATAAATTAAAAAGCTAATTAATTCTTGACCGGACTCTTAGTAGAGACAGTGAGAGTCCAGATGAACCGGCCCATACATGATGATTGACAGCTTTCTGTGTAGACACACCAATACAGGGAGATCTGTCAAACATTCTGTGTGTGTTTGTAGGGGGTGGGTTATAGGACTCCTGATGTCTCCTCTAGGAGTCCTGTTAGGATTTAGTCTGCTTTTTACTCAGAAATCCTGCTCCTAATATTATATAACTATATATGACAGAGCTCAGCTCCTTCTATCCTATCCTCAGACAGGGCAGCAGAAATCATCTGAGGTTCACTTTACAATAATAATGGTTCCTCTTGTCCATTAGATTAGATTTGAGTGTTTACTTTCCTTCCTATCCATGTCTAAGGAGTGGTTTAGTGGGGACAGCTTTTCTGGAGACATAAATGAAGTTATGTATGGCTAGTACACCACTGTCAGCAAATAAGCAGCTGGAAACCAAGAAGCCCATATACAGTTCATGTAGGGGTCCTCTGTAGTTCATCTCTGCCCCGGCCTACTGTGATATCACGAGTGTTTTACTCAAGTATTCTCCTGTGTAGTGTTGATCGAGCAAGTGCTCAAGTAGAACGCCTCGGGTGCTCGCACTGGTGGATCCAGGGGTGAGGCAACTGGGCAATTGCTCCCGCTCCCACCCACCCCCCGAGCTGGCGGCGCGGCCCTGGTGAGAAGTGGGGGGCGGCGACGGCAGGACACAGGTAGATGAGCGCTTCCATTGTGGAAGCGTTCATCTCCATAGTCATCTCTATAGCCATCCTCAGGACAGCGATACAGATGGCTCTGATGTTGCGGGCCAGGGGAGGGAGAGGCGTGTCCCTTTCCTGTTCCTCCGATAGGCGGCGCGATGACGTGCGCCGGCAGCCTGAGCCGTACAGGGCGGGACACAGGAGAGGCCTGCATCGCATCGCTGACATCGAGGTAAGTATAACAGTTTTTAGTTTTTTTTTTTTATATGTACAATACTTTTACTGGCACATGATTGGGGGGGGGGGGGGGCTCGTTACTGGCACATGATGGGGGGCATCTATGGGGGCACTTGTTACTGGCACATTATTGGTGGTCACTATAGGGGCATCTACTGAGGCCACAAAGAAGGGGTATTTTATATGGGGGCTCTGTACAGTAGCATTTTATACTGTGACACATTATGGTGGGTACTATGGGGAAGGAGAAGCGGAGTACTATGGGGGACACTAAGAAGGGTTATTTTATACTTGCAAATTATGGGGGACACTGATGGCATCTACTGGGGCACAATATATGGGACATTTTATACTGGTACATTATAGGGGCACTAGGAGGAAGGGGGGAGAGGAGCACTATGGGGGCATTTACTGGGGGCTCTATATAGGGGTATTTTGTACTGGCACATTATGGGGACATTAGCTCAACTGGGGGCCATTACAAGGGGGTATTTTTTGCACTGTCACATTATAAAGGAGAATTATTTCTACAGGGGGGGGGGGGGGGGCATTATGGTGGGCTTTATTACTGCCCCATGGTATGACCCCCTAGTAGCAGCACCATCCTCTCCCTGCTCTGCTATCCCTCTGCCTCTTCTCCAAATCCTTATAATGAAATTTTTCTCATTAGAATAAAAACACAACATCAGCTCCACAGAGCCCCCCGGCCAAAGTGTTGAAGTGGTGTTCGAGATCTCCAAGGGCCAAGCCAAGTAATTGTAAGTTTTTATGTGAAATATGTTTATGTTATACACATATAGCATACACTGTGCCCCACAATATACAGTATACCTCTACATATACAGTATACCTCTTCTATAAGCACCACATTATTTTGTGGCGGCGGACAGAAAATAATCTGGAAGTGCCCCTCCCGAGACCAGGCTCTAGATCCGCCACTGGGTGCTCGGTAGAAGTCAATGGGAGAACCCGAGCATTAAACCAGGCACCCCCTGCCCTGAAGAGGAGGGTGTCTGGTACACATGAAAAGGTCAGAAATTAATGGAAACACCACTGAAAGGGTTCGGGAACAGCATGGGGACGATGTCTGGATGCATCTTGGACTCCCATGTCGCTGCTGGGAACGATGTTGTCCGAGTAGTACACCACTTTTACAGACTGACAATAATACGCACAAAACCAAAGATAAAATCGATTTTAGAGGAAAAATTGTTAAGAAACAATCTTTCCTGTATATTTACTTGTATATAAAGTGCAAGTGCTGCCAAAAATTACAAGGAAGATGCACTCCGATACAACCTGTATATCACAAAGGAGGCCTCATTCACATTGTGGTACAATTGTTTAGGTAGAGGGACTCCTACACTCATAAAGCCTATACACTAAGGGAAAGGGCTGCCAAAAATTACAAGGAACTGGCACTCCAATACACCCTTTATTACACATAAAGGAGGGCATCATACACCCTTGAAAAATTATGATTGATGGCCTGCTGGTGACCCTCAAAAACATTAGGGACGAGTGCCTGCTGCTGATCTGACCATGGAAAAAATTATGATTGATGGCCTGCTGCTGAGCTGACCTTCTAAAACATTAGGAGCGAGGGCAGCCTAATAAGCATGTTGATATAATGAAGGAGGAGGACGAGAAAAGGAAGATTTAACCATATACCCTTTTTTGTGGTGGAAGGGGTGCAGGGAATACAGTGTATTCAATACACCATGAGTCAACCTGTCAGCATTTTCAGTTGACAGGCGGATGCGCTTATCAGTTATTATGCCACCAGCAGCACTAAATACCCGCTCTGACAAAACGCTGGCGGCAGGGCAGGCCAGCACCTCCAAAGCATAGAGCGCCAGTTCGTGCCACGTGTCCAGCTTCGACACCCAGTAGTTGTAAGGCACTGAGGGATCGTTGAGGACGCTGGCACGGTCTGCTATGTACTCCTTCACCATCTTCCAAAATGTTTCCCTCCTTGTAACACTAGGCCGTGCATCAGGGTGAGGGTGCTGACGGGGTGTCGTGAAACTGTCCCAGGCTTTGGAGAGTGTTGCCCTGCCTGTGTTGGAACTGCTGTGTGTTCCCCTTGTCGCCCCTCCTCTGTTGGCCAAGGAAGTACGAACTCTGCCGCCAGCGTTGTCAGATGAAAATGTTTGGAGCAATTTGTCAACAAGGATCTTTTGGTATTGCACTCGTCCTCTCCACCAGAGGAATGAGAGATGAGAAGTTCTTTGTAGCGGGGGTCGAGAAGGGTGAACAACCAGTAATCGGTGTTGTCTAAAATGCGTATAACGCACGGGTCGCTGGAAAGGCAGCCTAACATGAAGTCAGCCATGTGTGTCAGAGTACCAACAGGCAAGACTTCGCTGTCGTCATCAGGGTGGTCTGGCTATCACCCTGTGTAATATCTTCCCCCATTTCCACATGCTGCTTACTATTAAGGACGACGCTTTGCGAGCGTTTGAGTAGACACAGAAGTGGGATGGTGACGCCGATAATAGCGTTATCGCCGCTCACCATCTGTGTCGATTCCTCAAAGTTTCTTAAAACCTCACAGAGGTCAGACATCCATGCCCACTCCTCGCTTGTGAGTAGCGGAAGCTGACTGGAAAGGCGACGACCATGTTGCAGCTGGTATTCCACAACTGCCCTCTGCTGCTCACAAAGCCTGGCCAACATGTGGAACGTGGAGTTCCAGCGCGTGCTCACGTCGCACAACAGCCGGTGAGCTGGCAATTGCAAGCGCTGCTGCAGCGTTGACAGACCGGTAACTTGCGGAAATGTGCACACACGCGGTGCACCTTCACCAGTAGCTCAGGCAAATTGGGGTATGTTTTTAGAAACCGCTTAACCACAAGGTTGAATACGTGGGCAAGGCATGGGATGTGTCTAAGGTTGCCCAGCTCCAAAGCTGCCACCAAGTTAAGGCCATTATCAGACACAACCAAGCCTGGTTCTAGGTTGAGTGGCGAGAGCCACAGCTTAGTCTGGTCTCTTATCCCCTGCTACAGCTCTGCGAAGATGTGCTGTTTGTCACCTAAGCATATCAGCTTCAGCCCGGCCTGTTGTCGCTTCCCCACTCCAGTGCTACACTGCTTCCAGCTACCGACTAATGACTGACTGGTGCTGCATGCGGATAATTCGGAGGTGAAAGTGGAGGAGGAGGAGGAGGAGAAGTGGGAGTTAGAGCCACTAACGTAGGTGGTGGCGGAAATCCTGATGGAATTGGTGCTCACAATCCTTGGCGTCGGTAGCACCTGTGCCATCCCAGGGTACAAGTTGCTCCCAGCCTCCACAACATTCACCCAGTGTGCCGTCAGGGAAATGTAGCATCCCTGGCCAAAAGCACTTGTCCATGTGTCCGTGGTTAAGTGGATGATGATGAGACACAGTTGCCAATGACTCAACTGCAAATGCCTGGGGTAATGACATTTGGACGCAGCGCTTGGACAGGGAAGTTTTGCCACCCCACTGCCTCTTACAGCCTGTTGCAGTGCTGAAGACCCCTCCCCCTCTGTACTGCTCTCATCGCTCGGCTTGTTGCCACCTTCCCAGGTTGGGTCAGTGACCTCGTCGTCCAGCACCACCTCTTCCACTTCCTCACTCTGATCATCCTCCTGATTTGTTGACCTAACCACAACCTCAGTGAATAACAACTGTGTGTCATCTTCTTCCTTAACCTCTTGAGACAGTAATTGCAGTTGAGTCATTGGCAACTGTATCTCATTATCATCCACCTTATTAAACACTAATTGCAGTTCCCAAGCGTCATGTTATTGTGACTCTGGATGCTCAAGAGGTACAATATCTCAGGTCCCTCTTCAAGCGTGCTTGGCGAGAGGGCCAAGTCAATTAATGGCGATGAAAAGAGGTCCTTGGAATATCCGAGTGTGGGATCACTTGTTTGGCCAGACTGTAAATGGTGGGAGGAAGGAGGATCAGGGTGAGGATTGTGTGGACCAGACTCCTGGCTAGTGAGACTGGACTTGGTGGAAGACAGGGTGATGTTTAACCGACTGGAAGCTTTATCTGCTGCAATCCAACCGACCACCTGCTCGCACTGGGCTGACTTTAAGAGTGGTGTCCTGTGCCGCCCTGCAAACTGGGACATGAAGCTAGTTATCTTGAATGATTGTTTTTCTTGTGCTCTGGCAGCAGGTACAGTTTCAAAGCGCCCAGGGCTACGGCCTCTGCGTGCACCATCAGTATCACGGCCACCTCCCCATCCCTTAATGCTCGCCTTCTTCATATTAAATGTTATATGCACGCTTGACACACAAGATGTGGCACGGATGTCACAGTTCACACCAAGCACAGTATATGGAAAAAGGAAAATAGATTTCACTATCTCTTGTCCTGACACACACACGCTATTGCAGCGCAGCTGTGACAATTCACTGCAGACACCGTTTATAGGCAAAGTGTGGATAAATTATGGAAAAAAAATATTTTTGTCGTCAGTAATAATTTCCCCACACAGACAATATTGCAGCACAGATGTGACAATTCACTGCAGGGACCGTTTATAGAAAAAATGTGGATAAATTATGGAAAAAATATAATTGTTTTCAATAATATTCTTCCTATCTCTGCCCCTGACACACAGAAGGTATTACTAAACAGATGTCACAAGTCACTGCAGACACCCTCTATAAAAAAAAAGAATCGCAAAGTATGGGAAAAAAAATAAAAAATTGAAGACTACTTTGCAAGATTAAATTGCTGCCACCACACAAGACTTTTGGGTCTTTGAAACGTTTTAAAATTGAATATATTGCGATCACACTCCCTACACTATCTGTCCCTTCCTAAGCGCAGCTCTCCCTGACTCGCAATGAGCCGAACCCACGTCATCGGGTGCTATATACAAACGTGCAGGGAGGAGTCTCGAGCATCGCGCTCGAGCACACGCGGTATTCGTCCTAACTAGTGTTCAGCCGATCATGCTCGATCAACACTACTCCTGTGCCATCATAATTTAGATTTCTTATCGGGTAAGCTAATTTGACATCACAGCTAGTGTCAGTCAGAATAGCTAATGTTAGATAAATAGTATAGGTTTATAGTGGCCCACCTTTCTGATTACCAGGGTAGGTGCTCTAACTAAGGTGTGGTTCACCCTAACCACAATGGAAAATTGAAAGATAAATAGATAAATTATAGTGAGCACTCAATATCTGTAATAGCTATACATCAGGTCTAGTATGTTACAACTCATTTATTATATAGTCATTAAATCATAAAAATATATCGTACATACAATAAAATAGAAATAGACAGTATATAAAATATCTCGGTCTGATATAAAATATTGCGGTTTTGTTAGAATTGATGATTTCAGCTATATAGCGCTAAAACAATTAAAATGTTATCATGTGTCCTTATGAACGCTGAAACTGTGTTCCTAGCGTTACAGAGTCTCAATTGTATGTTGCACTAATGAGGAGGGCAGTTCACTGTCTTATACGGTATATCCGTGAGTATATATGTTCAGTGGTACTCACTATTTGAAGTCCGGAAATATCAGCTGATCAGCACGCACAGTTACGGACATAACCGCACAGACGGTAATTGATATCATACAAAGAAAAAAATAAGGGGTTGGGTCAGCACAACCTGCCTGCAGGTGCAGATCACTATGGCGAAATACATATACAAACGGAAAATGCAAATGTGATCGCACACTACATCCAGCACTCTGCCCTCCATGCTGGATGAGACATTGGTTTATATTTTGGCCAAAGCATAGTAAGCCACTCACCGCGTCAAGGCCGTCTCAATTGAGTGGTCCCTAACTCTTGTTCCTACCTATTTATGGGCCATGACAGCCACATAAAGTCCAGGGAATGCAGGTCAGCATGCAAGCCAAGTACACTTTTCTTGTAACCCCGTCCGGTGCCATTACAGCTTTCATCGGATCCAGGGAGGCGTGGCGATCTCCTTGGAGTCATTGCACACCTGACCAGTTAATCTGTCCTGGAGGCTGGTTTTAAAGTCAGTATAAGGGTCCATTCACACGTCCGTTTTTTCTTTCCTGATCTGTTCCGTTTTTTCAGGAACAGATCTGGACCAGATCTGGACCCATTCATTTTCAATGGGTCCTGGAAAAAATCAGACATTGAGCTGTCCGTTTTTTTCCAGGACCCATTGAAAATAAATGGGTCCAGATCTGGTCCAGATCTGTTCCTGAAAAAACGGAACAGATCAGGAAAGAAAAAACGGACGTGTGAATAGACCCTAAAACTGAGTCTGCTGGTAATTGATATCATCCCTGACTCACCATAGGAGCCTTGAACCAACTAATAAGTAAGGATTTCTCCGACGCCCTGACCGCGTGGAGTGCTGGTAAAACGCAGGACGCCAGCTACACGTGGGGCGCACAGCAGCTATTTGGGAGCAGTTTTTTCAACTACCGTAACGACACTGCGGACACCAAGCATCGGAAGATATTCCATATTGTCATAAGGAAACCGGGTGAGTGCACTGACCTGTGGTGGGACGCCACCACGGGCAGATACGTACAAGCCGGACTACAAATAGTGAGTACCATTGAACATATATACTCACGGATATACCGTATAAGACAGTGAACTGCCCTCCTCATTAGTGCAACATACAATTGAGACTCTGTAACGCTAGGAACACAGTTTCAGCGTTCATAAGGACACATGATAACATTTTATTTGTTTTAGCGATATATAGCTGAAATCATCAATTCTAACAAAACCGCAATATTTTATATACTGTCTATTTCTATTTTATTGTATGTACGATATATTTTAATGATTTAATGACTATAAAATAAATGAGTTGTAACATACTAGACCTGATGTATAGCAACAGATATTGAGTGCTCACTATAATTCATCTAGAATAGCTAATGTGACATCACAGCTAGTGTCAGTCAGGAAAGCAGCTGTGACATCCAGGACCGTCTTTAATATTGATTAGACCCTGGGCAAGAATTTACTTGGGCCCCCTGGATCCTGCCTTCCCACACCCTAGCATGCAATCACGCCCTCCACCACAACACAACACACACAACCCCTTCTCCAACCACCCAGCACCCTTACTCACATAAAATAATATATATATATATAATATAGCAGGACAGCTACACACATAGGACACAATCCACGCAGGACATATACACACTCCTCAGTCCACACAGGACAGCTATATACACACAGGACAGCTATATACACACTCCTCAGTCCACACAGGACAGCTATATACACACACTCCTCAGTCCACACAGGACAGCTATACACACAGGACAGCTATATACACACTCCTCAGTCCACACAGGACAGCTATATACACACACTCCTCAGTCCACACAGGACAGCTATACACACAGGACAGCTATATACACAGGACAGCTATATACACAGGACAGCTATATACACACACAGGACAGCTATATACACACTCCTCAGTCCACACAGGACAGCTATACACACACAGGACAGCTATACACACACAGGACAGCTATACACACACAGGACAGCTATACACACACAGGACAGCTATATACACACAGGACAGCTATATACACACATCCTCAGTCCACACAGGACAGCTATATACACACAGGACAGCTATATACACACATCCTCAGTCCACACAGGACAGCTATATACACACAGGACAGCTATATACACACTCCTCAGTCCACACAGGACAGCTATACACACAGGACAGCTATATACACACTCCTCAGTCCACACAGGACAGCTATACACACACAGGACAGCTATACACACACAGGACAGCTATATACACACAGGACAGCTATATACACACAGGACAGCTATATACACACATCCTCAGTCCACACAGGACAGCTATACACACACAGGACAGCTATATACACACAGGACAGCTATATACACACATCCTCAGTCCACACAGGACAGCTATATACACACAGGACAGCTATATACACACAGGACAGCTATATACACACAGGACAGCTATATACACACAGGACAGCTATATACACACGGGACAGCTATATACACACGGGACAGCTATACACACAGGACAGCTATACACACATCCTCAGTCCACACAGGACAGCTATATACACACAGGACAGCTATATACACACAGGACAGCTATACACACACTCCTCAGTACACACAGGACAGCTATACACACAGGACAGCTATACACACAGGACAGCTATATACACACAGGACAGCTATATACACAGGACAGCTATATACACACTCCTCAGTCCACACAGGACAGCTATACACACAGGACAGCTATATACACACATCCTCAGTACACACAGGACAGCTATATACACATCCTCAGTCCACACAGGACAGCTATATACACACAGGACAGCTATATACACACAGGACAGCTATATACACACAGGACAGCTATACACACAGGACAGCTATACACACAGGACAGCTATACACACAGGACAGCTATACACACAGGACAGCTATACACACAGGACAGCTATACACACACTCCTCAGTACACACAGGACAGCTATACACACACAGGACAGCTATATACACACAGGACAGCTATATACACACTCCTCAGTCCACACAGGACAGCTATACACACAGGACAGCTATACACACAGGACAGCTATATACACACTCCTCAGTCCACACAGGACAGCTATACACACACAGGACAGCTATACACACAGGACAGCTATATACACACTCCTCAGTCCACACAGGACAGCTATACACACACAGGACAGCTATACACACAGGACAGCTATATACACACAGGACAGCTATATACACAGGACAGCTATATACACACAGGACAGCTATATACACACTCCTCAGTACACACAGGACAGCTATACACACAGGACAGCTATATACACACAGGACAGCTATATACACACAGGACAGCTATATACACAGGACAGCTATATACACACAGGACAGCTATATACACACAGGACAGCTATACACACAGGACAGCTATATACACACTCCTCAGTCCACACAGGACAGCTATACACACAGGACAGCTATATACACACTCCTCAGTCCACACAGGACAGCTATACACACAGGACAGCTATATACACACAGGACAGCTATATACACACTCCTCAGTACACACAGGACAGCTATATACACAGGACAGCTATATACACACAGGACAGCTATATACACACATCCTCAGTACACACAGGACAGCTATATACACATCCTCAGTCCACACAGGACAGCTATATACACACAGGACAGCTATATACACACAGGACAGCTATATACACACGGGACAGCTATATACACAGGACAGCTATATACACACTCCTCAGTACACACAGGACAGCTATACACACAGGACAGCTATATACACAGGACAGCTATATACACACACAGGACAGCTATATACACACTCCTCAGTACACACAGGACAGCTATATACACAGGACAGCTATACACACTCAGTCCAATTTGCATACTTCTCTGTTCTGTTACAAGTTGGGACTTTCCCACCCGCCCCTTCTGCTCCTCCATTGGTTCTCACAACCCTTCCTTGTCTCTGATTGGCTGCCCAGGCTGTCATTTCTCTTCTTGCACACTTCCTTGTTGTAAATTCCCAGTCTTGACGGAAAGTTTGTGGAGGCTGAAGAATCCCCTCAGAAGCAGAGCCCTGCGTGTGACTGGCTGCGGTGCTGAGGGTGCGGTAAATGGCTGCCGCTTTTATCATTACAAGCGCTAGTGAGCTGCCTCTCCGGCTCTTGTTACACACACTACAACGCCCATGTACTAGTACAGACTTGTGGGCAGTGGCCAGCGGGGCTCAAGAGGCAGCTGCCTTGGGCTTACCAGGAGCAACTGGGCCCAGGGCAGCTGCCCTTTTGCCCCGCGTTAAAGACTGTCCTGGTGACATCACAGCTAACTTAAGTCAGGTAAGTAGCTGTGACATCACAT
Source organism: Bufo bufo (assembly GCF_905171765.1). Taxonomy (NCBI): domain Eukaryota; kingdom Metazoa; phylum Chordata; class Amphibia; order Anura; family Bufonidae; genus Bufo; species Bufo bufo. The sequence goes on from NC_053399.1 coordinate 83,891,226, forward strand.
CTATTTTCAGTCAGGTAAGCATCATACAGTAAATGGGTTTTAGTGAGGAGCAGCTGTGACATCACAGCTAGTGTCAGTCAGGTAAGCAGCTGTGACATCACAGCTAGTGTCAGTCAGGTAAGCAGCTGTGACATCACAGCTAGTGTCAGTCAGGAAAGCAGCTGTGACATCACAGCTAGTTTCAGTCAAATAAGCACCTGTGACATCATACAGTAAATGGGTTTTAGTGAGGAGCAGCTCTGACATCACAGCTAATTTCGGTCAAATAAGAAGCTGTAACGTCACAGGTGACTTTTAGTCAGATAAAGCAGCCCTGTCAGCATGATCAAGCCTACCAAATCAGGCATAGTACCTGGTATGGTTGATCATGCTGATAACATGATATATTTATTTTATAGGTAATACTAATGCCAAGAAATCATTACGGTTATATAATCTTCAAATTGACAAGGCAAGACATCTCATCTTGCCATGCCTTCTGTCCCTGCGCTCTAGATCTGCTGATCTCATTATCTATTTCTCCATCCATCCATCTATCCAGCCTATTACCTACTTGTGGTAGGTGATGTTGAGATTAGCGGTCATGACGCTACCACATGTATATACGGCTCCTGCTCCAGCTGTACTGTCAATAATGGTGGCAATGCAGCCTCCATGGGCATACCTGTAAGAGAATATTACAGTTTAATGGGAGTTATATACCGCTAGCTTCGCCTAGTGGAGGCCGGTGAAAAAGGCTCTATCCATAGGTCTCAGAACAGTCAGGTGTCTGTATGGAAGGTAGACAATCTCATATATACGTGTTGTTGTGGCATTGTAGCTACTCAAATAAATTATAAGTGATCCTACAAGGTGCTTTAAAGGAACGGCCCGGACACCACTGATATACTACATAATGTCTAGTGCAAGGCATGAGTGGGGGGAGCATGACTGCATTCTCTCTTTAGTGTTCTCTCACTACATGTGTCATATCCTGTCCTTACCCCTTAATATGCCCATCAAAGAGGGGCATCGCTTTAAAGGGTTTGTAGAGGAACATTCTTCCACAGGTTGTGTGCGGTATAGCAGCTCAACCCCAGATACAACCCATGGACAGGTGTGATGCTGTTTCTCAAAGAAAGCAGCCATATTTTTGAATTCTTGTATAAGACCTTTAAAATAAGTTTTTATATATTTTATATATTTAATAGTTTACCCTGGGGGACCTTCAAGGTAGGGGCCAGGCTGGAAAAGACAGACCATTCTCCTCTCATCCTTGTTATAAAACATGCAGTACTCAAATCCGAGACCATCATCGTCTAAGTTTCTGAGGAACATCCGTTTGTCTATCCCAGTTGCGAGAGGGTCACCTGCAAATGAATGGCAAAAGTGAGCTAGAAAAATACCATGAATGATGAATCAGAAGCAAAGACCAACTGTTTCTTTAAACTCTTGCGAAGGGTCAAACCCTAGGTATTAAAATTGCTCTGGGGCTCCATCCTTTAGACACATTTCCAAACATCCTCACCTTCTAAATGATGAGCAATGGTGTTGTGGGAAGGGATCCGTTTCCAGCTGCCATTTTCACTGAGGTCCATGAATTTGTTGTATAGAACCTTCAGGTTCTGGCTCCATGTGGCATTAGGCAATGCAAAATCTCGCAGTTCCTCAGTAGGACATTGCCGTCTGACCTGGAAGAAAGTAAGAAGCCAGTGTAATTTCAAAGGTTATATTTTGGTGCCAGGGAGCTTTTGTGTGTATCACGCCATTACTCACGGAGAAGTAGTAGGAAGAGGTGGTGGTTCCTGGCAGCTGAATGGGGATATCACACAGAACCTTGGCCTTGTGGATGAACCTGCCACATCCTCTTAGCATAGTCATTACCCCTGTTAGTAATAAAATAGAAAATAAAGTCTACATCTTCATATCCATCCATGACAATCAATTCTGGACAGTTCTGAACTGTGCTCTATGTGCAAGGGGCGATGAGACTGCAACCAAAGAGTGAACGAGGGTCAACACGAAAGAGACAATACCATTTGGAAATCGCTAGTCTAGTATCCATTACTAGTTTCTCATAGGCCGAATGACTGAATAAGTCAAATGGACCTTGGGATTCCAATATCATGAGTGGCAAAGTGGTATAACAACCTCAAATTATTCAGACACTATGAATATTGTGGTATTCAGGAAACAGACATCTTACTATATTGGTCTGAACATCTCAGTTATTAGTTGCGATTTTGCATTTTGAGATTGTGTATCACTGACAATTGGAATATCATGGTGTCTACAGGTTGTGGGTAAAGATAGTATCTTTATTTGGTCCGTCAAAGAGTGAACTAGGGTCAACATGAAAGAGACAATGCCATTGGAAATTGCTAATGTCTATGACTAGTTTCTCATAGGCCGAATGACTAAATGAGTCAAACGAACCTTGTGATTCCAATGGCTTCATGACTGGCAAAGTGGTATAACAACCTTAAAATTATTCAGACACCATGAATATTGCGGTATTCATGAAACACTAGGGTCTTGTTCACCAGAAGAACAAAGGTCTTGATACTACTGTGATATTTTGGCATAGAAGGAACTTTCAAAATTTAACTTGTATTAGCTTGAGAAAATTTGAGAAAGGGGGGCCATAACTGAATCTTCAGTGGTTAATTAGCACCGTTTCTTTACAACACTGGGGTCCTGGGTTCGAATCCGACCAAAGGCATTTAAATAGAATTTGTACATTTTCCTTATGTTTTTATAGGTTTCTTCTACACTCAAAAACATACAAATAGGTTGATATGGAATTTAGATGGTGAGCCTCAATGGTGTAAGGTGAGGACAATCTCTGTACAGCTCTGAAGAATACGTAAGTGCTATAAAACTGAATAAAATGAACAAATACAGTTATGCTGTAAGGCAGTGGTCTCCAACCCATAGCTCATGCTCACCTGTGGCTCGCCAACCTGATTCTCCTCAGTGAGAGGAGCCAGTGCAGAGTGATGGAGGCCTGAACACAGAAATAACCTGCTACCTGGAGTGATAAAAGCCTAACACTGATCGGCTGAACCTCAGCACTAGACTTAGTTTGCATCAGGCAGTCTCTCAGATCAATGCAATGTAATAGCTTACATACATGGTTAGTACTGTGAAAAAAAAGAGAAGAGACAGGTCCATCAAGCCCAGCCAGGGAAAGGGAGAGGATGCTGATTAATAGAAGTTTGAGGATGATATCTCATCAGAGACAACCACCTCTCAAACTGTGTCTCCAGGGGATCCGCACCCCCAGCAAACAGCTAATTTTGAAAGTAAAAGGTATGTCTGACCAGGCATTTCCTCTGCATGGCAAATGTGGTATCACAAGACAACCTACCTGATGAATGGCCATCCTTGTAATACAAGGACTGCTTAAGTCTGCCAGAATAGGGGCCACTCTTACAAAGCAGCTTTCCATTTTGCCTCATGGAGGGGTGTCCAGAGTGGGAAACATCTATATTCCCTACTAGTGCATATGGATCGGTGTTGTCTTCATGAAAAACTCCTTTTAAAAGGGGTATTCCCATGTAGACATTTATGGCACATCAATAGGATATGCCAAATTTGTCTGATAGGTGAGGGTTCCACCTCTGGGACCTGCACCTAGGTCATGAACGGGGCCCCACCATAAATGGCGAGCACGTTGTGCAAGCACAGCCATTTCCTGATTTAATGCTATGGGCTTTCGAAAAACAGCTGAGTAATTGGGCTTGGCTTTTTTTGGAAGTCCCATAGAAGTGAATGGCGAGGACACCACGCCTGCATGGCCACCTTTCAATTCAGCACTATGGGACTGCTGGAACTAGCCAAGCCTGTACTCGGCTATGTTCAGAAGTCCCACACCAATGAATGGAGAAAGCTGTGCATGCGCACCTTGGACTCCATTTACTGTGAGGCCCCATTGTTTAGGTAGGTGCAAGACCGAGAGGTGAGACCCGCATCGATCAGATATTTATGACATATCCTACCGATGTGACATAAATGTCCTAATGGGACAAACTCCTTTAAAATTTGCAAACCTCATAATCAGCAAATTTCCTACCTGGTGATCAGAATGGCAAAATTTCCTTTGACAGTATTTGCACATGCACTTATGGAATCTCTGATGACCCGAGGATGTTCCTGCTTTAAAATCAGGTCCTTAACAAATCAACAGAGATCAAATAACCATGAGAAGCATAATATGGCCCCCGAGCACAGTGCTTATAGAGTATAATACGGCGTACATAGTCTGCTTATGTCCATACTGTACCTCTATGGACCTATAATTGTATAATACAGTATATTGTGCCATACGCCATCCTATTATGGAGGTATACCACATTATAGACATTGTAGGGTAGATTACGGTTCTTTACCGAGGCACCATAAGACAGGACAACTGTAGGGACTCTGTCTACTGCTGTACAAGGCATGTGGGTACATTACATATCACATAGATAGGAAAATAATGAAAATACTGCATAGAAAAAGTATGATAAAGCATAACCACTTACTTACTGCCGTGACAGGAGGTCTATAGGTCTGATCCTGCTTACCTTGTAGGACTGACAGGAATGACGATTGCCAGCTAGAGCTTTATGAAGATTAGGATCATGTAAGGGTCATATCCTCTTAGTCGTGGATTGCAAGCCATGGTAGGAGGACCATGGCTGTTCTGCTGGTGGCCACATGGGAGTCTGTGGTCTAAGTGGCTATGAGCTTCAGTTTAAACCCACATGAGACTATTAATAAACATTTAATACATTCATATATACTAAAATCGCACATCAGTAATATTGAAGCAGTTTCCGGGAGCCCCATGTTGATGGCCTACCCTTGGGATAGTTCATCAATATCTGTCCGACACCCGACTTCCCTGCAGATCAGTGGTTTGAAGAGGATGGGGTGGACTGCTGAGCACTTCAGCCTCCTCACAGCATACCAAGCGCAGCGCCGTACATTGTATAGTGGCTGTGCTTGGCATTTTAGTCAGGCCTCTTCACTGAGCTGCACCTAAGCCATGTGACATCAAATGACGTTTCGGCCTAGGAGGAGGTCATGGCACAACTGATCGGTGGGGATTTCAGGCCCAGGAGTTAGTCTGATACTGATGACCTGTAATTTTATGTATGTAGCCCTATGCAGACCTATGTGTCTACATGGTTACAGACTACAAACCTTGAAGCTGTTGTACCATCTATCCACATCACAAGGGATGAGTGTTATTGGTGGGACCCGAATGCCAGGATCACTAATGATCCTAATAGCTGGGACCCAGAGTTCCCCATCTGAATGGAGTGGTGGTCATGCATGTGGGGGACTGATGGATATAGCTGAATACTGAGCTCAGTCGATCCCATAGAGTTTGAATGGAGTGGCAGTACACACGCTCGACTGCTGCTCCACTCACACGGGGGAGACAACTCATGATTCGTGTGGGTCCTAGCAGTCAACTCCCCACCATTTAGACACTTATCCTGTGGATAGGTCGTAAGTAGAGATGGCCTAATCTTTTACATTGTGAAGAACTTTGACCCATGACACATCCATCAGGTGGTACAGGACAGCCAATTGCAGGGATCTCAAGTCTCCTGGAGATTCAGGGAGTCTCCCGCTATTAGATAGCGGCTCCCTGACGCCGCATGTGAAACAATATATCCCGGAAAGGTTTACTGATAGCAGAGCAGAGAGATAAGACAAGTGACAGATGACACAGAGTTTAGATTACAGGTTGAATTCACCCTTTAGGGTCAAATTGGCTTCTCAACGAGATATATATGTTAAAGGCATCCCTCCTTCTGTCTCATTCAGTAGCTATAGAACTATTGAGAGAGATGTATTTTTTTTAAATACATTTACACATTTAACCCTCCATTTTAATTATATTATTTACCCCAGTGTTAAATTCACCCCCCTGGATGTTTGTTTTTTTTCCTACAGTGGGGTAGATAATTACACACAGGGTTTTAAAGAATAAACTTCCTGACTCAGACCAAGAGCCGACTCAGCGAGTGAATGGACGCATCCGCGCATGCTCGTTGCGCAACCTGAGCTTCGGTTCACTTGCTTCTTGTCAGCTCAGCGAATGAACCGAAGATTCGATTCATGAACCGATTCATGTGAAAGATCCGAACTTCCCATCTCTAGTTTACTCGCAGTAAACCTTTCCGGCAACCTGTAGCAGTGTCCCCTTCTCTGCGTGTGCGCACAGTGCAAGAAGAAGCCGATGCCAGCAGTCCGCAACGGCGCATCAGGCTGAGCCTGTGCGCACGCGCGGGATCTCAAAGCGGGAGGAGGGGGAGGGAGGGAGAGGCAGCACTGAGGAGTAGAAGGCGGCGCTGGGCACGAACGGCGATGCGTGTGGCCGGGCACCATGCATCCACAGACCTCCCCTGCTTGGGCACCTTAATTCAATGATTGACAGGTTAGTAAAACCTGTTTTTCCGCAGAATAAAGCCACAAATAGCTTTTATAAGGCCACCTTAGAAATCAGAATGCTGCCCTGGACATGAGCAGATGTTTAGCTCACAGGGCTTATAGGTGGGGACAGAATCCCTTTAATCATATACATAAATAGGATAATTTGGGGCAGGGTGATGAGCCCCGTCCTCCACACCATAGAGCAAAGTGTGCAGATACTGCATATGTCTGGAAAATGTAATAAAAAGTTTGTGAAAGAAAAAAAAAAAAAGAAAACCTCTCTGAAATGAGTTTTTCCAGGTTGGGATGTCTGCAATTGAGATGTTTCAGCACATGGACATACCCCCTACCTTATAAATAAACCCGATCTGGCCGCCATTTTACATTCAGTCTTTTGCCAGTGTAGGGAGAGGTTGCTGTGTGGAGCAGGGACAGACTGTTAGGGACACCAAACGCTAGCTAATAGGGCCACAAAAGTCCTTTTAAGGACTGGTATAGGTGAGTTATCGATAGGTGTGAGATACAGAGGGGTGTGATATACTTATAACATAGAACGTATATTATAGTGCATTTGTACTGTGCAGCAGTTGTGTGCGGTTCTGCTGCGATACCGCAGCTATACAGAGCGGCAAACGCTATTGGAACAAATCATTTCATATGATATACCAGTTGCCTCCCAAAAAACTGATTAAGGCCCCCTGCACACGACCATTTTTTTTCCCCGTTTACTGGCCGTTTTTTGCATTCCATAAACGGAACCATTCATTTCAATGGTTACGCAAAAAAAACGGGATGTACTCCGTATGCATTCCGTTTAAAGATAGAACATGTCCTATTATTGCCCGCAAATCACGTTCCGTGGCTCCATTCAAGTCAATGGGTCCGCAAAAAAACGAAATGCATCCGTATGTCTTCCGTATCCGTTTTTTTGCGGAACCATCTATTGAAAATGTTATGCCCAGCCCAATTTTATCTATGTAATTACTGTATATGCCGAACGGAAAAACGGAAACAAAAAAACGGAACAACGGATCCGTGAAAAACGGACCGCAAAACACTAAAAAAAGCCATACGGTCGTGTGCAAGAGGCCTAAGGCAGGGGTGTGATATATCTTGTGGGGGTTTTAACTCAGTCACTGTTCACACACACAGGCGTCAATTTAGTCTTCACCACAGGCAGAGTTTATTCCAGCAAACAATAATGAACATGTCCAAGCTCTAGCTTTAAGCTTTCTTCAGCCCACACATATTGGATAACATAAAGTCCCACACTCTGGGTTCAGTCCAAGCAAGGCAACAAAACAGTAGAATCTCACCTCTTCTCTTTGGGATCTTTCTGAGACTGACGGTTCAGTTTTCAGATAGCTCATCCACACTTGATCTCCCCAGCTTGTTCAGTTTTCAGATAGCTCATCCACACTTGATCTCCCCAGCTTCTTTAACCACACCTTTAGGGGAAAAAAACTGGATGGAGTGCGGGAGTGACCTGTCCCACCCAAACTCTCTGGTCATTCCTAAAACCCGGACCCAAAATCCACTTTAATCAAAACCTCCCAGCAACCTAATGTTACTGGTGTACTACTTCCCGGGTATTATATCACTGAGGAATACATCTTCAGTGAGACGTACCGACCATCCACGATTCTCCCCTCTAGGTTATTACAATCTATAATATACTTTCTATATAGTGCATTAGGTAGTGCAGCATTTGTTTGCGGTTTTGCTGCGATCCCGCAGCTACACAGAGTGACAAACGCTATTGGAACAGATAATTGCTGCTGGTGTGATATACCAGTTGCCCCCCAAAAAAACTGATTGAGGCAGGGGTGTGATATACCTTCTTCCACAAATACTGCTCTTCTATAGGGACTTTTGTCACAGGGTCATTTTGAAAATGACAGGCAGAGGAAGATGCAGGCCATTCCGCAGGGGTCAGGCAGGTGCACCAGGCCGGAGCCTAAGTAGGAAGTTGCAGAAGGTGCGTGCGATTATGTCAAAGGACGCACCAGAGTTGGTTGAGTGGTTCTTCTGCACCCTCCTCATCCTCTGTATCTGCACCCTCCTCACTCTCTGCTGTGTGCACCCCCAAAGACACCACCACCACCATATCCCCTCCGCTCGAGTCAGAGGAATTATTTTCCCAAACATTCCAAGACCGTACTGATGCGCAGCCATTCTTGACATCGGATGACGACAGTACCCAGATCAGCCCAAGGAGGGTGGTCCCCGCTGTTGCTGCCAACTCCGAGATCTCTAATGTCAGTGGTGGTGAAGGTGACGACGTGTCGATGGACCTCACGTGGGTGCAGTGGCGTACATACAAGGGTCGCAGTTGTGAGCAGGCCCGGCACTCCAGGGGGCTTGGCCGCCTGTGGACCCCTGGCCCCGCCCCCTGCAGTAGTGCTGTGCCTGCCTGTATAACCCGGGGCCCGCCACCCAGTGTTGCGTTTCTGCGCTGCAGTGCCAGGCCAGCCCTACCCTCCTTGAGTCTCCTCCCCGTGCAGGTGCGGCGTGCCTCGTCATTTCCTGTTGGGCGGGGTCCGGAAGTGAAGATAAGATTTGTAAAAAAAAAAAGGTCTTTATAATTGCTCACCACATTTATGGTGAGTTCAGAGTAGGGTCTGATGGGGGCTGAGAGGGGCTGGCTTTATATTATGTATTATATAGACTAGTAGCTCAGAATTGCACCAATATCCATTTACTATTACTGCCAGAACATGTTGGGTGTAGTAGTTTCAGCCCAACTGGGCAGTCAGAGGTTGCAGGCTACAGAAATATAGCAGAGTTAGGCTACTTTCACACCTGCGTTAGGTGCGGATCCGTCTGGTATCTGCATAGACGGATCTGCACCTATAATGAAAATGCTTGTATTCGTTCAGAACGGATCCGTTTTGGGCCGTTTGTGAGAGCCCTGAAACGGATCTCACAGGCGGACCCAGAAACGCCAGTAGCCTTAGGCTACTTTCATACTGCCGTTTCTGGGTCCGCTTGCGAGATCCGTTTCAGGGCTCTCACAAACAGTTCAAAACGGATCAGTTTAGCCCCAATGCATTCTGAATAGATAAGGATCCGTTTGGGTCAGTTCCGCCTCCATTCCGCTCTGGAGGCGGACACCAAAACGCTGCTTGCAGCATTTTGATGTCCGCCTGGCGATGCGAAGCCAAACGGATCCGTCCTGACTTACAATGCAAGTCAATGGGGACGGATCCGTTTTCACTGACACAATATGGTGCAATTAAAAACTGATCCATCCCCCACTGACTTTTAGTGTAAGTCAAAACGGATCCGTTTGCATTATCTTTTTTTTTTTTTTGTGGTAATGCAAACGGATCCATTCAGAACGGATACAAGCGTTTGCATTATAGGTGCGGATCCGCACCTAACGCAGGTGTGAAAGTAGCCTTAGTTATAAAGCCATTGATAGGCCAATGAAGTACACTGATCAAAAAAATAAAGGGAACACTTAAACAACACAATGTAACTCCAAGTCAATCACACTTCTGTGAAATCAAACTGTTCACTTAGGAAGCAACACTGAGTGACAACCAATTTCACATGCTGTTGTGCAAATGGGATAGACAACAGGTGGAAATTATAGACAATTAGCAAGAAACCCCCAATAAAGGAGTGGTTCTGCAGGTGGTGACCACAGACCACTTCTCAGTTCCTATGCTTCCTGGCTGATGTTTTGGTCACTTTTGAATGCTGGCGGTGCTTTCACTCTAGTGGTAGCATGAGACGGAGTCTACAACCCACACAAGTGGCTCAGGTAGTGCAGCTTATCCAGGATGGCACATCAATGCGAGCTGTGGCAAGAAGGTTTGCTGTGTCTGTCAGCGTAGTGTCCAGAGCATGGAGGCGCTACCAGGAGACAGGCCAGTACATCAGGAGACGTGGAGGAGGCCGTAGGAGGGCAACAACCCAGCAGCAGGACCGCTACCTCCGCCTTTGTGCAAGGAGGAACAGGAGGAGCACTGCCAGAGCCCTGCAAAATGACCTCCAGCAGGCCACGAATGTGCATGTGTCTGCTCAAACGGTCAGAAACAGACTCCATGAGGGCCCGACGTCCACAGGTGGGGGTTGTGCTTACAGTCCAACACCGTGCAGGACGTTTGGCATTTGCCAAACAACTACGTGTATGAACTCTGCGGCAGGACAGATTCTGGGGAGCTTGTTTTCTTTTCACTGCGCCAGTGGCTTTTGCAGCCATTTGATGAAATTACCAAACTGGTCAGTCACAGCCAGGGCACCATCAGTGACATCGTACCTTACGCTTTCTTTCTGGAGTGTGCATTGCATCTTGTCATTGATCAAGCCGTCGAGGAGCAGGAATATGAGGAAGTCGCAATGCTGAATGAATTTCCAGGGTGGGGGGCTACTTCGTCTGAGACAAGTCAACAGGAGTCTGAAGAGGAGTCAAAGGAGGATGGTGTCGGGGCGGAGGAGGAGCAAGAAGAGCATGCTTTAAACTTTTTGGGGATCCCTGGTGTTGTCCGTGGCTGGGGGAAGGAGACCGAGGATGACATTATCCTGGACGATGAGCAGGAGCCAGGCCACTCCACTGCTTCCGGTTTATTGCAAATGGGGGGCCTTCATGCTCCAGTATTTGAAGAGGGACCTCCGTATAAAAAGCATAAAGGGCAAGGACCAGTACTGGGTAGCAACCTACTTAGACCCCCAGTACAAACACAAAGTGGCGGACATGTTACCAGCATCACAGAATGCAGCACTTCCAGGCCTTGCTTCGAGAAATGCTGCATTCTGCTGTTGCGGGCACTGGCAGAGGAATTTCCACTCACAGAGAAACAGTTGCAGGTACCAATCCAACAGCGCCTGCAAGAAGAGGGCGGTTTGAAGATGTGTTGGTCACTTCGGATATGAGATCATTCTTGCAGCCAACCCATCGACAGCCGCCCTCCGGATTCAGCCTCAGGAACGCCTAGACTGACAGGTGTTCGACTACATCGGGTTAATGGCCGATGTGGATGCTCTGAGAAGCGAGGAACCCCTGGACTACTGGGTGTGCAGGCTTGACCTGTGGCCAGAGCTGGAACTCCTGGCTTGTTCCTCGTCCAGTGTCCTGTCCGAAAGGACGGTCAGCGCAGCAGGGGGGATCATGACCGATAAGCGCACTCGCCTAGCTCACGACAGTGTGGACTACCTCACATTTCTAAAAATGAATGAGGCATGGATCTCGGAGGAATTCAACACATGTGACGACCACGTTTAATTGAATTGCCTCATGACAGCCCAGAAATATCCGCCACCACCCAGAACAAAGAATAGTCCCTGTCTTAGGTAAACACAGGCCTTTTCTGTCCGGTAAATGCCTAATGTTTTGGGCCTCGGAGGAATTTAACACCTGTGACGACCACGTGTTTCAACTATTATCATTAGGGTTTTTTTCAAAAGGGGGGATTTCGTTAGCCATGATTTTAATCCAATGTTATATTTTTAGTGCTTTCAAACATATGTATTTGACCTGTATTTGTACTGGCCTCAGTAAAATTGATATTCATTGACCGTCTAATAGACCTCCAGCCACATACTTACTTGTTCTTTTCTGTACGGTGAATGCATAATTTTTGGGGCTTGTATTCCACTGGCCTGCTGTAAAATTGATATCCAATGACCATGTAATCTACCTTCACCTACATACTTGTTCTTTTCTGTACGCTGAATGCATAATTTTTGGGGCCTGTAGTCCACTGGCCTGCTGTAAAATTGATATCCAATGACCGTGTAATCTACCTCCAGCCACATACTTACTTGTTCTTTTCTGTACGCTGAATGCATAATTTTTGGGGCCTGTAGTCCACTGGCCTGCTGTAAAATTGATATCCAATGACCGTGCAATCTACCTCCAGCCACATACTTACTTGTTCTTTTCTGTACAATGAATGAATAATTGTTGGGGCCTCGGAGGAATTCAACACGATGTGTTATTGAATTTCAACTATTATCATTAGTTTTTTTTTTCAAGAGGGGGGATTTCGTTAGCCATGTTTTTAATCCAATTTTATATTTTTAGTTCTTTTAAACATATGTATTTGACCTGTATTTGTACTGGCCTGCAGTAAAATTGATATACATTGACCATGAAATATACCTACGGCCACATAATCACTTGATCTTTTCTGTCCGATGAATGCCTAATGATTGGGGCCTGTAGTCCAGTGGCCTACAGTAAAATTTTTATCCATTGACCGCATAATGTACCTCGAGCTAGTGGCGGATACAGAGTCTGGTCTCGGGAGGGGCACTTCCCTGGGCAATAGGAGATTATGGGGCTCCTGTGTCCCTACCCACCCTCAAGCCACACCCACACACAGCCCCACCCATATATCGCGCCCATACCTCTTACATCCAGTGACATCTCCCTTGATGTAGATGTTCTCTTTCTTCATCTTCTCCATTCAGACTAGACCACCATGATGATTTCTTTCAGCCATCTCTCATATCTGCAGAGTTTGACAGACAGACATCTTAGTTTCCTACTTTTCCTCCCACCTTCTCAACATCCCATCATGCACCCCCAATACTGAGATGCTGTGCCCCCCAAAACTATACTGTAGAAACCCCCTGAAAATAGTAGTTACACACAGATAGCGTCCCCTTCAATAATTATTGGAACACAATGCTGTAAAAAAAATAACTGCACCCAGCAAATAGTGCCCCTGAAACTAATAGTGTAACCATAATGTCCCCCAAAAATAACTGTGCTAAGCTGATACTGTGCCAGGGCACCCCCACAGTAATAGTGCTCCCCAAAATCCCAACAATAGTAGTAATTCTGTGCCAGAGTGCATTTAGTAGTAATAGTGCTCCTACAGTGCCCCCAACAGTAATTGTGTCCCAGAAGTAATAATGCTCCCATAGTCCCCCAGTTATAATAAAGCCCCCTTATAATGTGTACCAGTACAAAAAATGCTCCGTTGTGTGGCAGTAAAAAAAAACAAAAAAAAACTCCTGCTAGTGCCCCCAGTAAAGTCAATGTCCCCAGAGTGCCCTCATGTGATCCAATGACCCCTACTGTGTGCCACTACAAAAAACACTTAGTGCCCCCAGTTGAGCTAAAGTGCCCATAGTGCCCCTATAACTTGTGCCAGTATAAAATAGTCCTATATAGTGCCCCAAGAAGATGCCCCCACAGTGATCCTCCCGTCCTATATAGTGCCCCAGAAGATGCCCCCATAGTGCTCCTCCCCATCCTATATAGTGCCCCATAAGATGCCCCCATAGTGCTCCTCCCCTGTCCTTATTGTGCCCTTCATAATGTGGCCGTATAAAATGCCCCTATAGACTGCCTCACATAGATGCCCCCATAATGCTTCTCTCCCCCCTTCCCCATAGTGGCACCAAAATGGGTGCCATTATTAAATGCCCCTATATAATGCCCCCATAGTGCTCTTCCCACCCCTTCTCCATAGTGCTCCCCCTATAATGTGCCAGTATATAGGGCCCCCATTAGATGCCCCCATAGTGCTCCTTCTCCCCCTTCTCCATAGTGCTCCCCCCCATAATGTGGCAGTATATAGGGCCTCCATTAGATGCCCCCATAGTGCTCCTTCTCCCCTTCTCTATAGTGCTCCCCCCCATAATGTGCCAGTAGATAGGGCCCCACCCCCCTTCTTGCCATACTGTACTAAAAATAATTAAAACAATAAACACTTATAGTTACCTCCATGACACTGCGATGCGATTCCGGCCTGTGTCCCGCTCTGTACGGCTCAGGCGGGGCGCGATGACGTCATCGCGCCGCATGCACCGGCCTCTGATAGGCTGCAGGCCTAGTGCCTGTAGCCTAACAGAGGAACTGGCAAGAGAGACGCCTCTTCTTTGCCCCGCACAGTTTATTAGATTAATGGAAGCGCTCATCTCTCCCTGCCGCTGCCACCGCCCCAGAATGGTCAGTCTGCTCTCACATTAGTCTCTATCCCCTCACAATAGTTTCTCCTGCACGCAACAACCTTGGGAACAATTCAAGAGTGGGAAGAAAATGGAGGAAACCCACACAAACATGTGAAGAACATCCAAACTCTGTGAAGATGTTGCCCTTGGTCATTTTGAACCCAGGAGGCCACAACCTCAGCGGCACCATACTGTTCTATGGCAATGCATTGTGGTGGCCGTAATAGTGCCCATCTTTACAGCAGTGTCTTACAGCTTAGGTTGTGACTCACCACTTACATCACAGTACCTTTCCCTCTCTTTGCCTCCACCCTCCAGATAGCAATGGGTGGTCTTAACATCTGCTCTGAATTCATGAGATACGCACAACCTCTCTCAAAATATTTTAAGGATGACGTGTTTACAGCGTAATTTAAATATCATTTGCTTCAAGATAAACCCTCGTTGTTCATATTTATCCAGACTGAGCTTGAAGCAAGGAGGAAGGGGAGCATAATGGGTAAGAACATGAGTCCTAAACACCAAGCTTAGGTGTAACGAGCCAGGCTGGACAGGAGACTAAATAAGGTCTATAGAGATGGCCCTAGTAATGTGGTTGTATGGCTTACACACAGTCTGTATCTTCTCTTCTTTTTTGCAAGTGTGGGTGGTTGGGGTGTGTTCCGTAAAATCTCTATTCCTCGATTGTTTTTACAGATTTCTACACTGTTAACTGTGCCTTTTAAAAAATGATAAGACTTTACTTTATGGTATGTTGCAAAACCAAATGTATATAATTGTTTTTGTGGTTTATACTTTTACACAATTGAAATTTGTTACAGTGGCAGCGCGGGCTACATTTGTTCTGCTTACCTGTCCTGGTCTGTGACCCGGTGGCACAGACCTGCATTTCGTTATTCCCCTCTTTCCACCAGGTACTGCTACTGGGGTTGCTCTGTCACTCCACGCAGCAAAGCCTCTCCTCCTCCTCCTTTGCATGTAGAGCGCATACTTACTCTTGCTCATAAAAGGCCAGAGCGTGCGCATCCTAATCCACACCAGCCAATAGCTGGCCACCTTGTAAGTGCCTGAACAAGAGATTCCTAGTGTGCTAGTTCTTGCTAAGGTGTGCTTTATTCATTTGTCTGCTTGTGTACCGACTTATGTCAGTTTTCTGGATATTGACCCTCCACTGCCGGACTTGACTTGTGCCTGACTTCTGTATTGACCCTTCACTTCCTGCCCTGACCTCAGGCCGTTTACGGCACATACTCCATTTGCCCTGACCTCAGCCTGTCCCTGACTACAGTTTTGCCTGATTCTTCGGTGCTTTGCACTGGTGCCTCCTGGGTAGTTGTCAATCAATCAGTTTTATTTTACTTTGTATGTCCCACTAAGGGAACCAATGGTTTGATTACTTTTATGATACACTTGCATACAGTACAGACCAAAAGTTTGGACACATCTTCTCATACAAAGAGTTTTCTTTATTTTCATGACTATGAAAATTGTAGATTCACACTGAAGGCATCAAAACACATGTGGAATTATATACATAACAAACAAGTGTGAAACAACTGAAAATATGTCATATTCTAGGTTCTTCAAAGTAGCCACCATTTGCTTTGATTACTGCTTTGCACACTCTTGGCATTCTCTTGATGAGCTTCAAGAGGTAGTCCCCTGAAATGGTTTTCACTTCACAGGTGTGCCCTGTCAGGTTTAATAAGTGGGATTTCTTGCCTTATAAATGGGGTTGGGACCATCAGTGGCGTTGAGGAGAAGTCAGGTGGATACACAGCTGATAGTCCTACTGAATAGACTGTTAGAATTTGTATTATGGCAAGAAAAAAGCAGCTAAGTAAAGAAAAACTAGTGGCCATCATTACTTTAAGAAATGAAGGTCAGTCAGTCAGCCGAAAAATTGGGAAAACTTTGAAAGTAAGGGCTATTTGACCATGAAGTGCTGCGCCAGATGACCTGGCCCCTACAGTCACCGGACCTGAACCCAATCGAGATGGTTTGGGGTGAGCTGGACCGCAGAGTGAAGGCAAAAGGGCCAACAAGTGCTAAGCATCTCTGGGAACTCCTTCAAGACTGTTGGAAGACCCTTTCAGGGGACTACCTCTTGAATCTCATCAAGAGAATGCCAAGAGTGTGCAAAGCAGTAATCAAAGCAAAAGGTGGCTACTTTGAAGAACCTAGAATATGACATATTTTCAGTTGTTTCACACTTGTTTGTTATGTATATAATTCCACATGTGTTAATTCATAGTTTTGATGCCTTCATAGTCATGAAAATAAAGAAAACTCTTTGAATGAGAAGGTGTGTCCAAACTTTTGGTCTGTACTGTATATCTGACAGGCAATCTATTAGGCCCAGCCTAAGGCGGGGACTAATAGGCACATAGTGAGGGCAGGGTCCTGGGAGGCTTTTGTTAGTCCCCTGCTACTATAACAACCATGGGTGCTTTGTAATTGTGTTGAATACTTGAAGTTAGTAAATTCAAGGCATTTAAACCCTGCCCTTGGCATGCCCACTTCTGGGTGGATCTTACATAAGACCTATCTATTTTTGGCCAAAGACAGCCTGAATTAGCCAGGACTGTCTCTGAAAATTAGGGACAGTGCCTGCAAATTCAGGACTGTTGGCCTCCATGGCGTTGTGGGGGATGCTGATGGATATATTGAAGCCTTTGTTTACAATAGCACCACGTACTATTACTTTACAGGCGCTTAAGGGGTCTCTAATGTACCGGGATGTGAATGCAGGGATGTACTAGCCAGTACTGACAAAGCAGTGAGATTCAATTTTGTTGGTGTGACCAATGCCTAAATGGGTTGAACATTGACAACCAGTTTTCCAGAGCAAGATTAAGCTGAGAGTAGTTGTCACACCCCTCAGTAGGTCATACAAACTGTATTAGGGGGAGTGTTGAGTAGAAGAAAAGTAAAAACTAGTTTAATATCTATATGCTGGGTAGTCTAATCATAACTGGGGGACCATAGGTTAGCAACCCTTGCGTTATCTTGTTCCATCTTATTCCAGGTTGTCGTCTTAGGATCAAGATGTTGATTCAGCTGATGTTGCTGCAGATAATAGTACCCTTGGCTCTTACAGAAGATACCTCCTTCTGCAGTGAGTAGATCTTTCTATAGAAACTATCATAATATAAAACTTAGGAAACAGTTTTGCATGGTTAACTTCATAAAAAAATGCATTCTACCGGCTTGGTATAGGCAACTTTTTGTACTTAGGACTACATACATTTTTATCCTTGTTTTTTGTGTAGAAGACACATCCGTGTCCTCAAAGAAAGAGAAGATCCTGAATCTACTGTCCTGCTGGGGAGATGATAAGGAATCTACATATAAGATTGATAATTACAGTGAGAGCCGTGAACATGCTATCAAATATAGAAGCTGTAAAGAGATCCGAGATGCCTTTAATGATGTCAAAGGTGAAAATCCATTCCAATAATATGTGATTTACAGCATGTTACAGGCAAACTAGAAGCTAGATGCTTACATAGAAGTGTCCCCAGAACAACTATCAAAATTTGGTCCAACTTTATAGTAAAGGGCCTGGTGTTGGGGTCCTTCAGCCTCCTTTCTGTGACCCCTGGATATCCCACCTTGATTGCTACCAATTCAGCTACTCAGGTCCCAAACAGGATGGGACCAACCAGGACAGGGCTCCCGTCCTTCAAAGGTCCCATAGCAACTGCATAGTCTGCCTGTATGGTATGTACAGCCTTGCTAGATACAAAATTAATCAATCATACACTGATCAAATTTTTATCCTATAGATGGTATCTATACTTTGACCACAAAAAATGGAATGACCTACCAGACGTTCTGTGACATGACAACTAATGGTGGAGGTTGGACTTTAGTGGCAAGCATTCATGAGAATAATATACATGGTAAATGTACTTTGGGAGATCGCTGGACAAGTCAACAAGGGAATAATGCAAACAATCCAAAGGGTGAGGGTAACTGGGATAATTACGCTACGTTTGGGACACCAGAAGGAGCCACAAGTGATGATTACAAGGTATGGTAGCTGAATTTGTTTCACCGTAGAAACTATGATGCCTCAAGAGGGGGCAAGCATTGCATGTGTTTCTAGTTACAAAATATTTTTTTACAATGACTTTTACTGGAATGTAAACATTTCAAAATAGTATAGTGTTGTGTTCCACATGATCCAAAGCTTAGGTTTGCAAGATTGGCAAACTTCAACTATCTAGTGCCATCTAGAATTATTATAAAACCAAGGTTCATAGACAAAAGGTTCATTATGGTATAAGGATCGTAGAGCAAGTGTAATCATGAATAAGGTTCATGGATCAAGGTTCATCATAGTGTAAGGATGATCAGGGATCATCATAGTGCAAGCTTCATAGATCAAGGGCTCTCATGGTATAAGGTCTATGGATCAAGGATGATTATAATGTAAAGATCGATCAAGGATCATCATGGTTTAAGGTTCATGGTTTAAGAGTCATCAGGCAAAGGCCTTCGTGTAGGTCTGTATACATTCCTATCCATTCTCCTGAATAAGTAGCAACCTGTGTATGTAATTTGTAATAATTAATTTCCTATTGAATCCCCAGAACCCTGGATATTATGACATCTTCACCAAAGATGTGAGTGTCTGGCATGTGCCTAATGATACCCCACTAGAGTTATGGAGGCACTCATCATTACAGAGGTATCGGACAGACACTGGCTTCCTAGAGCATGAAGGTGGAAACCTTTTCTTTTTATACAAGGTAACATTTGCCCAATAATTCTTTCCTGAGACAGCTTAGTCCTTATCAATCTCCATCATGCACTCTATTAATTACATATCCTATTCAAATTAACAACTGTTAAATCTAGAAGGTCTGACAATGGTAGGAGATCACTGGGGTGGACATAAAGCAGGACCTCATCTGTCGGGATGAAAACTAGCTCTATGGAAATAACGTTCCAAAATCTCCAAAAATTTAGCCAGTTGGCTTGGAGAGGTCCTGCTCTGGGTTTAGTAGCCTTTAAATTTTCATTTTGTGTCTAAGTCCAAGTTCAACCGAGAGTAGAGATGAGTAAATAATTTGAGGTAGAAGTTTGGTGAAAGTGAGTTGAATAAGACACCATGATGAGCAATTTTCTTGCAGATGTATAGTTTCTACACAGGAATGAACTGTATCATGTTAGACAAAGATCTAATGGTGGAAGGATCAGCTGATCCCTATTTTCTTGTATGTTGTACACTGTCACATAATGTTTACTTCTATTATTCCTTAGAAATACCCAGTAACATTCAAAGCAGGGACCTGTTTACAACATAATGGACCAGCTATTCCCGTAGTATATGACTATGGATATGCCGAAAAGACAGCCAAGTTTTACTCACCCAATGGAAGAGGTAAACATTTAAATGTCTTACTGTTTGCCTAACAAGCATGTAAAAACACACAAATATACTTTTCTACAAATGTGTCATTGATGCTAAGGTGAACGTTTTCTGTTGGTTTGGTAAAGTTGTGCAAATGTGATTGGCATTGATCTACATTATACACAGACAATACAACTTTATTCTTACACACTCCATGTTTTGTCCAGCTAGCTACCCATAGGTAGCCATAATAATGGCTACCTGCAGACAGGACCCTCATTTTTGGAAGCAAAGGGTCAGAATACAATATACCAGAACACAGTGAGTACATGGGCAGACAACAGAACAGACACCTTAGCAGGATACTAACAGACTAGTAAATCTATTGCTCAGGCACCCTCCGTTAAGTACCCCAAGGTAGCCAGCCGTACTAGCCATTCAAAAGCTGGTGGGAATATGCACGCACCCTATGGGCATAGAGAGGCCTAGCTGGCAAGCAGGACCCAGCCTGCGTGGCGGAACAGAGCGACCCTAGAGGCTAGGCCCACCGGGAAGGGTAGAACAGGAGGTGGGTCCACTCCACTGGGATACAGAAACTCAGGACTGCTGTTCCACATTGTAGGTATCAAAGAGCTTTCCAAGCCTAGGACTTACAATGTATAATATTTCACATTACATGGTGCAAATTGTAGTTTAGGCCAATCAGAAGTACCAACTTAGTAATGACATCCAAATAGGACATTATTGTGCCCGACATATAAATATGCCACAAATCAGTGACCACACTAATTATCTTCATCTACAACAGTGCCCATGCTAGCTCCCCAGACACCGACCCTATAATATAATTCCCTCCTTTCTGCTCTACTGATAACAACATACATTTGTGCATCCAAGCTCTTGGTGCTAACCTCTGCAGTCAATGAAAAATGTAGGGCAGAAGAGGACAGTGATATGAATTGGGGTCTCATCGAATCTTGGACTGCGCTAATGAATCCTAGGCACTTGCTGGGTTGAGGTTAAGTGGTCAGAAGCCTGTAGGTTTCCGAGCCTCACGGTGGTCACAATCTACAGCCAAGAAACCCCACCTAGTTCAAAGTCACACTGGATGATATGATAATCGAGAGGGACACATGTCTCATATAAGGAAGTATCTTCTCAAAAGCTTCACTGAGCCCCGTATATGCCCACTGGCAACCATAATTATATGGTAGTAGACTGCCTAAAGGTGTGATAAATGTATTCATGTAGAAGTCAGTGATTCTCTCTGTTCATTCATGGATAGCAACTTCATGTCAATTCTTTATGCCTCAAAAAATGTATATGTGGCCATGGCTGGTCTTCTTGACATAACTCTAAGCTTAGGGTTCAAGGGAGGAACTAAGCAGATCTTGTTGAATGATAGTGTGTTATATTCACAGCGCAATTTATTGCTGGCTTCATTCAATTCCGTGCCATCAACAACGAGGGGGCTGCCCTGGCGCTCTGCCCTGGAATGAAGGTGACCGGCTGTGATGCAGAACAAGTATGTAGCATATTTTTTTACTTTTTCTTTACATACTATGTAGATTCCACTGTATATTTGCGCTAATTTAGCTTGTAGGGCCCCTAGTGGTGACACAAGGGCAGGTCCCCTGCACAGGTCCCTAGATGCTGCTCATTCTGCAATATACAGACACAACCATGGATATAACTCAAAAACAATATAAATAAACTACAAAACTGCAACAGTCCAAACAAGAGAAATCCAACTCTGCAGAGCAAATCGGTAAGGAAACAATGTAAATGACTACATAAACCCTAATAAACCTATAGACTAAACCAGTAAACTCAAAAATAGCCAAAAACCTGTGTTTACAAGGTATAGCAGATCCAACACCCTCTCAAAATGTATAGCGTGAAGACCCAGACAGCTCCACATGGGACAAAATCATGGGATGGATATAAAAACTGGATACAAGAAGGATATCAACCCATACAAAGACACTAGAGCAGAAACTTGAAACATGATGCGTACCTTTGATCACCCTCAACAGACATTAAGAAGGCTACAAGCCTATGACCTATTATAGGTTTTCCTGTAACTTAGATTCCCAGCTCTTGAGATTTACGGGCTAGACCAGTGGTGGCGAACCTATGGCTTAGCCCTCTCTGTGGGCACCCGCACCCTAGATAAAGTCTATGGTGTGCCAATATGCCTTAGACTTTTCCTGCCATTTGTCAACACCGGCAGTCAGAGATAGCTTCTTGCTCCTTGCATTTGACAATAGGTGAAAGCCCCTGTCCGGTGATGGCTTGATCAAACATGGTCACCAGGGTTGATTTCGTAGTCTTCATGGCCATAAGCTTTGTCCAGCTATCATGTACAGCAGTGGTCTGCCGTGGTTAATGCTGGGGGCTGTACTTTTGCAACAGCTGGGGAACATGGAGAGCCTACTTTCTCCTGACATTGTCTATTGGTGAAGAAGTGGCACACCACCATACACATAAGATAGATGGACAATCCTCTGAATCATCAGGTTTGGATGACTTTACTATTATGTACATGCAGGCAGCATGGTCCAGCTGCTGAGGTTTCCATATGTAGGTAAAGTTACGAAGGCTCTACAGTTCCAGACGTGAAGGTTTCTCCAGGGTATGGTGACTAAGTATCTCAGAAGTAAGTGTGATTGTTTTTATTGTTGCAGCATTGTATTGGAGGGGGAGGATATGTAGGCGAGGGGCTCACCAGACAGTGCGGAGACTTCACTTCTTATGACTGGGATGGATATGGCACACATACCGGATGGAGTTCCAGCAAAGAAATAACAGACGCGGCAGTTCTGGTCTTCTACCGTTAGTCATCTAAAGATTACTGCTAGAGCTCGTAATCATGTGTGTATTATCTTATCACTATCTATGTCTGGGGCTTATTTGATATTTTAATGTCTGTATTAAAGGTTATATTTTAGGGCCTTGTCTTCGCTCAGTGATAGTTGTTAGAGCTCATAGTGGTTGTAGTCTGCTCTGAATCCACTCCTGTGTGAACAGGCTTATATCCACCGGGTGCAGAGGACATACAGTCAGGTCCATAAATATTGGGACATCGACACAATTCTAACATTTTTGGCTCTATACACCACCACAATGGATTTGAAATGAAACGAACAAGATGTGCTTTACCTGCAGACGGTCAGCTGTAATTTGAGGGTATTTACATCCAAATCAGGTGCAGGAATTACAACAGTTTGCATATGTGCCTCCCACTTGTTAAGAGACCAAAAGTAATGGGACATAATAATAATCATAAATCAAACTTTCACCTTTTAATACTTGGTTGCAAATCCTTTGCAGTCAATTACAGCCTGAAGTCTGGAACGCATAGACATCAACAGACGCTGGGTTTCATCCCTGGTGATGCTCTGCCAGGCCTCTACTACAACTGTCTTCAGTTCCTGCTTGTTCTTGGGGCATTTTCCCTTCAGTTTTGTCTTCAGCAAGTGAAATGCATGCTCAATCGGATTCAGGTCCGGTGATTGACTTGGCCATTTCATAATATTCCACTTCTTTCCCTTAAAAAACTCTTTGGTTGCTTTTGCAGTATGCTTTGGGTCATTGTCCATCTGCACTGTGAAGCGCCGTCCAATGAGTTCTGAAAAATTTGGCTGAATATGAGCAGATAATATTGCCTGAAACACTTCAGAATTCATCCTGCTGCTTTTGTCAGCAGTCACATCATCAATAAATACAAGAGAACCAGTTCCATTGGCAGCCATACATGCCCACGCCATGACACTACCACCACCATGCTTCACTGATGAAGAGGTATGCTTAGGATCATGAGCAGTTCCTTTCCTTCTCCATACTCTTCTCTTCCCATCACTCTGGTACAAGTTCATCTTGGTCTCATCTGTCCATAGGATGTTCCAGAACTGTGAAGGCTTCTTTAGATGTCGTTTGGCAAACTCTAATCTGGCCTTCCTGTTTTTGAGGCTCACCAATGGTTTACATCTTGTGGTGAACCCTCTGTATTCACTCTGGTGAAGTCTTCTCTTGATTGTTGACTTTGACACACATACACCTACCTCGTGGAGAGTGTTCTAGATCTGGAGAACTATTTTGAAGGGTGTTTTCTTCACCAGGGAAATAATTCTTCGGTCATCCACCACAGTTGTTTTCCGTGGTCTTCCGGGTCTTTTGGTGTTGCGTTCCTCATTTTTAAGAATGTTCCAAACAGTTGTTTTGGCCACGTCTAATGTTTTTGCTATCTCTCTGATGGGTTTGTTTTGTTCTTTCAGCCTAATGGTGGCTTGCTTCACCGATAGTGACAGCTCTTTGGATCTCATCTTGAGAGTTGACAGCAACAGATCCCAAATGCAAATATCACACTTGTAATGAGCTCTGGACCTTTCATCTGCTCATTGTAATTGGGATAATGAGGGAATAACACACACCTGGCCATGGAACAGCTGAGAAGCCAATTGTCCCATTACTTTTGGTCCCTTAACAAGTGGGAGGCACATATGCAAACTGTTGTAATTCCTGCACCGTTCACCTGATTTGGATGTAAATACCTCAAATTAAAGCTGACAGTCTGCAGGTAAAGCACATCCTGTTCGTTTCACTTCAAATCCATTGTGGTGGTGTAAAGAGCCAAACATGTTAGAATTGTGTCAATGTCCCAATATTTATGGACCTGACTGTATATATTATCAGTGATGAGCAGCATGGGAAATATTCGAATTCGCGATATTTTGTGAATATTTTGTAGAATATTCGTCATATATTCGCGTAATCGAGAATTCGCGATTATTTTCCTAATTGCGAAAATCGGCAATGTAATATTTGCGTAAAGCGCGCGCAGTACAGGCGTGGGTCACTTTTGCGACATTTTCCAAGCTGCTAGAAGTTTCCTGAGACTGGAGAAAACCGTTGACACGGCAGAACATTACAATGGCTTTATATGCAGATAGAGTGCTCCAATATACTCGCCATTGCGAAATCGGCACTAATGATGCGAATATTTTGGCGCAATACGTGAAACTTCACATTTTAGCAGGTCTGCATGTATGTATGGAAAGCAGAACCTATCAGCTACACTATATCAGGATATAACCTACACTGACTATCTGTATTATATATATGAGCTATCTAATGTAATGAGTGGAAAGCACAGAGCACAGCAATAACACTGCTGTCTGTCTCAGAACTGCAAGAAATGGCTGCTGGGGAGGTTCTTATATAGTAAGGGGTGGGCAGCTTTCCTATTGGTTGCTAGGGATGTTGCTAAGCTCAGACAAAGACATTGCAGCCATCTGATTGGCCCACAAGCAAGAAGGGAGGTTACTGATGAAAATAAATCAAAAATATTCAAAAATACAAATATATATATAGCACTATATTCTAAATATTCGCAAATTGTGAAAGTGCCGATATTCGTGATTAATATTCGCGCCTAACACTAATATTGGTGCCTTATTTTTTAAATGCACCAAGACGTTATTCCTTTACTGTACATAACCTTTTTTTCTATGTACAGTGACATCATCATGTTTATTTCCTATGTAGTGACATCATCATGTTTATTTCCTATGTTCTGTGACATCACTATGTTTATTTCCTATGTTCTGTGACATCACTGTGTTTATTTCCTATGTACAGTGACATCACTGTTTATTTCTTATGTTCTGTGACATCACTGTTTATTTCCTATGTTCTGTGACATCACTATGTTAATAACCCCTGTACTGTGACATCATTGTATGCATTATACCTTTATTGTCACGTCGCTGTTTATTCTCATGTGCTGTGTCATTATTCTATTATGATGCTGTTTATCTATGTAATATGACATCATTACAGTTTACATAACCCTTGTATTCTTGTGTTGTGATTATTATATGTGTATTGTGATATTACTGTGTGCACTATTCTTGTATTATGATGTGGAGCTTTTTGTCCCTGCACTGTGACATCACTGTGGCCCTTAACATTTGGCTATGGCAACTAACATTATTTCTATACTGTGACATCACCATGCACATCATTCCTATACTGTGACATCACCATGCACATTATTTCTATACTGTGACATCACTATGAACATTATTCCTATACTGTGACATCACCATGCACATTATTTCTATACTGTGACATCACCATGCACATTATTTCTATACTGTGACATCACTATGAACATCATTCCTATACTGTGACATCACCATGCACATCATTCCTATACTGTGACATCACCATGCACATTATTTCTATACTGTGACATCACCATGCACATTATTCCTATACTGTGACATCACCATGCACATCATTCCTATACTGTGACATCACTATGAACATCATTCCTATACTGTGACATCACCATGCACATCATTCCTATACTGTGACATCACCATGCACATCATTCCTATACTGTGACATCACCATGCACATCATTCCTATACTGTGACATCACCATGCACATCATTCCTATACTGTGACATCACCATGCACATTATTCCTATACTGTGACATCACCATGCACATCATTCCTATACTGTGACATCACCATGCACATCATTCCTATACTGTGACATCACCATGCACATCATTCCTATACTGTGACATCACCATGCACATCATTCCTATACTGTGACATCACCATGCACATCATTTCTATACTGTGACATCACCATGCACATTATTCCTATACTGTGACATCACCATGCACATCATTTCTATACTGTGACATCACCATGCACATTATTCCTATACTGTGACATCACCATGCACATTATTCCTATACTGTGACATCACCATGCACATTATTCCTATACTGTGACATCACCATGCACATCATTCCTATACTGTGACATCACCATGCACATTATTCCTATACTGTGACATCACCATGCACATCATTCCTATACTGTGACATCACCATGCACATCATTTATATACTGTGACATCACCGTGCACATCATTTATATACTGTGACATCACCGTGCACATTATTCCTATACTGTGACATCACCATGCACATCATTTATATACTGTGACATCACCATGCACATCATTCCTATACTGTGACATCACCATGCACATCATTCCTATACTGTGACATCACTGTGCACATCATTCCTATACTGTGACATCACCGTGCACATCATTCCTATACTGTGACATCACCATGCACATCATTCCTATACTGTGACATCACTGTGCACATCATTCCTATACTGTGACATCACCGTGCACATCATTCCTATACTGTGACATCACCATGCACATTATTCCTATACTGTGACATCACCATGCACATCATTTCTATACTGTGACATCACCATGCACATCATTCCTATACTGTGACATCACCGTGCACATTATTCCTATACTGTGACATCACCATGCACATCATTTATATACTGTGACATCACCGTGCACATTATTCCTATACTGTGACATCACCGTGCACATTATTTCTATACTGTGACATCACCATGCACATCATTCCTATACTGTGACATCACCATGCACATTATTCCTATACTGTGACATCACTATGAACATCATTTCTATACTGTGACATCACCATGCACATCATTCCTATACTGTGACATCACCATGCACATTATTCCTATACTGTGACATCACTATGAACATCATTTCTATACTGTGACATCACCATGCACATCATTCCTATACTGTGACATCACCATGCACATTATTCCTATACTGTGACATCACCATGCACATTATTCCTATACTGTGACATCACCATGCACATTATTCCTATACTGTGACATCACCATGCACATTATTCCTATACTGTGACATCACCATGCACATTATTCCTATACTGTGACATCACCATGCACATTATTCCTATACTGTGACATCACTATGCACATCATTTCTATACTGTGACATCACCATGCACATCATTTCTATACTGTGACATCACCATGCACATTATTCCTATACTGTGACATCACCATGCACATTATTCCTATACTGTGACATCACCATGCACATTATTCCTATACTGTGACATCACCATGCACATTATTCCTATACTGTGACATCACCGTGCACATCATTCCTATACTGTGACATCACCATGCACATCATTTCTATACTGTGACATCACCATGCACATCATTCCTATACTGTGACATCACCATGCACATTATTCCTATACTGTGACATCACCATGCACATCATTCCTATACTGTGACATCACCATGCACATCATTCCTATACTGTGACATCACCATGCACATTATTCCTATACTGTGACATCACCATGCACATCATTCCTATACTGTGACATCACCATGCACATTATTCCTATATTGTGACATCACCATGCACATTATTCCTATACTGTGACATCACCGTGCACATCATTCCTATACTGTGACATCACCATGCACATCATTTCTATACTGTGACATCACCATGCACATTATTCCTATACTGTGACATCACCATGCACATCATTCCTATACTGTGACATCACCGTGCACATCATTCCTATACTGTGACATCACCGTGCACATCATTCCTATACTGTGACATCACCATGCACATCATTCCTATACTGTGACATCACCATGCACATCATTCCTATACTGTGACATCACCGTGCACATTATTCCTATACTGTGACATCACCATGCACATTATTTCTATACTGTGACATCACCATGCACATCATTCCTATACTGTGACATCACCGTGCACATTATTCCTATACTGTGACATCACCATGCACATTAATCCTATACTGTGACATCACCATGCACATCATTTATATACTGTGACATCACCATGCACATTATTTATATACTGTGACATCACCATGCACATCATTTATATACTGTGACATCACC
The DNA here is from genome assembly GCF_905171765.1 of Bufo bufo. Classification (NCBI taxonomy): domain Eukaryota; kingdom Metazoa; phylum Chordata; class Amphibia; order Anura; family Bufonidae; genus Bufo; species Bufo bufo. The sequence goes on from NC_053399.1 coordinate 83,919,780, forward strand.
ATGCACATCATTCCTATACTGTGACATCACCATGCACATTATTCCTATACTGTGACATCACCGTGCACATTATTCCTATACTGTGACATCACCGTGCACATTATTCCTATACTGTGACATCACCATGCACATCATTCTTATACTGTGACATCACCGTGCACATTATTCCTATACTGTGACATCACTGTGCACATTATTCCTATACTGTGACATCACCATGCACATTATTCCTATACTGTGACATCACCATGCACATCATTTATATACTGTGACATCACTGTGCACATTATTCCTATACTGTGACATCACCGTGCACATTATTCCTATACTGTGACATCACCATGCACATTATTCCTATACTGTGACATCACTATGAACATTATTTCTATACTGTGACATCACCGTGCACATTATTCCTATACTGTGACATCACCGTGCACATTATTCCTATACTGTGACATCACCATGCACATCATTCCTATACTGTGACATCACCATGCACATCATTTATATACTGTGACATCACCATGCACATTATTCCTATACTGTGACATCACCATGCACATTATTCCTATACTGTGACATCACCATGCACATCATTTATATACTGTGACATCACCATGCACATTATTCCTATACTGTGACATCACTGCTGACAATAACCCTTTGTTTTTGCTCACATATAGTTTTGTGAGGATAGGACAGACCATCCATGTGAGTTAGTGGGTCCTATCTCCAGAACAGCAGACTGCGCATGTGCTCCTATGGGAGTTCTCGTTTAGTGAGCGCTGGCTACTTTCAGAAGTCCCATATCGGTGAAGGTGGAGCGCACTGAGCGTGGATGACCACCTCTGCATTCACCGCTATAGGACTGAGCCAGCGCTCGGCTGTTTTTGGGACTCCCATGGTGATTAGTGGAGGGTGGTCACAATTGTGCGGTGTGTGCGCTCATTCTGGAGATATGACCCGGTCCCATTGGTGAGACTTGCACCTATCTGACATGGATGGCATATCACCTATCTCCCAGATACAAATACCCCTTTAATAAAGAATTTTTAAAAAGCAGGAGACTAGAGAGAAAAATGAGTCCGAGAAGATCTCAGGGTGCGGTACAATCAGTATGGGGTCTGAATGGAACCTGAACCTCTACAATCTAGATAACAAATTCCAAGTACGTCCCGGACCCCTGATCCCCCAGACCTAAATACAATGGAGCCTCTGTGGGACCAGCTCGATAGTCGGGTTCGCTCTATGGGTCCATCTAATATCTGTCTGTCCATGTAATATCTATTATCTCATATCTATCTATGTAATATCTAAAAATCTATCTATCTATCTATGTAATATCTAAAAATCTATCTATCTATCTATCTATCTCATATCTATCTATCTATCTCATATCTATCTATCTATCTATCTATCTATCTATCTATCTATCTATCTATCTATTATCTCATATCTATCTATGTAATATCTAAAAATCTATCTATCTCATATCTATCTATATCTATCTATCTATCTATTATCTATATCTATCTATCTATCTATCTATCTATCTATCTATCTAATATCTATCTATCTATCTATCTATCTATCTATCTATCTATCTAATATCTATCTATCTATCTATCTATCTATCTATCTCATATCTATCTATCTAATATCTATCTATCTATCTATCTATCTATCTCATATCTATCTATCTATCTATCTATCTATCTATCTCATATCTATCTCATATCTAAAAATCTATCTATCTCCTATCTATATATCTAATATATATTATCTATCTATACATCCATATACCCCATCTATCTATCTAAATTCTATCAATTATCTATCTTTCCATTTATCTATCTATCTATCTATCTATCTATCTCTCTATCTCTCCATCCCTCCCTCCCTCTATCTCTCCATCCATCCCTCCCTCTATCTCTCCATCCATCCTTCCTTCCATCCATCCTTCCTTCCATCCATCCCTCCATCCATCCATCTCTCCATCCATCCATCCATCCATCCATCCATCCATCCATCCATCTCTCCATCTCTCCATCCATCCTTCCATCCATCCCTCCATCCATCCATCCATCCATCCATCTCTCCATCTCTCCATCCATCCTTCCTTCCATCCATCCTTCCTTCCATCCATCCATCCATCCCTCCATCCATCCTTCCTTCCATCCATCCTTCCATCCATCCATCCCTCCATCCATCCTTCCTTCCATCCATCCCTCCATCTCTCCATCCATCCTTCCTTCCATCCATCCCTCCATCCATCCATCTCTCCATCTCTCCATCCATCCTTCCTTCCATCCATCCTTCCTTCCATCCATCCCTCCATCCATCCATCTCTCCATCCATCCTTCCTTCCATCCATCCATCCCTCCCATCCATCCATCCCTCCCATCCATCCATCCATCCATCCATCCATCCTTCCTTCCTTCCTTCCATCCATCCCTCCATCCTTCCTTCCTTCCATCCCTCCATCCATCCCACCATCCTTCCTTCCATAGATCCCTCCATCCATCCCTCCATCCATCCATCCATCCATCCTTCCCTCCATCCTTCCTTCCATCCATCCATCCCTCCATCCATCCCTCCCTCCATCCATCCATCCCTCCCTCCCTCCATCCATCCTTCCTTCCATCCATCCCTCCATCCCTCCATCCCTCCATCCCTCCATCCTTCCATCCCTCCATCCTTCCTTCCTTCCCTCCATCCATCCCTCCATCCTTCCTTCCTTCCTTCCATCCATCCCTCCATCCTTCCCTCCATCCTTCCTTCCATCCCTCCATCCCTCCCTCAGTGACATGTAGAAGTTTCTCTTCTCCCCCCTCTCCTCACATTCAGTATACAGGGCTGAGGCCGGTCATGTGTTTCGCCGCAATGCACCCTGGGACTGTTAGTCCTTTGCTTCCTCGATCGCTGTGTGCTCTATGAGAGTAGAACTACAATCCCCAGACGCGGCCCGCCGTCTCCTCCATGTCCTGACTCGGGGCTCAGGCAGTCGCGGTGGCGGAGGGTCGGTGGCCTCCGCAGACTTCCGGGCGTCCTGCTCCCGGCTGCAGACATCTGAGGGGCTGCACACGGTGGTCGCACAGGGAGTGGACGTGTGGGCAGTGCTGCTGGAGGGGGTCAGGGTACGTGTCCATATGGGGGGGGGACAATGGGGTGCTGCTGGGTGCTCACAGGTGGGTGGGGGCAGGAGCTGCAGGTGAGGGCTGAGCTGGACACGGACGTCTCCTGTAGTCAGAAACTTGTCTCTCCTTAAAGGGGGAATCCAGTGTAAACCCCTCACAGCTCCACGGTGACGTCTGTGATCTCAGGGACCACCTCTCATCTCCAGGGTGTTAACCCCTTGGATTCTGCAAAGAAATGTCTTTGACTGCTCTGTTATGGGGGCGCTGCTGCAGGCCGGCTCTGTTATGGGGGGCGCTGCTGCAGGCCGGCTCTGTTATGGGGGGCGCTGGTGCAGGCTGGCTCTGTAATGGGGGCGCTGGTGCAGGCTGGCTCTGTAATGGGGGCGCTGGTGCAGGCTGGCTCTGTTATGGGGGGCGCTGGTGCAGGCCGGCTCTGTAATGGGGGCGCTGGTGCAGGCTGGCTCTTGTTATGGGGGCGCTGGTGCAGGCTGGCTCTTGTTATGGGGGCGCTGGTGCAGGCTGGCTCTTGTTATGGGGGCGCTGGTGCAGGCTGGCTCTTGTTATGGGGGCGCTGGTGCAGGCCGGCTCTGTTATGGGGGGCGCTGGTGCAGGCCGGCTCTGTAATGGGGGCGCTGGTGCAGGCTGGCTCTGTAATGGGGGCGCTGGTGCAGGCTGGCTCTGTTATGGGGGGCGCTGGTGCAGGCCGGCTCTGTAATGGGGGCGCTGGTGCAGGCCGGCTCTTGTTATGGGGGCGCTGGTGCAGGCTGGCTCTTGTTATGGGGGCGCTGGTGCAGGCTGGCTCTTGTTATGGGGGCGCTGGTGCAGGCCGGCTCTGTTATGGGGGGCGCTGGTGCAGGCCGGCTCTGTAATGGGGGCGCTGGTGCAGGCTGGCTCTTGTTATGGGGGCGCTGGTGCAGGCTGGCTCTTGTTATGGGGGCGCTGGTGCAGGCTGGCTCTTGTTATGGGGGCGCTGGTGCAGGCCGGCTCTGTTATGGGGGGCGCTGGTGCAGGCCGGCTCTGTTATGGGGGGCGCTGGTGCAGGCCGGCTCTGTTATGGGGGGCGCTGGTGCAGGCCGGCTCTGTTATGGGGGGCGCTGGTGCAGGCCGGCTCTGTAATGGGGGCGCTGGGGCAGGCCGGCTCTGTAATGGGGGCGCTGGGGCAGGCCGGCTCTGTAATGGGGGCGCTGGGGCAGGCCGGCTCTGTAATGGGGGCCGCTGGTGCAGGCCGGCTCTTGTTATGGGGGCGCTGGTGCAGGCCGGCTCTTGTTATGGGGGCGCTGGTGCAGGCCGGCTCTTGTAATGGGGGCGCTGGGGCAGGCCGGCTCTGTAATGGGGGCGCTGGGGCAGGCCGGCTCTGTAATGGGGGCCGCTGGGGCAGGCCGGCTCTGTTATGGGGGGCGCTGGTGCAGGCCGGCTCTGTAATGGGGGGCGCTGGGGCAGGCCGGCTCTGTTATGGGGGGCGCTGGTGCAGGCCGGCTCTGTTATGGGGGGCGCTGGTGCAGGCCGGCTCTGTTATGGGGGCGCTGGTGCAGGCCGGCTCTGTTATGGGGGCGCTGGTGCAGGCCGGCTCTGTTATGGGGGCGCTGCTGCAGGCCGGCTCTGTTATGGGGGGCGCTGGCGCAGGCCGGCTCTGTTATGGGGGCGCTGCTGAACCTTGGTCATGTTATCGGGGCGTCAGGCTGGCCTCATGTTAATTTGGACGTTCATGTACTACAGTTTTCTATGATCCGGAATATTTGATAATCCGACACCTCTCAGGTATGATGCGGCACACAACCCCCAGCATCCGAAAATGAAGGTTACGGCAGCAGCTCTCATCACTGTGTATATAGGTCGTCCAATACACTGCACCGACCCCTCTCCCTTATAGTGACTGACTGCAATGCATTGTCTACAATGGCTCCTCCTAGTGGTGGCTCCAGGGCACTGGCAATATGTAACCTTCCCTATGTAATACATGCATTTTTATTTTAAAGGGACCTGGCGTTCTAATGGAGAAATGTACTAAGAGTGCTGCCTCTGACGTCAAGCGGACGCCCCCTGCTGCCATGGAGGTAACACGTCTTCTGTAGGATCAGAATATTCCACTAAAATATAATGAGCTCAGTCGTCTTGTTCTTTATGACGGGGTCTGGAAACAGAGGGTGGTGGCCATTGCAGCTACCACGGAGGCTGGCCACCACATCATCTGGTCCTGGTAATGCCCTCTTTCATTACAGGGGAGGTATAACATAGGCATAAAGCTTATGTGTTGCCGGGGTCCCACTAAAAGAGGACACTACTTGTCATGTGTGGATTTTTAGCCAATCACATTACTTCTGTGCCGTGGAGTTGGCTAAAATGTGAGTCTCCAGCAAACAGGCAAAGTATTAGCGCCGATATTCCCTATCAGTGTGCAGGGGTCCTGTATACTTAAAGAGGTTATCTGGGACTTAGATACTGAAGGCCTGTCCTCAGGATGGGCCATCAATATGAGATTCGTGGAGGTCTGGCTTCCTGATTGAGAGTCGGACCCCCTCTGATCTCATATTGATTCCCTGTCCTCAGGATGGGTCATCAATACGAGATTAGTGGGGATTCGACTACCTGATTGATGACACATTGGCGCTCTGGTGAAGAGGCCTTATGGAGAGGTGAGGCTTCTTGGTACAGAGGATTGGTGTCCCTGATTGAGGAGACCTTGGTGCTTTGGTGAAGAGGCCTCATGGAGAGGTGAGGCTTCTTGGTACAGAAGATTGGTTTCCCTGATTGAGGAGACCTTGGTGCTTTGGTGAAAAGGCCTTATGGAGAGGTGAGGCTTCTTGGTACAGAGGATTGGTGTCCCTGATTCAGGAGACCTTGCTGCTTTGGTGAAGAGGCCTTATGGAGAGGTGAGACTTCTTGGTACAGAGGATTGGTGTCTCTGATTGAGGAGACCTTGCTGCTCTGGTGAAGAGGCCTTATAGAGAGGTGAGGCTTCTTGGTACAGAGGAATGGTGTCCCTGATTGATGACACATTGGCGCTCTGGTGAAGAGGCCTCATGGAGAGGTGAGGCTTCTTGGTACAGAGGATTGGTGTCCCTGATTGAGGAGACCTTGGTGCTTTGGTGAAGAGGCCTCATGGAGAGGTGAGGCTTCTTGGTACAGAAGATTGGTTTCCCTGATTGAGGAGACCTTGGTGCTTTGGTGAAAAGGCCTTATGGAGAGGTGAGGCTTCTTGGTACAGAGGATTGGTGTCCCTGATTCAGGAGACCTTGCTGCTTTGGTGAAGAGGCCTTATGGAGAGGTGAGACTTCTTGGTACAGAGGATTGGTGTCTCTGATTGAGGAGACCTTGCTGCTCTGGTGAAGAGGCCTTATGGAGAGGTGAGGCTTCTTGGTACAGAGGATTGGTGTCTCTGATTGAGGAGACCTTGCTGCTCTGGTGAAGAGGGCCTTATGGAGAGGTGAGGCTTCTTGGTACAGAGGATTGGTTTCCCTGATTGAGGAGACCTTGGTGCTCTGGTGAAGAGGCCTTATGGAGAGGTGAGGCTTCTTGGTACAGAGGATTGGTGTCCCTGATTGAGGAGACCTTGCTGCTCTGGTGAAGAGGCCTTATGGAGAGGTGAGGCTTCTTGGTACAGAGGATTGGTGTCCCTGATTGAGGAGACCTTGGTGCTCTGGTGAAGAGGCTTTATGGAGAGGTGAGGCCGCTTGGTACAGATGATTATTGGTGGAGACAGGAGTCGGACCCCCACTGATCTCATATTGATGGCCCAATCTGAGGAACCGTCATTAATAGAGGCGACAGGAACTGATCATAGCCGCACCAAACAGCACCTGACATCTCAGCTTTCTGGACCTCTGAGTGTAATGAATGGGATAATGAGCTTAAAATGGGTCTTCAGTGTCTAGAGTATTGATGCCATTTGTCATCAGTATCAGATCAGTGGGGGTCCGACTCCCAAGACCCCCGCTGATCAGCTGTTTTTTCAGGTGCCAGAAGGCATCTTTCACCGTGTAGTGACAGTAGATTTGTTTATTGGGAGATGAGCTGCAGTACCCGACATGGCCACTACAGCGGATGGTACCTTCTGCTTCTGGCTCTGTACACTCCTGAAGAAATCTGCTGATCGTTGAGGGTGCTGGGAGTTGGACCCTCTCTTATCTGGAATTTATGACCTGTCCTGAGGATAGGCCATCAGTATTTGTCCAGGGTGAGGGGCAGGATGAGCAGAAATGGCTGCCAGTAGTGTTTTGAGGGAGCCTCTGCTATTGTGTAAATGAGAGGTTTCCATCCAGTGCCTCTCCAGCAGTAGTAAGACTACAACTCCCAGCATTATGATTGCCGTGGGACTTCTGTGAAGAATGTCAGGGTGCCATGGCACAGCTTACATATTTCTACCTCTGAATTATAAGGCGCTGTGGAATACGGTGGCACTATATATTATATATATTGCGGTTTTGCTTTCAGGAAACCATGAAACCGGAGGAGGCCACAGTCTGCTTCTCGGTAGAAGAGCTAGACTCCTTGGAAGATCGTGAAAAGGAGCGTTACAAAAGTGCAGAGACGAAGATTCATCAGCGTCCAAACTTAGTGGGTGAGATGAACGAGGAATATGCAACCCCTTCATTATATTTTTTGGAGGAGGGCACCATATGGAAACCGGGGGCTTTCGGCCCTGTGAACTTTTATCACTTCTGCTTCGCCAGTGGGTGGTCCTAAGCCCGGCAAATGCTCCAGCACTCCTCCTTAAACCCTGCCTTATGCCATCCCCTTTCTTGTCGATTGATGAGTCCAGTATTGTTCCAGCACCGTGCAATCCTGGGGGGAGACTACTGCGCATGTGCCACCCACAGGTTCGCATGGGGCAGGCACAAAATTTCATTATCTCAATAGGGTTTCATAGAACAAGGCTGGATCAACACTGGAACCATCAATCAACCCAAAGGAGTAGGCATAGGGCAGCGTTTACTGAGGACACCCTGAGCACTTGTCGGGCTTGGGACCGCTTACTGGGAACTTTTGAGCTCATTTGTCAATGACCAGAATGGTATGTTTCCAAAATTCTGTACCTCGGATGGGGACATAAACGAGGCACACTTGTATGTAGTCATGACAGAAGCTTATAACCAGGAGTATACTCCATTAGATCGAAAATTACACCCCCACATTTAAAAAGAATTAAAGGGGTTGTTCCATGATTTATGTAAAAAATAAATACCAGACATCATATAGTACATGACAATATCCTTCTAACAAAGCTAGAGCCAGCCCTGTACCTCACATGGATCCAGAACTCCCATGTGCGGAGGTGTAATGTCTGGTGTTATAGCGCCTGAAGGTGTAACATCTGGAAGTATAACGTCTGGTCACTGGAGGTGTTACATCTGGAGGTATAGTGCCTGGTGGGGTAATGTCTGGAGGTATAGTGCATGGCGGGCTAATGTCTGGAGGTATAGTGCCTGGTGGGGTCATGTCTGGAGGTATAGTGCCTGGTGGTGTAATGTCTGGAGGTATAGTGCCTGGCGGGCTAATGTCTGGAGGTGTAGTGCCTGGTGGGGTAATGTCTGGAGGTATAGTGCCTGGCGGGGTAATGTCTGGAGGTATAGTGCCTGGCGGGGTAATGTCTGGAGGTATAGTGCCTGGCGGGGTAATGTCTGGAGGTATAGTGCCTGGCGGGGTAATGTCTGGAGGTATAGTGCCTGGCGGGGTAATGTCTGGAGGTATAGTGCCTGGCGGGGTAATGTCTGGAGGTATAGTGCCTGGCGGGGTCATGTCTGGAGGTATAGTGCCTGGCGGGGTCATGTCTGGAGGTATAGTGCCTGGCGGGGTAATGTCTGGAGGTATAGTGCCTGGCGGGGTAATGTCTGGAGGTATAGTGCCTGGCGGGGTAATGTCTGGAGGTATAGTGCCTGGCGGGGTAATGTCTGGAGGTATAGTGCCTGGCGGGGTCATGTCTGGAGGTATAGTGCCTGGCGGGGTCATGTCTGGAGGTGTAACATCTGGAGGTGTAACATCTTGAGGTATAATGTTTGAAGGTCTAATGTCTGGTGGTATATTGTCTGGAGGTGTTACGTCTAGTGTCTGGAAGTATAACATTGAGAGGTGTAATGTCTGGCGGTATAATGTCTAAATGTGTAATGTCTGGTCTCTGGAGGTATAACATCTGGAGCCATAATGTCTGGCGGTATAGTGTTTGGTATTAAGCAGTTGATCAGCAGGCATGCAGATTGGAGTACTACGATACTGACAGCGCATGCGCCAAATAAACTTTTGTATTATATCACTTAATTTCCCAAACAATCACTAGAGCAGTGATGGCGAACCTATGGCACGGCGCACTATGAACAGCACAGGCAGCGCACTGAATGTAGGCAGGATATTGTAAATAAATGATAAAGTACATGGACGATATTCTATATTGGACTGTAGTATTCAAGGTAAATTGCTGTGTTGGAACTTTGCAATAAATAAGTGGGTTTATGTTGCAGTTTGGGCACTCGGTCTGTAAAAGGTTCGCCATCACTGCACTAGAGTGTTCCAAATTTAATGCAAAGGTGAAGTGTCTAAAAATAAAAGGAACATGAAATAATAAAAAACATAAAGTGCAGTGTGCCTCCTAGCGCTAATTATTTATGCTAATAAGCACTATTTATCCATGCGCCCCTTCTGTTTGTCTTAGTGCAGGTGCAGCTCATCACGAGTTTATGGATGGTTTAGTTATGTAGTTACCTGTTTGTTTATGCATCTGTTCAGCTCTTTGCACTTTGCACCTCATTTATATTTGGAGGGTTGGCGCCATCTAGTGATTATCTGGCTGATTAACCTCTTAAGGACATAGGGCGTACAGGTACGCCCTTGTGCCCTGGTACTTAAGGACACAGGGCGTACATGTACGCCCTGTGTATTTTCGATCACTGCCGTGCGGCTGGCAGTGATCGGAACCCGGTGCCTGCTCAAATCATCGAGCAGGCACCTAGGCTAAATGCGCGGGGGGGTCCCGTGACCCCCCCATGTCGGCGATCGCGGCAAACCGCAGGTCAATTCAGACCTGCGGTTTGCTGCGATTTCTGAAGTTTCTGGTCCCCGCAGTCCCTGACCGCAGGGATCAGAAACTTTATATGCCATAAAAAAAGTTTTATTTACCCCCCCCTGCACCCCCGAATGATTTTTATGGTGGCGGGAGGTGCAGGGGGAGGGTTGCGGGCGGTGTGGGCGGTGCGGGAGGCGGGCGGTGCGGCAGGCGGGATCGCGATCCCCCGCCCGCCTCCCCTTGTATAATCGTTGGTGTCTAGTGGGGATACCAGGGTGCCAGCACATTGCTGGCACCCTGGTATAAACGGCTGACATCTGCGATGCGATGTCAGCCGTTTAACCCTTTCCATACAGCGGTCCGTACGGACCGCTGTATGGAAAAGGTTAACAGCGCAGGGAGCTCCCTCCCTCTCCCATCGGGGGGCTGCTGTGCCTTTGCAGCCCCCCGATGGGGAGGGAGAGAGCCCCCAGAGAGCCCCCCGAGAGATCCCCTCCTTACCCTTCCCCGTCTGCGAAGTTCTGAGCAGTACTGAGCAGACGGGGAAGGTTCCCATGGCAACAGGACGCCTCTCAGGCGTCCTGCTGTCCATGGTGCTGAACAGATCTGTGCTGAATGGCATAGATCTGTTCAGTGTAAGTAAAATACAGTACAGAACAATATATATTGTACTGTACTGTATTATTCAGACATCAGACCCACTGGATCTTCAAGAACCAAGTGGGTCTGGGTCAAAAAAAAGTGAATAAAAGTGAAAAAAAAGTAAAAATCAAAAAACACATTTATCACTGATAAAAAATGAAAAAAATAAAATTCCCTACACATGTTTGGTATCGCCGCGTCCGTAACGACCTGATCTATAAAACGGTCATGTTACTTTACCCGAACGGTGAACACCATAAAAATAAAAAATAAAAAACTATGATGAAATTGAAATTTTGCCCACCTTACTTCCCAAAAAAGGTAATAAAAGTGATCAAAAAAGTCGCATGTACGCCAAAATTGTAACAATCAAACCGTCATCTCATCCCGCAAAAATCATACCCTACCCAAGATAATCGCCCAAAAACTGAAAAAACTATGGCTCTTAGACTATGGAAACACTAAAACATGATTTTTTTTGTTTCAAAAATGAAATCATTGTGTAAAACTTACATAAATAAAAAAAAAGTATACATATTAGGTATCGCCGCGTCCGTATCGCCCGGCTCTATAAAAATATCACATGATCTAACCCCTCAGATGACCACCGTAAAAAAATAAAAATAAAAACGGTGTAAAAAAAGCCATTTTTTGTCATCTTACGTCACAAAAAGTGTAATAGCAAGCAATCAAAAAGTCATATGCACCCCAAAATAGATGCCAATCAAACCGTCATCTCATCCCGCAAAAAATGAGACCCTACTTAAGATAATCGCCCAAAAACTGAAAAAACTATGGCTCTTAGACTATGGAGACACTAAAACATTTTTTTGGTTTTAAAAATGAAATCATTGTGTAAAACGTACATAAATAAAAAAAATTGTATACATATTAGGTATCTCCGCGTCCGTGACAACCTGCTCTATAAAATTACCACATGATCTAACCTGTCAGATGAATGTTGTAAATAACAAAAAAAAAACGGTGCCAAAAAAGCTATTTCTTGTTACCTTGCCGCACAAAAAGTGTAATATAGAGCAACCAAAAATCATATGTACCCTAAACTAGTACCAACAAAACTGCCACCCTATCCCGTAGTTTCTAAAATGGGGTCACTTTTTTGGAGTTTCTACTCTAGGGGTGCATCAGGGGGGCTTCAAATGGGACATGGTGTCAAAAAAACCAGTCCAGCAAAATATGCCTTCCAAAAACCATATGGTGTTCCTTTCCTTCTGCGCCCTGCCATGTGCCCGTACAGCTGTTTACGACCACATATGGGGTGTTTCTGTAAACTACAGAATTAGGGCCATAAATAATGAGTTTTGTTTGGCTGTTAACCCTTGCTTTGTAACTGGAAAAAAAATATTAAAATGGAAAATCTGCCAAAAAAGTGAAATTTTGAAATTGTATCTCTATTTTCCATTAAATCTTGTGCAACACCTAAAGGGTTAACAAAGTTTGTAAAATCAGTTTTGAATACCTTGAGGGGTGTAGTTTCTTAGATGGGGTCACTTTTATGGAGTTTATAATCTAGGGGTGCATCAGGGGGGCTTCAAATGGGACATGGTGCCAAAAAAACAGTCCAGCAAAATCAGCCCTCCAAAAACCAAACGGCGCACCTTTCACTCTACGCCCCGCTGTGTGCCCGTACAGTAGTTTACGGCCACATATGGGGTGTTTCTGTAAACAGCAGAGTCAGGGCAATAAAGATACAGTCTTGTTTGGCTGTTAACCCTTGCTTTGTTAGTGGAAAAAATGGGTTAAAATGGAAAATTAGGCAAAAAAATGAAATTCTCAAATTTCATCGCCATTTGCCAATAACTCTTGTGCAACACCTAAAGGGTTAACGACGTATGTAAAATCAGTTTTGAATACCTTGAGGGGTGTAGTTTCTTAGATGGGGTCACTTTTAGGGAGTTTCTCCTCTAGGGGTGCATCAGGGGGCTTCAAATGGGACATGGTGTAAATAAACCAGTCCATAAAAATCAGCCTTCCAAAAACCAAACGGCGCACCTTTCACTCTACGCCCCGCTGTGTGGCCGTACAGTAGTTTACGGCCACATATTGGGTGTTTCTGTAAATGGCAGAGTCAGGGCAATAAAGATACAGTCTTGTTTGGCTGTTAACCCTTGCTTTGTTAGTGGAAAAAATGGGTTAAAATGAAAAATTAGACAAAAAAATGAAATTCTCAAATTTCCTCCCTATTTGCCAATAACTCTTGTGCAACACCTAAAGGGTTAACAACGTATGCAAAATCAGTTTTGAATACCTTGAGGGGTGTAGTTTCTTAGATGGGGTCATTTTTGGGTGGTTTCTATAATGTAAGCCTCGCAAAGTGACTTGAGACCTGAACTGGTCCCTAGAAATTGAGTTTTTGTAAATTTCGGAAAAATTTCAAGATTTGCTTCTAAACTTCTAAGCCTTATAACATCCCCAAAAAATAAAATATCATTCCCAAAACAATTCAAACATGAAGTAGACATATGGGGAATGTAAAGTCATCACAATTTTTGGGGGTATTACTATGTATTACAGAAGTAGAGAAACTGAAACTTTGAAATTTGCTAATTTTTTTCAAATTTTTGTTAAATTAGGTATTTTTTGGTGCAAAAAAAATTTTTTTTTTGACTCCATTTTACCAGTGTCATGAAGTACAATATGTGACGAAAAAACAATCTCAGAACGGCCTGGATAAGTCAAACCGTTTTAAAGTTATCAGCACTTAAAGGGACTCTGGTCAGATTTTCAAAAAATGGCCTGGTCCTAAGGTGTAAAAAGGCTGTGTCCTTAAGGGGTTAACAGTTATTCTTTCCTTCACTTTGCACTCTCAGTATCTTAGTCGCCGCCAGACATCTTACCACCAGGCGGGGAGTTATAATTCTAAATGGGGCCTCACTTTTTTGGATGCCCGTCTGGGCACTACCTAGACAACTCGCCTCTATCTCACCAATGCATAGCCGTTCACACAGGGGGGTCAGGCTCTGCCAGTGGCACAGCAGCATTTGCAATCTTGTTGTTCCATATCTTATGATCTCCTTTTGTGATAATACCTCTTATCATGTCGTATAATATGCTTTCACCGTGTGGCGCATTTGTGTTTCTACGTTAAACCCCATCTATTTCATGTTTTCTCAGGTTACCTGTATGTGAAGCCAGAGACGGTTCCCAAAATCCACCGCGGAGAAGAGCTGTGTGTGAGCAGTGACTTGTACACACATAGGAGAAAAAGGAGCGTCCTGCCCTCCTCAGGTATAGAAATGCACCGCAACAATTTCTGGCTGATTTCAATATCCCTGCTTTCTGTCAGTGAACTAAAAACAATCATCCTGAGGTTAAAAACCGTGACCTGGCTTGTAACAGAATGTCAAAGCCAGGGGCGTACATAGAAATCAATGGCCCTATAGAAAGAATCTAAATTGGGCCCCCATGCCCCATTCATAGCTCCTCCCACTACCCGTTCCGGGCCAGTATATACAGCAGTGTACTGATATGAGGTATAAATTACAGCTCGTACCTCCCATATCAGTACACTGCTGTATATACTATATATCTGTACACACTGCATCTATTATACCTCGTACCTCACATATCAGTACACTGCTGTATATACTATATATCTGTACACACTGCATCTATTATACCTCATACCTCACATATCAGTACACTGCTGTATATACTATATATCTGTACACACTGCATCTATTATACCTCGTACCTCACATATCAGTACACTGCTGTATATACTATATATCTGTACACATTGCATCTCTTTTGTACCTCACATATCAGTACACTTGTGTATATACTATATATCTGTACACACTGCATCTCTTATACCTCTTACCTCACATATCAGTACACTGCTGTATATACTATATATCTGGGCCTTTGGTCCATTGCGGGCTTCTTTTCCCCACGGCCCCATAGCAGCTGCATGGTCTGCCTCTATTGGAGGTACGAGAGAGTAAAAACGGATTCCTGCTCCGGAGCTTCAAAACCAGTATGGACAATCTTGTATATAAAATCTTTATTTAGTTAAAATGCGCACTGGATAGGAACAACGTGTTTCGGGGAGGCTATAGTCTCCTTCCTCAGGTTAACATTAATAATCCCCTATTACTCTAATAATACCCTATTGTGCGCCCCCTTCTTTAAACTCTAGGCACGTCCACACTACAAAAAATCTATTGGAGGTACGCCACTGGTCAAAGCTCTCTCTGTAGCTATGTGACAAGGTTTGTAGGCAAGAGTGCTCCAGTTCAGTGACTTCAAGCAGAGACTTTGCACATAGTGAGGAAATGACTAACAATCCATGTTAGAAAGTGGCACAACTTCTCATTTTACCACCATTTTGTCATATGCATCCCACAATCTCATCTGCTTGGGCAGCAGATGCCTACCATTGGTTTCTGCAGTAATCTTGGCATGGATTTTCCTCTAGATATATGTTTTTACCAAAAAGTTGTAAAGAACCAGTATAAAAATGTGGCCTTATCTTTTTTTTCTTTGGTCCAGGGGAACCCTTAGGTAAAGACGATGGGTGCCACTCTCCGAGCCAGTCCACTGCAGATACTCGGAGAGCTTTATCAAGAGTCCGGAGAAAACAGGGCAGATATACAGCCGGTTTAGCTGAGGGGTCAAGGCCTAGTAAAACCGAGAGCAAAGCAGATACAGAAGGCCTACCATCCAATAATGATGATAACACAGACACTGTGGAAACCAAGAGTGACCCAGCACCCAAAGAATACACATGTAGTGAGTGTGGGGACTGCTTTGAGGAGCAGGCAGCTTTACTTGTGCACAAAGCAGCCCACACTGAGGAAAATAACTCAACCAAACACGATAGGAGCCTGACTCCTACTAGACATCATGGAGTCCAGACAGGTGAACATACTGGCAGCCGTCTACGGCATAGAAAGCATGTCTCATACACTCCAGACAAAATGGTGTCAAAAAGGACTCGGGCAGAACCAAAAACTTACACATGCAAAGAGTGTGGCAAGAGCTTTACCCAAAATGCCAGCCTCATTGTCCACAGACGGACCCATACAGGAGAAAAACCTCATACCTGCAAAATTTGCCTAAAAAGCTTCATCAGTGGGTCATACTTGGTCATGCACCAAAGAGTCCACACGGGGGAGAAGCCGTATGTCTGTAGCGACTGTGGTAAACGGTTTATCAGCAGCTCAAATCTCATCATCCACCAGAGGGTCCACACTGGGGAGAAGCCATATCTCTGCACTGAATGTGGCAAATGCTTTGGCCACAGTTCACATTTGGTGAGACACCAGAAGGTCCACACAGGAGAGCGGCCTTTCACTTGCGCCGAATGTGGAAAGTCCTTCTCTCGAAGTTCACATTTGGTCAGACATCAGACCATTCACATGAGAGGTCCTGCAAACCCAGCTGTGTGACCTCCTTCCAACACAGGTTTCTTGAGAAACTGTTGTAGACTGTATTATGGATGTACTTTTCAGTTGTATATTTGTCATTGTCTTGCAGTATCTAAAGACGTTTATGTGCGTGATCCACATAAACCGAACATTTTGACCTTGAGATACCATCTATAACCCTTGACAAGCTGACTGAGATGAAATACATGTTGGCGCCAACTATTTGTTTAGGATGTCTCATGTCCATGTACCCTCTTATAAGGAGGTCCCCTGCCCAGGGCTAAAAAGAAAAGCACTTGTTCTGAATAACTTGGCATACCCATGTTATTACAGGGGGAACATGCATGTGCTGGCATCTCCTTGTGGAGAGCCTGCTTCAAGAAAGGGGATCTTGTCTTGGTGGACAACCACTTTCATGACACCGATGCTCAACCAAATTCCCTCTTGCCCATAATTATTAAATAGGTTTTCCAGTAAGTCAAAATGGATGAGCCACCCTTAGGATCAATCATCAATATTAGGTCTGTGGGGGTCCAGCTTTCAACAACCCCATGATCAGCTGTTTGATAGACCTGTAATTCTCACTGGAGAGCCCAGGCCCTTTCAAACAGCTGATTGGCGGAAGTTGGACCCCAACTGATCTAATTTGGACATCCTAGCATAGGCCATCTGTTTGGTAGTCCTGGCTAACTTCCTTATCTATATATGTTATATGGCTGTTTTTTTGCCAGGAGGGTAGACTTTTCAAGCTTCTGCTGCATTCATAGTATTTGTTTAATCTCGTGAGGTTTACCATTTTGTAGCCATGGCCTTAACAGGGTTATGCCATGAATTAAAACCTCTCTGCTGCTCTGATCTCTTCACTTTCTGTGGGTGGGCATCAGCTTGTCCCATGTGACCATCGAGCACCTGCATCTTCCAGGAGTGCAATGTGGTGAGCTCTTGTTAACCTCTCACTTTCCTACATTGAAAGTAGTCCCTCACTCACGGTCCTTGTGATTTCACTAATAAATGGCATGTAATGCAATTCCTCTATCTACTGTCTAGTGAGAGATACAGTTATATAGAATTTCGAAGGGATGAATGAAAGGTGTCCAGGATGCCGGCACTGAGAAGCGGGAAGCTACAGAACATGTCAGTCCACCACTGAGTGCAGGAGAAGGTGGACCAGAAAGATAAACAGCAGGGCCGTTTTTAAAAAAAAAAAATATATTGAATGTATATATTAATCATTTGAAATGTCCTGTTCATTGCAAAGTAATACTTCTAAAAGAAAGTAAGGTAACACAGTGGTAAATTCATAGAGGAAATCTGCAAATTGAATGTGTTTTTTTTTCCAGCCGAAATGTGGTGCCATCTAATCCAGTAATGAATAGTCATGCTCTAAAAATGGGCAAGCGTAAGGATCTGAGTGACTTTGACAGGGGACAATGGCTAAAAAACTGGATCGGAGTATCTCCAAATCAACAGGTATTGGTAAGTGATAGGAATCTCTGAGTCCCACTTGGTACCCCTGGCACCAAACTTCTAGTATCGGCTTGGTTTGAGTCCTTTTCTGACGTCAGGAGAGCGCTTCACTCAGTAGGTAACGAAAGACACAACAGTGATGTACTGAATGAACACTCTTTATTTTTAATGCACACAGGTTATATAGAGGGGGCTTTACCCTCTTTATTAGCATCATCGTATGTTATGTATTTAACCTATCATATTAACACGTTTCATTCTACGTTTACAGAAAGAGAAACAAAAACGGAACTTCCATATTAGGAATATTGTCCGGGAGTAGTGCCAAAGAGATAAGATTCAGGGTTACAGAGAATAGAAACCTTACAGTATATTAGTTTCACAGCAATCAGAGTTAGTACCTAACATAGAAATGAAACTTCAGCAAAAAGCAGAATTGATTTTGACATAATAAAGAACATGGATTCCTTTCAAATCCCCTCTTAGAACCTTTAGTGGATCACACTACATGGTTCTTTCCTTTCTTGTCCTTTTTCTCTCTATACGATATTAGGTAATTCTTATACCCATCTGGGCTTCGATCCTCCTGGGGTACAGTAGTCTGATATAATGACATATTAGAGAGCCCTTTTTCTAGCATTCGTCTCACACAGGGAATAACACATAATGCTACTACACCTATTACTACAATTACTATTAGTATGACAATCCCTAGTTGCATGAGACCTTGTTTCCAATTTGTGAACCACCCAAAGTATTGATCCCATGGATTATTTATACCTGAGTTCTTTTTCAGTTCTACTGACAGATCTTCAAGCTTTTTTATAGCTATTGTGACCTTACCAGTGGGGCCAGTATTATTTGGTATGTATGTGCAGCAGGAGGTTGGATCAGTCAATACTCGGCACACTCCGCCCTTCTCTGCAAGAATCATATCCAACACCATTAGATTCTGGAATGTCATGATTGAGTCCGCTTGTAGTTCTTCTGCTACCCCTAGAAATGCATCTCTGGTATAGTTTACAAACCTTTGCTGATTGTAGTATATGTAATTTATCCAATCCACATTTTTATTCACAGTAATGATGGGAAATATTGATTCAAATCCGGCGGCTACTTGATCTCTAGCTTTGAACTCATCTGGGACCCCTCTTGGAACACCTATTGCATCTATATACACATGGGGATCAAAACTTGAAAGGGGGGCGCTTCTTTTGTTTCTCTTTAGCACCCCTTTGTCTATAATATCTGATTCCGTAAAAATGTGCATGTTCATTATAGCTTTGGCAAGCACACATTCACCTTTCCAGGCACCTTCCAATCTGGATCTTATCTTTCCATCTCCACAGATCCAGTACACATCTCCTATGGAGTACACTTGGTTCTGAGTGAGGGATATGTTCAGATTGCTGTATTTGTGACAATAACCTTTGGTGAAATTCTGTACATTCCTCCCATGTGTACTCCCCTTGTAACATGTGTAGTTACCTGGATATACCTGGATACCTGTCCCTGGGCGAGGATTTTTTAACAAAAGAGGGTATTTTGACTTCCATTCTGTACATGCACTGTGGTTATAAGACATATTAACAAAAAGAGTCAAAAAACATTCTTCAACACTTTCTGGTAACACTAGGGGTACGGTACCTAGGTGTGGCTTGGCAGCACCGCATATGTAACAGTTACTTTTATTCACAGAGGCTGCACTATACTTCATCCACTCCAGCCACAAATTAACATCTGAAAAACCCGTCCCCATGGCCAAAGTATCCTCATATGTGGGATTAGATATGGCCCTTAGGTTTTTTAGAGAAACTATATGCGGGGCTAGTGGGTTTTTGGGGACACCTGTGATGGGCTGGTATTCCTTAGACCAGGGGTGCACAACGTTTCCTGGTTGGGGGCCACATTGCCAGACTGAACCAATGACGAGGGCCGAAATTAAAATTTAAAGGTGTATTAACAGAAATATTGTACTTATGGCATATTGAATACACATTGTATACCAATAATGTCTAGTTACACTTCCAGGACTCCCATCTAATGGGAGAAATACATAAAAAATACATGTGCGCAGCCACAAGACATAGGCATACATGTCTGTTACCAGATGGTTGGGGGCCGCACTGAATGGTATCAAGGGCCGCATGTGGCCCCCGGGCCGCAGGTTGTGCACCCCTGCCTTAGACTTATACATATCTCTAAGTTTGAACATTTGTGTTACCTGAGAAGTCTCAGTTCCCCACATGTTATGGAAGTACCATCCCAATACATAATCTCCTTCATCATATTTACCAGGGTTGTCTATTGTCAATACAATCTTCATTTCCGCTGACCTTTTTTTGCAATGATACACTGAAGAGGTGTCCACATAACACGTCCCTCCCTCAAGGAGTGTCATTCTAGTCAAAAGGGACTTAGAATTTTTATCCCTCCTTTTGAGGGCACTTTCTGGTTTATATCCCCATTCTGTCCCTGTATTCCATCCCACTGATCCCCAGTATCCACAACCTTTTCCCCAGTATGAGTCTGTTACACATATATAGGCCTGTCCTTCTACATAGTCGTTGGAACAATAGTTATAATATGAACATGTTTTCAAGATATCACAAAGGCAAAAGGTGTAGGTGGCTACGTGAGTGTTAGATGAATTATACCAAAAAGTGATGACGCCGCCCTTGCTAGTTGTGGCTACTTCTCCCTTACTACTAATTGGTAAAATCAACAAGATTATTGAAGCAATCTTAGTCAGTACATTCAACCATTTCCCAGAAAGGAGTGAGGAGCTCATCATGTTGGAGGTCAGGGCTGTCTGCCCCCGTTAGTACCTCTAGGCCTTGTTGGAGGTCAGGGCTGTCTGCCCTCGTTAGCACCTCTTGTCCTTCTTCAAGGCCAAGGCTGTCTGCCTCCGTTCCTGCCTCCTCTCTTTTTCTCACAAGCTTCACTCGGGTGGCGTGGATCCAAGTTGGAGATTGTTCAGTCAGCACAGCTGTTCTGGTCACTGCAACCACGGTAGTGGGTGGGCCATATGCGAAGTCACCTTGGGATTTTCCTTTCTTCAGTGTTTTGATCACTACCTCATCCCCCACCCTGTATGGGTGGGTGGGTTCCTGTGGAAGAGAGGGAGACTTACAAGCAACTTTTTTCTCAGTTTTATTAAGAACCTGTATCAATTTGGTGACATATTCTTCCCTTATTAAATCAAGATCACCTTCCTGCACTATCATTGGGCGTCTTGCCCAGGGGGTGGGGAAAGGCCTTCCCATGAGTATCTCGAATGGTGATAACCCTAACCTCTTATTAGGTGTCATCCTTATTTCTGCAAGTATTATGGGTAGGATCTCTTTCCATTTTTCAAAAGTACCTGCAGTGGCCTTCCTCAATTTATCTTTGATAGTCCTGTTCATGCGTTCCACAATGCCAGAACTTTGCGGGTGATATGGAATGTGAAATTTCCATTCTATATGTAGTAATTTAGCAATTTCCTTGTTGAGTTTGGAGGTGAATGCTGGCCCTTGGTCAGATTCAATCATCAGAGGGCATCCCCACCTAGGAATGATTTGTTGAGTAAGTATCCTTGCTGTTGTTTTAGCATCCTCTGATTTGGTGGGGAATACTTCAGGCCATCTGGAGAACATGTCAACAATCACCAAAGCATATTCCTGTCTACCATGAGTTTTGGGAATATGTGTGAAGTCTACCTGTAAATGGGTGAATGGAGTAGTGGGATAGTCAAGGTGTTGATGGACTACCTTCAAGGGGTTGTTGGGGTTGTTCCTCAAACATGTAATGCACCTGTGTACATATTCTGTTACTAACTTTTTGATGTCAGTAATGTAAAAATTTTGACTCAACAATGACTGAGTTGTCTGTATGCTGTTATGTCCTGCTCCATGGAAATGTGCTATGAAGATGGAAGCACTGTGTTGGGGAATGCATGGTCTCCCCTCTTTGCAGAGTAATTCTGTCTTAGAATTTTTCTGCAATACTGGATAACACCAGTCTTGCCGTTCCTGTTCAGTGGCGTATCTTTGAAGATCGGTAAGCATTTGTGACATCTCAAGGGTTGGAGGTGCCAAACATGGCATCTCCCAATGTTTACATGGACCTGAGGGGCTGTAGTCGGCCGCTCGTTTCGCCTCCCTATCTGCCAGCGCATTGCCCTGTGAGACATGATCCTTACCATTGGTGTGTGCCTTGCAGTGGATAATTGCCAATTGTGAAGGCAATCTGATGGCTTCAAGTAGATCTGCGACCAACTGTAAGTGTGAGATGCGTTTACCATCTGCTGCAGTGAAACCTCTTCTGTGCCAAATCATTCCATGATCCCACACTACCCCATGTGCGTACCTACTGTCAGTATAAATGGTGACTGGTTTTTCAGCATGTAGAATGCATGCCCTGGTAAGGGCAATGAGTTCAGCTGCCTGTGCAGACTGAAACTTTATGGGCTTTGCCTCTAGTACAACATCTGGGAGCATGACAATGGCGTAGCCTGTACAGTATCTGGTGTCATCTGGTCTGGTGCATGAACCGTCTACAAAAACCTCTGGAGCACCTATAATGGGTGTGGATGACAAATCATGTCTTGGAGAAGTTTCGTGTTCCAGGACCTGTAAGCAATCATGTGTATCTGTGAGGCAATCTTCCTGTCCTTTAAGGCCTAAGAGAGCATTCAGTATTGGTGCTGGTCCTGAGGTGTGGGAAGCATACTTGATTTCGAGTGAAGGGTCACTGAGCAGTAGTACCTCATATCCTGAAAGCCTTTGTGCAGACATGTGTTGTGTGTGGATGCCCTTGAGTAGGCCTACAACATCATGTGTGGTGTGCAAAATGGTGTAATGTCCCATTGTAAAAGGAGTTGCCAACTCTACCATCATAGCACAGGCTGCAAGAGAACGCAGACATGCCGGCATCCCTTGGACAGAGGTGGGCATTACCTTCGAGAAAAATGCACATGGGCGCAACTTGCCTCCATGTTCTTGTGTCAGCACGCCCGCCATGGTTTTACAGTTTTGTCGTGCAAACATGTGGAAGGGCAGTTTGTAGTCAGGGAGGCCCAATCCTGGACTTGACATTAATGAACATTTCAGATAATCAAATGCATTGTACATTTCTGAAGACCATCTTATTAAATCAGGTTTGTCCTGCAGTGTTGCCTGTCTCAAGATATTATCATGGTAGGAACAGTCTGGGATCCATTGTCTGCAGTAGTTTATCATTCCAAGGAAGGATAGCATTTCCTTCTTGGAGTGCGGGGTGACCAATCCCGCTACAGACTGAACTCTCCCTGGACTGATCCTCCTTTCCCCCTTTGTCAGGACAAACCCCAAGTATTCGACTTGCTGTTTACGCCATTGCATTTTCCCTAATGACACTTTGTGTCCACATTCAAACAACCATTGTAACAGTGATATACCATCCTCAATGTTGGCCTCCACTGACATACTGCACAACAGTAAATCATCCACGTATTGCAACAACACGGAACCTTGGGGGGGGTGCCATGGTGTTTGAAAGGAATCCATGTTCTTTATTATGTCAAAATCAATTCTGCTTTTTGCTGAAGTTTCATTTCTATGTTAGGTACTAACTCTTATTGCTGTGAAACTAATATACTGTAAGGTTTCTATTCTCTGTAACCCTGAATCTTATCTCTTTGGCACTACTCCCGGACAATATTCCTAATATGGAAGTTCCGTTTTTGTTTCTCTTTCTGTAAACGTAGAATGAAACGTGTTAATATGATAGGTTAAATACATAACATACGATGATGCTAATAAAGAGGGTAAAGCCCCCTCTATATAACCTGTGTGCATTAAAAATAAACCTTAGAGTGTTCATTCAGTACATCACTGTTGTGTCTTTTGTTACCTACTGAGTGAAGTGCTCTCCTGACGTCAGAAAAGGACTCAAACCAAGCCGATACTAGAAGTTTGGTGCCAGGGGTACCAAGTGGGACTCAGAGATTCCTATCAGTTTGGGGGCTCGTCCGGGAGTAGTGCCAAAGAGATAAGATTCAGGGTTACAGAGAATAGAAACCTTACAGTATATTAGTTTCACAGCAATCAGAGTTAGTACCTAACATAGAAATGAAACTTCAGCAAAAAGCAGAATTGATTTTGACATAATAAAGAACATGGATTCCTTTCATTAAGTATTTTCAGTACGCCATGGGTAGCACCTACCCAAAGTGGTCCAACAAAGGACACCCGCTGGTCTGTCGACAGACTCCAGGGTGCATTTGGGTAGCAAAATCTAGCCTGCCTGCTCCAGTCCTACAGAAGAGCTGCTGTAGCAGGAAGACCATGATAGAACGGCATTGGGTCACACAGTGCATCTCATCTTTGTTTTGGGGGGATGCATCCACAATATTATCTTAATCTTATGGCTGATTGGTCTCCCTTGTGAATAAAAGTCGAAATGTAGTTCTCCCGTCCATGCCTGTATGATCTCTATACATTTTCAGAAGCCTTCTCGGTCACCAAAAACTCTGTCTAGACAGGGAGGAGGGGGATGTGGCTTCAGCACAATCACTCCTACAATGTTTGTATGTGACATTATCCTGGGAGAGGGGAGGGGGAGAGCACACAGCACAACTCTCTTGATATCAAGAAGAACCTTACCCACTCGGACAGCGTGGAGCAAATATCTCCATTCAATAGGAACCTTCATGGTTCACCTCCAGTGGATAGACCTCCATCCTGGTCATGTGAAGGCACATACTTTATTCGAGTATATAGCGGCCCATCCAAGGACACTGAGACTTTATATCGTTTTAAGCGGAAAGGTGGAATGCTGCCTTGATTACTTATAGATTTAGCCTATCTTCATCAACTTGAGGTTCAGCTACTACTCAAGAAGCACAAAGCCTCAAAGATGTAAAATTTAACTCTGCTCCGTCTGTACAGCGTGAGTGGGAAGTTAGGTTATGTATATGGGGTCCTGAAGGTTCAGCAGCGATTCATGTTGTGTATCTGTTGTTTCTACCAGCAGTTGCCTGTTATAGACTGCCATGTACAGTAGTTTGGTTTCCGACTTTTTGCTATTGTGGAAATGCTTGTCAGAATCGTAAAGAAAAAGGAATGTGAAAATGGGAGCTGAGCTGCAGTACTCTGGCACTACTGTTACACAGTGGATGGAACCTTCTGCTTCCGGGTCCGTTGACTGTAGTTTCCCAGTCAGCTGCCCGAAAGAGCTGATCGTTGGGGGTGCCGGGTGTGGGACTGATCTGATATTGATGACCTATCCTGAGGATAGGCCATCAGTATCAAACCATCGGCAAAGCCCTTTAACAGGGTTACAGCCACGTGCATGTTTTACGTGTATTTGCCGATTTTGCTGTGGATTCTTTTCCCCGGCATTTTAAAGGGTGATGGAGAATCTAACAAAACAATAACAACGACAGGTGCACTCTGCCGTCTCACTAAACCCTCAAACTGATTTTAAAATTGAGAGATTAGTCAACATGTCCTACAGTGTAGAACATGTCTAAGCCCTAAAGGTGCTTCTCTGCTATGACATCTGTAGGGATCTGAAGGTCTCAATAGAATCGGTCTCAACCTGGGGCTGTTTTGAAGTAGTGGACACAGGCCCATCCAAGGACACTGAGACTTTTTATATCGTTTTAAGTATTGAGTGATCAATGCAGTACACGTGGCTCAAGAGTGAAAGGGTTTTTCCAGGCTTTTAATATTGATGACCTATCCTCAGGATATAGTAGGTCATCGATATCAGATCGGCGGGGGTTTGACAACCGGCAACCAAACCAATCAGCTGTATCAAGAGAAGGCATGCGTCATGCACGCATGCCGTCTCCTGTCTCTCTTCCTGCTTGGTGTTTTGATATTGATGACCTATCCTGAGGATAGTCATCAATATTAAAAGCCTGGAAATCCCCTTTAAATACTATCATTAGCGCTACAAGAAGTGTCCGTGTAGCCCATTCAACCATTTAGGTGGTATGGGGACTCGCTCTGGTAGACAGGATTAGCGGACGCAGTATAGAGGCAACAACAAGTTCTTTGGATCAAACAGTTCAGTGTTTTATTCACACTTTAGGCAAGTGACAAAACAAACAGTCACCTTGCGGTGTTGGTGGTAGTTCACACCATGCGGCAATTCTGTCTCAAAGAGTCCTTGCTAATAGCATCACCAACCTATTTTCACGCCAATCAGGTAGCAAGCCTTCATCCAGACACAAAGCTCACAGATCCCAACACAGAAACATGGCTTCTGAGCCCAGCTGCCTATTTAAGGACAGCCAGGTGCTGCCAAAATCCGGACCGGCATTTAAAATCCGGTCCAGTTTTTGACCTCACATGCTGGGAGGAAAATACCTGTATTCCCAGATAAAACCAGTGGATAGTGGAGAAAACCAATGTAAAATCGGGAAGAATGCTCAAACTCCAGGAAGATTTTGCTCTTTTTGCAGATTTGAGCCCATGGAGAGCACCATGTGTGGCAACCTCTTCTCTGCAAAAGGACACAGCATGATTATTTTTAGTATTGCTGGAGGTCCCAGCAGTTGGACCCCCCCCCCCCCCCCCCAAACCATAAAGTCCTTAGCATCTCAAGTTGGTGAATGTGTCCTCCATTGAAAATATTCAGCACAGGTGCAGAAACAAGCATCAGAACCCCCTGTCATCATCTGTCATCATCTTGGGAAAATTTTGACAATATAATTTGTTTACATGAGGGACCCATGGGCATTTTGGTGTTAATTTTTATGAGTTTATAGTACAGATTATGGAGAATGAATGGGCAATCTCAGGCGTCTCATTAATTTTTTTTGAAAAATGTGATGTCAGTTCTACAGTCTCAATCTTCGTTCCTTGGCTGTGGTCTGCCATGATGATGTCTCTTGAACAGCCGATCATGACAATTCATCACAATTTCCACATCGATTTGCTGCCAAATTATCTACCAAGTATAAATTTAGCCAAAGGGATTGGCCCTCAAAATAAGGATCACCCCATTAAATAGGTTTTCCACAGTTTTAGATATTGATCTATCCTCATCATCATCAGATCAGTGGGGGTCTGACTGCATAGTGGATGGCACTTTGTCCTGGTTTTGGACATTTTGTTTCTGGTGGCTGCTGAAAACCACTGATCATTGGGGATGCCAGGTGTTGGACCACTGATGATTTTATGTTGATGACCTATCTTATCCTGTGAAATATATATAACCTGTGAAAAACAATCTTTAAAGGCTATGTATATCTTCAGGGGGATTATTTATGAATGCATTTTACGCATTGTGAGTTGAAAATATATATTTTTTCAGTTGGTAATTATTGTGTATGGTCTAAGCCAAAAGGTCCTGGTGATGTCCAGGAAGATTTCTGCTGTACACCCAATTCATCACCAGCGTGAATGACACCCAGTAACAGTACTATCAGCACCTGGACTAAGACTAACAGCACCATCAAGATGTGAAGATAGAAACAATGTGGCCCTATAGATCCAAGAACTGAACTTGCTGGCTCGCACACTCTTTTAAACGTTGAAAATGTAAGACAACAAGGTCAACTACTCAAAGAGCAGCCAGGATGGCCTTAGCTGAATTAAGTATGCACAAGAGACTAGGGAAAGGTTTTCTTGTTTTTTTGCAAAATATATACCATTCTTACAACCTGATGAATAATACGTGAAAAGCTTTGGGTCAGTTTTATGATTTCATTTTACTCATTTTGGGCTAAAAATCTTTGTTTCAACTGGTCTTTATTAAAAATCTTCGGACGTTTCTGAGATACAGGAATATCACAAATTAAAGGGGCATGTTCTTGTACTAGCACTCATTATGGTGGCACTAAGAGGGAGCATGTTTTGTACTGGATCACAAAATGGGACATTTTTTGTACTGGCACACATTATAAGGGGGTGTTTTGTACTGGCACACTTTGTAGGGGGGTATTTTTAGAACTGGCAAATAGTATAAGGGGGTATTTTTTTGCTATGGTGCACGTTATAAGGGGTATTTTCTTGTACTGCTGCACACTTGTAAGGGGGTATTTTTTGTACTGGCGCACATTTTAAGGAGAATTATTACTACTGGGAGACTGGGGAATATGATTACTAGTATAGGCTTTATGGGGACATTATTACTACCATTGGCACTGTTAACAGTGCAATACGGCAGATTATTTCTATTGTTGGGACTTTGGGGAGCACTGTTAATGTGGGGGGTACCCTGGCACAGTATC
This sequence comes from Bufo bufo, assembly GCF_905171765.1. Taxonomy (NCBI): domain Eukaryota; kingdom Metazoa; phylum Chordata; class Amphibia; order Anura; family Bufonidae; genus Bufo; species Bufo bufo. The sequence continues at coordinate 83,947,623 of NC_053399.1, forward strand.
AGCATCGCAAAATTATTTTTTGGGGACATTATGTTTACACTATTAGTGTGACACTATTAGTGACTAGACGGGTTCGGCCGAACTTGAGAAAAAAGTTCGAGTTTGGGACCCGAACTTGACCCCGAACCCCATTGAAGTCAATGGGGACCCGAACCTTTGAGCACTAAAATGGCTGTAAAAATGTCATGGAAAGGGCTAGAGGGCTGCAAATGTCAAAATGTGGTTAAGAGCATGGCAAGTGCTCTGCAAACAAATGTGGATAGAGAAATGACTTAAAATAACATAAAATACGTAAAAATAAAAAATAATCTTGATCTAGGAGGACCAGGTCCATATGGAGTAGTATGTTGTGGAGGAGGTAGCCTACACTTCTTTTTGGTTTTAAATGTATTTGTATTTTTTTAAATTGGGGTACACCCCAAAACATTGGGAAATATAACCTGTGATAACCCCCTCCAGTCATGCCAAACACACGTTCAGACAATACACTGGCTGCAGGGTAAGGGCCAGCACCTCCAAGGGGTAAAGGGCAAGCTCAGGCCATGTGCCCAATTTGGAGACCCAGAAGTTGCAGGGGCTGACCCCTGTCAGTCAGTTCGTGTAGGCATTGATATCTGCTCTATCAACTTTCGATGTTCTTTTATGCGCCTACCATGGTGATTGCGGGTGGCGGGGAATCGGGGTTCCAGGCCGGAGAGGGAGCGTGAGAAAGAGAGACCACATCCAAGGGAGGATCCATTTTTTCAAATTTAAAATTATATAGTTGAAATATGGGAGAAATTATTAAAACGTAAAAGTGTGAAAACTTTTAAAAGTTTAAGTATTGAATGTAAGGATGTGGTGCGCATTAATTACTGAATAATATATTACATTTTATTCCCTGTCACTTATGCATAGCAGGTGTTTATTCACATCTAAAATTGTATAATGTCAACCCAAGAATGTAACCGAAAAATTATTGAAATTTATTAAGCTGTCAATTAGGTAGAGAAGGGGTATATTACACCCAAAAATTTGTGAATTTAACCAAAAAAAGTAACTGACATTTATTTATTTTTTTAAGCCTGTCTACTAGGTATAGGAGTGGTACTATACACCCAAAAAACTGTTGAATTTCACCGGAAAATGTAACTGACTGACTTTTTTTTATTTCTTTTTTAACCGGTCTACTAGGTATAGCAGTGGTACATCACACCCAAAAATTTGTGAATTTCACCAGAAAATGTAACTGACAATTTTTTTTATTTTTTTTTCGGTCTACTAGGTATTGCAGTGGTACTATACACACCAAAATTGATGAATTTCACCCGAAAATGTAAATGACAATTTTATTTTATTTTTGAACCAGCCTACTAGGTATAGCAGTGGTACTAAACACCCAAAAATTGGTGAATTTCACCTGAAAATGTAAATGACAAAGTAGTGAAATGATATAAAATAAAATACGTTCAAATAAAAAACTGTTTAATTTATTTATGAGGTGGAGTTCCATATGGAGTAGAAGTTTGAGGAGGCGGTGGACGTAGCGGTGTAGGTGGAATCGGCGGTGGAGGAGGATGAGATAGCCAACACAGGTTTTTGGTTAAAATTTTATTTTAAAAAATTAGGGTACACTCAAAGAGTGTGAAATATCCAAAATACAAGAATGAGCAATTGCGCTGCAGTATAACAATGGCTGGTTAGTGCCGGTATACATGTCTATTCTGCACAAGGTACGGACAAGTCCTGAGGGATCCATGCCTGGTTTATTTTAATGAATGTGAGCTTGTCCACGTTGGCTGTGGACAGGCGGCTGTGCTTGTCTGTGATGACGCCTCCTGCCGTGCTAAACACACGTTCAGATAATACACTGGCTGCAGGGCAGGCCAGCAACTCCAAGGCGTAAAGGGCAAGCTCAGGCCATGTGCCCAATTTGGAGACCCAGAAGTTGAAGGGGGCAGACCCGTCATTCAGTACGTGTAGGCGTGTGCACACATACTGCTCCACCATGTTGGTGAAATGCTGCCTCCTGTTAAGACGTTCCATATCAGCTGGTGGTGCTGGTTGTTATGGCGTGCTGACAAAGCTTTTCCACATTTCGGCCATGCTAACCCTGCCTTCTGAGGTGCTGGCAGTGCCCCAGCTGCGTTGGCGACCTTTGCCTTGTGCTTCCACTGTGCCCCCGCTGTCAGGTGGGAATGCCACTAGCAGCGCGTCTACCAGCGTGCGCTTGTACTCGCGCATCTTACGATCATGCTCCAGTGAGGGAATTAAGGACGGTATGTTGTCCTTTTAACGGGGATCCAGCAGCGTGGCCACCCAGTAATCAGCACAAGTTAGAATGTGGGCAACTCGGCGGTCGTTGCAGAGACACTGCAGCATGTAATCGCTCATGTGTGCCAGGCTGCCCAGAGGCAACGAAAAGCTGTCCTCTGTGGGAGGTGTATCGCCTGTGTCCTCTGTATCCCCCCATCCACGCACCAGGGTTGGCCATGAGATGGTCTGGGTGCCACCCCGCTGTAAACATGGTTCCTGCATCTCCTCCTCCTCATCCTCCAGAACTGTGCCCTGGCTGGACAATTGTGTTCCTTGGGTTTGTGGGTGCAAGAACCCACCCTCTGGTTGGGAATGACTGGCCGGAAACCCTACGAAATGATCCCTCTTCTTCCTCCTCCTGTGCCACATCCTCTTCCATCATCGCCAGGAGCGTTTTTTCAAGGAGGCATAGAAGTGGGATAGTAGCGCTGAGAACGGCGTTATCGGCACTGGCCATGTTGGTGGAGTACTCAAAACATCGCAACAGGGCACACAGGTCTCGCATGGAGGCCCAGTCATTGGTGGTGAAGTGGTGCTGTTCCGCCGAGCGACTCACCCGTGTGTGCTGCAGCTGAAACTCCACTATCGCCTGCTGCTGCTCGCACAGTCTGGCCAGCATGTGCAAGGTGGAGTTCCACCTTGTGGGCACGTCGCATATGAGGCGGTGAGCGGGAAGGCCGCGGTTTGTCCCCCAAACAGATACGTTTTAAAACTGCCTGCTGTCGTTTACCCCTGGCTGTGCTGAAGTTGGTGGTGAAGGTGTTACGCTGACCGGATGAGGAGCTGGTAGAGGAGGAGGAAGCAACAGGAGGCAAACTGAAGCGCCCTGCAATCCTCGGTGGTGGAAGGACATGCGCCAAACTGCATTCCGCCTCAGGCCCAGCCACCACTGCATTTACCCAGTGTGCTGTTATGGAGATATAACGGCCCTGACTGTGCTTACTGGTCCACGTATCCGTAGTCAGGTGCACCTTGCCACAGATGGCGTTGCGCAGTGCACACCTGATTTTGTCCCCTACTTGTTTGTGCATCGCGGGTGGGTAGGGGGGTACTTCCTCTTCCTCTCCAGCGTTTGGGAGATGGAGAGCTGAACGTTTCCGTGTGACATTGTGGAGATGCTTGGTGACCCAGGTGTTGGTGTTGCTGGCAGATCCTTTGTTTGCGGGGTGGCAGGTGGCACAGTCACTCCAGAGGCCGAGACTGCAGCAGAGGAGGAAGCAGGAGGAGCCAGAGACCTTTCTTTGTTTTTGAGGTGTCTACTCCACTGCAGCTCGTGCTTTGCACTTAAATGACTGGTCATGCAGGTTCTGCTCAGGTTGAGAACATTTATGCCTCGCTTCAGGCTCTGATTGCACAGCGTGCAAACCACTCGTGTCTTGTTGTCAGCACATTGTCTGAAGAACTGCCACGCCAGGGAACTCCTTGGAGCTGGCTTTGGTGTGCTCGGTCCCTTGCTGCGGTGGGCAGTAGCAGGCGTACTGTCTAGAGAACGGCCGCTCCGCTTTTGCACCCTGCTCCCTCTTCTGCTGTGCTGGTGGCTCTGTGCGACCACCGCCTCTTCCTCCAAACTACATAGGTCACTCGCATGACCTTGATTCCATGTGGGGTCGAGGACCTCATCGTCCTCCACATCATCTTCCACCCAGTCTTCACCCATGCCTTCCTTGTCGGTCTGAACACTTTTGAAAGCCCCAGCAGTTGGCACCTGTGTTTCGTCATCATCCGAGACGTGCTGCGATGGTCCTCCCATGTACTCCACTTCTGGGGCAGGGCTAGGTGGGTGGCCCTGGGAAACTCTGCTAACAGAGTCATCAAAAAGCAGAAGAGACTGCTGCATGACTTGGGGCTCAGACTGCTTGGCTGATTGTTGGTACTAGTTTAGGGTACATATGATTTTTGTTTGCTCTATATTTCACTTTTTGTGAGGCAAGATAGCAAGAAATAGCTGTTTTGGCACAGTTTTAATTTTTTGTTATTTATAACATTCATCTGACAGGTTAGATCAGGGATGTCAAACTCATGGCCCTCCAGCTGTTGCAAAACTACAACTCCCAGCATTCCCTGATAGCTGTAGTATGCCCAGGCATGATGGGAGTTGTAGTTTTGCAACAGCTGGAGGGCCACGAGTTTGACATCCCTGGGTTAGATCATGTGATATTTTTATAGACCAGGTTGTCATGGATGCGGCGATACCTAATATGTATAGGTGGCAAAAAATGGTTTATTTAGCACAGTTTTTATTTAAATTTTTTTACGGTGTTCATCTGAGGGGATATTTTTATAGAGACGGTCGATACGGACGCGGCAATACCTAATATGTATACTTTTTATTTATGTAAGTTTTACACAATGATTTCATTTTTGAAGCAAAAAAAATCATGGTAGGGTATGATTATTGCGGGATAAGATGACGGTTTTATTGGCACTATTTTGGGGTGCATATGACTTTTTGATCGCTTGCTATTACACTTTTTGTGATGTAAGGTGACAAAAAATGGTTTATTTAGCACAGTTTTTATTTTAAATTTTTTACGGTGTTCATCTGAGGGGTTAGGTCATGTGATATGTTTATAGAGCCGGTCGGTACGGACGCGGCGATACCTAATATGTATACTTTTTTTTTTTCCCCTGTTTTTACCAATTTTTTTAAATTTTATTTGGGGAAAATTACGTTTTGGTTTATTTTTACTTGAAACTTTAAAAATTTTTGGGGGAAAACTTAATTTTTTCAACTTTTTTTTTCACTTTATTTTTTGTCCCACTTTGGGACTTGAACTTTTGGGGGTCTAATCCTTTACAATGCATTCCAATACTTCTGTATTGGAATGCATTGGCTGTATGAGTAATACAGTGAGTATTACTCATACAGCTTTCGGCCTGTGAGATCCAGGGGGCTGGATCTCACAGGCTCGTCACCTGAAGGCAGCGCGATGCCTCAGGAAGGCATCGCACTGCCTTTCATGCCATCGGGTCCCCCCTACAGCCCCATAGGGACCCGATGGCACCACCGCACCAGGTAAAAGCCGCAAACCGCAGGTCTGAATTGACCTGCGGTTTGCGGCGATCGCCGACACTGGGGGGTCACGGGACCCCCCCGCGCATTTAGCCAAGGTGCCTGCTCTATGATTTGAGCAGGCACCGGGTTCCGATCACCACCCGCCGGGCGGCGGTGATCGGAACTATACATGACGTACCGGTACGTCATGGGTCCTTAAGGACTCGGGAACCATGCCGTACCGGTACGTCATGGGTCCCTAAGGGGTTAAATTGCACACTGACTAATCCAGATGTTGTAGATTGCCCAATAGTTTTTTTGGTAACAGAATATGAAGGCTGTATATATTAAACTTGAATTTAACACTTGCAGATCAGGAAAATACTATTTTTTGGCAAAAAAGTGTGTTTTTAAAACCCCAGAAAATGATGGGTGTATTTCTAGCTTAAATTGCACACTGACTAATCCAGATGTTGTAAATTGCAAATCACCATTTTTTTGGCAATGCCCAAAAAGCTCAGATGCAGTGCTGGTGCACTGAGCTTGCATAAAATGGCCGCCGCCGCCGCCCACCTGACTAACAGAATTATAAAAGTTGTTTTTTTTTGGTCAATGGCCTCACGGCAGGGTAAAACGATTGCGCCCTGCACCCACACAACTATTTCTATGTAGATCGCTGAGTTCGATTCTCTCCCTGAAATCACAAGTCCAGCAGCATCCTCTCCCTACACTTGTATCAGCAGAGTGACGTGTAGCGCTACGTGACTCCAGCTTATATAGAGCCTGGGTCACATGCTGCTCTGGCCAATCACAGCCATGTCATTAGTAGGCATGGCTGTGATGGCTTCTAAGGTCAGACAGTTAACCGCTTGTTGATTGGCTGCTGTGCAGCCTTTCAAAAAGCGCCAAGAAAGCACCGAACCCGAACTTTTACTGAAATGTTCGGGTCCGGGGTCCAAAAATCCTAAAGTTCGGTACGAACCGAACTTTACAGTTCGGGTTCGCTCAACCCTATTAGTGTCACAGTTTGCTGTGTGCCGATATTTTTTAGGCACTGTGTGCCAGTAATGATTAAAGGGGGCATTATCTGTGCGGTTTAGTATTGGGGAGCACAGTGGGCACGGTATTGAGGGTGGCAGGATGCGGTGATGAGAAGGTAGAAGGAAGAATGTAGGAAACTAAGATGTCTGTTTGTCAAACTGCAGAGACAAGCGGCTGAAAGAAATCATCATGGTACTCTATGTGCTCCCCGACCCCTGGCCACAAAGCACTGAGGGAAGGGGCCCCAAGCTGAACTCTTGCACCAGGGCCCATGAGCCTTTAGCTACGCCCCTGCCTCTGGGTACTATTTTAACAAGACACTTTAGCAGGTCCAATATCTCTGCTGGTGATATTTCCACCTGCTGGACAAAATATACAATTTGAAAGAAGAGTCACCACACTATTAATGGTGGCATCACACTATACGGAGCAGATATGTGTTTTGACGCAGTTCTTCAGCTTGAGGAAAAAGAACAATCCTAACTCTAATGATGGCAAACATACCGGCTATGACTGGATAAACGGGATGAAGAACAACAATGAAAAGAGTAGAGGGATGTGCCCCAGCGGCCAGCATGTTTGCTGCTTGCTGTTGGACCTCCATTACCAGAAACATATCACCTCTCTAGTGGATAGGTGATACGTTTTTATAGGGGGACAACGCCTTTAATGAGTCAGTGATGAGCTCATTTGAGAATACTGGATATTGCGCCTAACTGTAGTGCAACATGGGGTCATTTCCCCCCCTATTTCACAGTAAAGCTAAAATGTCACATTATGATGTTACATTCGGTGCCCACACAGCTGAACTTAGGTTTAGGCTTGATTGGTTTGAGGCACCTTCTACAGGACTCCTGAACTCACTTCAGAGTCTGACAATGTTAAATTAGGTCTCTTGCCCATAAAAATATACATATAGGCTCATTTCATAGGGACGTTATTATAGAGTCGATAGCAACGTTGAGTTTAGATTGGGACATCAGAGTCTCAAAAGAGGACAAGGACCTATCTAGTAGGCCTTCCAGTAAATAGTAACACTTTTCTAAGTACTGTAATGAAAGAGGAAATAAGTATACAGTAGGTTTGTGAATTCTGGTATCAATGACAGATGTTGAGGGGGGTATCATGGTGCCACCGACTAGGATTTTGTCTAAAGGAATGGTGGTGGTTTGTATTTCCTTTGTGCAAATCAACTAAATCTTTAATCAAAGTCAAAGGAGATGATGATGGACAGAAGTGTTGTTTTTTTGGTGTGGACCAGAATTTTAGAGCCATTTGTGTTAGATTATTCTTGAAGGGGAATTCTATTAATTTTTTTTGGTCTTGGAAAAAAGGGCTGAACGTACAGGATCTTCAATTGGCTCCCAGAGTTTCAATTTAGGTCTGTGTACTGTACCCAGTCGAATCCTCTAGAAAGAATAGCTGCTGAATAGTACTTTTAATGATCAGGTAAACTCACTCCACCCAGTGTCTTAGGTAGAGATAAAGGGGAAAAGCTAATTTTAGAACAGATAATTTGAATTAAATTGTTTGTGCTGACCAAGACTCAATAATGGCTTTTGAGGCTTGGATCAACGGATGGTAATTTAAATCAAGGAGGTCGGGCCAATGCGAGGACAATTTATTGCCTAGGTAGGTGATATATTTAGGGGGCCATTTATATGGAAATTATGTGATAATATTGCGTTATTTGAAATGTTGATACCTAGAAATTGCAGATTTTGATGAATTTTAAAATGTTGAATCAGGGTTTCAATTATTTAAAAAAAAAAAAAAGCCCGGGGGGCAACCTTGTCTAGTCCGTTTCTATACCTTATTCTTGTGTGTCAACAACAACAGATGAGTTAGGTGAACAGATGCACAGAGACAGTATTTCCATGGTTCTGATGTCAGTGCTTACCCCCAAGTCTACTGCTTGCTCCCCTATAGACCTTCTGCAATCATGGATGCTTGTGTGGCCACAGTCAGGACCAGACAGAACCAATATGTTGACCATCCTACTAAAGACAATTCATCCTTTTGCTCAGTTGAATTCATTTTCGGACAGTATGTTCTTTCTTGAGCTAAATGCCCTGGAATGGGTTAAGCACAGCAGATGTGTAAGGAGTCGGGTTACATAGGGACATTATTTGCATTGCTCTCAATTCATTTTCTCATACATGATGTCTATTATCTTTCTTGTCTATAGACCATTTTATTCAGTCTTTATTAATGCTTTTGTAGAAACAATCAAAGAACCAGTGAGTTGACCAGCTGCCAACGACTATTCATCTCATTTACCAACGGAGTCAATTTTTGGGCAATACCTTCTTTTTGATGTGAAAGAGTCAAGGACAACACAAAAGTGTTAGGTGTCCAGTTACATAGAGACTATATTTGCATTGCTCTCAGGTCAGTTTTCACTGATGATGACTATTTTGTGTCCTGTCTATGTAGACCTTTCTCATTTTCTTGTCAAGGAAGATGCTTCTATAAAATGGTCAGAGGACAGAAAGAACCAAAACATTGAACGTTCTACTAACGTCAATTCATCCTATTGCTCAGTTGAGTTAGTTTTTAGTCCATAACTTCTGTTTTTGGGTTGAAGATCTTGGTTAAGCACCATAGAAGTGTTAGGTTTGCAATTTCATAGAAACAGTATTCTGCTAATGACAATTCGTCTTACCATTCACTTGAGCAAATTTTTGAATAATACTTTCTTTTCAGTGTGAGTCACAAGTTAAAGGGGTATTCCAGTAATTTCAAGTTATCGCATATCCATAGAATAGGGGGTAACTGCTCGATCGATGGGAGTCCTACCACTGGACTCCCACTGATCACGAGAATGGGGCCCCATACTCAGCAAGCCTCCCTGAAAAGAAGGAGCGGCAGTTTGGCCGTGCACACTTTATTTCTATTAATCTCTATCAGCTAAGAACTGTACTTCACTATCTCCCGCAGTCCCATAGAGCTGAAAAGAGCAGTAGTTTGCATTCCTGAACTGATGCTGCATTTATTTCAGGGGGGTGCCTGCGGGGTATGAGGTCGGTGGTGGGACCTACATTGATCTAACAGTTATCCCCTATCCCGTGGCTACGGAATTACTTGATACCTTCTTAAGCAAAACAGATGTGTTAGGTGTCCACTTGCATAAAGAAAACATTTGCAGGAATTTTAAAAAATGACAGAGCAAGTAAGTTGATGAGAAAAAAAAAACCTCAACTCCTCAATGCCCCATCTCTTCTTCGGTCATCCCACCAGTCTCTGTTAACTTGTGATGCAGTGATGACATTAATAGGTGAGGTGTGAGCCACTGGGTTCATTGTGTGTGAGAATGTCATTGCATGTTTGTAAAAGATGGCTGTTTACTCTCCTCCAGGGGCAGTTTGATGCAGGGTTGAGTGGCCCTAAGGCCAGATCTACCAAAGTGCCATGGCCCTTTATGGTGGGTAGAGCCAGGTGAGTCAATTTGATGTGAACAACTGGACATTACACATATGGGAGGTTGCCCTTGATTAGTCAGGCATTTGCAACCACATCTTAATAAGCTAGGGTGCTCTTGTCTTTTTCCAAGAACCATGTGGAGACATGGAGAGGAACCCTTGTTAGACACCATATAATTTGGGGTCATCCGTTCTTCTTATAATACTCAGAAATTAGTAGTGAAGCTGGCAAAATATAGCCAGTTATGTCACAAGGGGCACTAGAGGGTGTCCACAAATGGGGAACAGGAGCCAGGTAACAAGGCAAGTGTGATTGAGACCACTTCCTAAAGTAACCCAAGATGGAAAAAGATAGAACCAGCATCAGTTGCTCCTTGCTTGTCATGAAGTTCTGAACCAATGTGTAATAGAAATATGTCCATAAAGACTTTTTGCCTTTGCCATGTAGATGTCTAACCATTACAACTGAAACATGTAAGCATGTGTTCAATTGCCTCCTGTCTTCTAGGAATTTATTAGGGTCCACCAGTCAACCATCATCCCAATGGGGCAACAGTATTCCACCCCTATGATATACTTGGATATGGGTGGGAAGTTGAGAGCTTACATTCTGTCGCTTGCTGCTTCCAAGTTAAAGTTTGTCCGGACTTTGTGAGTCAGCCAGTGAACATCACTGCTGAGTCCAGTGATTGAGTGCTGTGGTCAAAAGCATGTATAGCCCTAAAAACGCTGCAGGGAAGAGTAAACCGAGGCAAGAGGGAACCACTGGATTGACAGCTCTGGAGTCACTAGGGTTGAACCGGTGAGTATAGTTTTTTTTTTTTATTCGATCAACTTTCCTGCTATTCGCCATTCCAAGACAACCACTTTTCACTTATGACGTCTTTTCTTATGTCCTGTTTATAGACCTTTTACAGTCTGTCATTTGCATGCTTCTGCTAAATTGGTCAGAACAAGACATAACCAATATGTTGACTGCTCAACTAGTCATCTTCTTGTTCAGTTAAATTATTTTTTGGGGTATTTTCTTTTTTTTTTGGCCATGACTGCCCTGGATTGAGTTAAGCACAACAGAAGTGCTAGGTGTCCAGTTGCACAGAGACAGTATTTTGCATCGTTCTCAACTTCATTTTCACTAACGACATATCTACTCTCCTGTCTACAAGGACAATTAAGGACGCTTCTGTGAAAGGGTTCAGGAGCAGACAGGACCAACATGCTGATCATTCTGCTAACAATCATTGATATTATTGCTCTAGTAAGCTCCTTTTTTGGCAACACATTCATTCTTGTTGCAAATTCCCTGGAATGGATGAAAACCAAGGCCATTAATGCATCGGATAAGCTTATTTGTGGCATCAGCTTCTTCAGCTCGTTGTATGAAGTCCTTAAATTTTGTGGCTACATTTTGCAGTTACCACTTATCAATTTAGTGGTCACGTATGAAATACAAAGGGTTAGCACAGTTGTGTGTCTTTCAATAATGTCTTGTAACATCTGGATTTCCACTTGGCTATCTGTAATTTTTTGCTTCAAAATTGTGAATATCCAACACCAGTTTTACATGCGTCTCCAAAGAAGATTCCCCAAGATGATGATATGGCTTCTTCTTCCATCAGTTCTTGTTTCCTTCTTATTCAGCCTTACTTTCTCTTGGGATGTGTCAGAGACCCATTGGTCAAATGGGACCCTCAAAGATTCCCCCAAAAATGTATCTGCCTCATCTGTTCCAAAAAGATGTGTCTGCTTGCATGAAGCTTTTATTGTTTTTATTTCTTTTGGCTTTCTTCTGTGTTTAGTATCACTGGTGACCATAGTGAAATCTATCTACAGACACATGGAGCAGATGAAAAAGAGTGGCGATAATTTCCGAAACCTTAATCTAGATGTTCACATCAGAGCCACCAAGACTATAGCTTTATTACTCATCATCAATTTTTTTTTCTGCTATGGTCTTGCAGTCACTGCATATAAAGGGGGTGACTCCCAATGGACACATTATACATATATTTTTACCTCTATGTTGTATGCCCTGAATTCTTTGAACATAATAATGGGAAATCGTAAACTCAAAAGAAGATTTTTTTCTAGTTTTGTTCCCTGTTCTTGCCATAGAATACTGAATAATACTGGATCAGTCTAATATTTTAACACTTTCCACTGGATGCATGATCCATTTTAGATTGATGATATCTGAACATTGACACCTCCACCGATGGCTAGAATGGAGGACTGGAGTCTATCTCAATCATGTGCCAGAGGTGGTGGAGAAGTCTGAATGGAGCAATGGTCGTGCATGCTCCATTTAAATTATGGGAGTGACAGAAACACTCCAGCAGTTCGAATGCCACCAATCTAATGCCACCTGTCTAGTGGAGAGGTGATAAATATATGGCTGAAATACCCCTTTCAGAAGAATAGTAGAGGCAGAGAAGTCATTAGTGTCCATATCAGGAACAGTTTGTGTGGGTGTCCAATGAAACTAATGTACCATCCATGTAATACACAAACATGTTTGGTCGTCCAGAACAAGAGGAACTCTTTGAAGTTATTCTGCCTGATTGGTAACCCCAAATAGCCATTCTCATCAGTGAGCTGTCCACATAATACCTGGTCCTTCACAGTGAGCGAGACCCTGGCTGATAGATTGAGGGTGTTCTTTGTGGGTGGTTTTCATTGACGCATGATATTTTAAAATTAGTTTTCCAAATCAAACTGAACCACTATAAAAGGGTTCTCTTGGCTACAGATAATGATGACCTATACTAAGGATAGGTCATCATAATCAGATCGGTGGTGGAACGACACCAGGCACCCAGCTGTTTCATCAGAAAGTGTTGGGAGCAGAAGGCTGCATACACCGTGTAGTTGCCGGTGTACTCTAGCTCAGTTCAGTTGAGTATGACCACTGCATGGTCAACTGGGCTGTCTGCCATATACTTCCTACACTTTACATCCTCTGGCAGCCTGATAAACAGCTGACCAGTGGTGGTGCCGGGTATTGGACTACCTCTAGATAGGTCATCATTATTTGTAGCCTGGAGAGCCCCCTCAAGTTGGACTTTTGGTGGTTTGGCCAATTATCTCATGTATGGGAAACCAAGAACCCGACGACTGCACAACTTGAGAGAAAAAAAGATCAAGCATGCCATGTCAGATTTCAACATTCCTAACTACCACCGGGTAATAGACTGCTGCTAGACAATCCTGGCAGCAGCTTTCTCTCGCTCATGCTCAACTAAGTACTTGCTGTTTTTTTTTCCATTTATTTAATTTTTAAGATATTTTGCTTAATTTTTTAAGGTTCAGAAGTCTTTTGCAGCACTAGAGGGCACAATATGACTGGTAGGAGTTGGGTTGGGTCTTGGGCTTGCTGCCAGTACAAAAAAGTGAATGTTACCACAGAGCACAACTAATTAAAAGTGCCACACCAGTGACAATACATTTATTATGTGAATGAACTAGTTCTGTATGAATGAAAGATCATGAAATGCTTCTACCTCTTTTGATTAATTTCCAAGTTGACATTGAGCTAGGTGGTGACAAATAAGAAACATGGATAACAGACAGCTTTTCTGCTGTGTATATTCATTAACAAAATGCCTTAAATGTGGTAGCGCCACTCTTGACTTTGGACTGTGTGAGGTATTGCAGCTCTGTCCCATTCACATAAATGTAATACCAAATATAGCCCACCGAGAGGAGTGGCTTTTTTGGAGAAGGTGGATACAGGACTACAGATGAGCAGGACTTGATATCACACGTACAGTAGTGTGTGGCATTAGGTTCAACTTCCTGCTGATGTGACCAGAGTGGTTCTCCCTCCAGTCACATATCAACCAAAGAAGTTCCTCTGGGGTAAGGATAGGTAGACTTGCTCTTGAGGATCTGTGACAAGCACATTTGTGCCAGGTACTTTGGGGTGAAAGCTCTGTACCACTAACTTTTTAAAAATGTAAAGAGCAACAACACCAGCAGTGCACTACATGTGTCGCAGCTACTTATTGTACACCCTATTCTGCCTAGTGCCCTTTGTGCCTTCACACAGTAAAGATGTCTCTTTAGTACTGTGATGTCTAACCTCCAGCACTTCATCTGTCTTAAAACTACGACTCCATAGAAATGAATGGAGCATGCTGGAAGTCGTAGTTTCACCACAGCTGGAGTGCCAGAGGTTAGCCATTACTGCCTTAATGCCTCCCTCCCCCCCAGAAAAAAGCCTCCTTAGCACCCTTCACACAGTAAAGTATCCCTCAGACAATAATGGGGCCTATTAGTGTCCCTCATATAGTTTAAAGTCCCACGTAGGACAATGCTTTGTCATTTTAAATGACAAAGGGCAGAAAAACACCAATAATAGAGAGTTGACATGGGAATTTGTGGATTGGTGCCAGCAGAACCACCTTAGGATCAATGCTGGGAAGTCTAAGGCTAGTTTCACATGAGCAAGTTTAACACATTGAACTTGCAGCGTGTGTCAGCGAGAGCACCCGTCCTGACCTCCCTAGCACAGAGGGGTGGCATAGCGTTATATAATGTTGAACTCGTTCATATGAAACCAGCCTAAGTAGATGTGGTGGACTTCCACAAGCACAGACATCCTCCTAAACCAGTGGACATCCAGGGGATGGACATTTACATAGTCAACACTTATAAGTACCTGGGTGTACTTCTCAATAATAAGCTGGACTGGGCAGATAACATGAACGCACTATACAGAAAGGGTCACAGCAGGCTTTACCTGCTTAGGAGGCTGAGATTTTTTGGAGTGCAGTGGGCACTTCTTAGGGGCTTTTTCAATTCTGTAGTGGCATCAGACATCTTTTTCGGTGTGGCCTGCTAGGGTTGCAGCATCTCAACCAGGAAGAGACTTGACAAACTGATTTGAAGGACCAGCTCCGTCCTGGGGGGCCCCCTAGACCCAGTGCAGGTGGTAGGTGAGAGAAGGATATTATCCAAGTTGTTCTCCATGTTGGAGAATAACTCCCATGCCATGCTTGAGACCGTGATAGCACTGGGCAGTACCGTCAGTGACCGACTGCTTCTCCTCAAGTGTGAAAAGGGGCATTATCGGAAGACATTCCTCTCTGCTGCTGTTTGACTGCAGGACCAACACCGACCCAAGTGGAGATAGACTGCACTCATCGCCTACCGGGTTCCTGTGGATATCATTCCATCCAGAGACTGAATTTTTTAAGCTGTGATATCCATATCCCTTAATTTTTACTTTTTATCTGTACCTTAGTGTCACTGTAATGCCTTTTATTTTGGAGTTTTTGGTACTCTTTTTGCTGCTGTAACACTGTCAATTTCCCCTAGGCAGGACTATTAAAGGATTATCTTATCTATTAATGGTATATATACCGTATAAATGCCAAATAGAAATTTCACATAAAGGTCTCATTATTATGGCTGAAAGTCAACTTAACATTTGCTGTAGTTGTTTATGGAATGTGTTATTAGTGTGAGGTTAATGATTGTTAGGTCTGTAATTTGTGGCCTAGATGATAAGCCTAGTCAAGTCTCTCCCGAATAAATAAAAAATAAACTTTCTGTGATGAAACAATGGGGAAGTTATGATGTTGTAAGACAAATAGATCATTATGTTAACTTTCAAGTCTTTCCTGGGTGTTCCATTCCCTAAAGCAATCTGGAGGAACATGAGAAGATTAATTCTGTGTCATCTAGGTGGAGCTTCTTGGCTTAGTGTCACTAATTGTCCTGGGTCTACTTTACAGTCTAAATCGTTTTTTTAATATTACATGTATCCAGATTACTGATTTTTCCATGGTTTGGATGTGGGTTATCAAGGTGTCAAGGTCCTCTAGGGACATCTCAAGGGATTTTTTTCCCCCCCAATGACAATTGACAAACTGTTACCATAGCATATAGACTATGTAGGGTATAAAATATTAGCTTGATCAGTGGGGAGGTCTGACTACTTGAACCCTTGCCGGTCTTGTTAAATGGAATTTCAGGGACCCAGCAGGACCCATTAACCCACCTTATCCAAACTTAATTCAGACCTCCTAGAGTGGCTGACCCATGCTGATGATCATACTTACCTGGTCCCTGCCACTGGGTTCGGTTTCTGTGGCCCCTGGGTCAGTTCTTCCTCTCCCTTCAATGCTGAAATTAACTTCCGCTTATGGGAGTAGACGTGACCGCTCCAGTCAATCACAGGAGCAGTAATTACCTGCTCCTCTTGAATCATGCAAATGGTCACATGACCTAATCCAGCAGTGGGGACCTAATAAGTATGATCACCACCACGGGTCAGCCACTCTGGGAGTCTTGCAGATAACTAAGCTTTCCTTTACAGGTCCGGCCACCCCCTCTCTATTCTTGCACAACAATTAAAAAAATTTCTACAAAAAGACACTGATTAAGGCCTCCAGCACATGTGTGCCCCGTGGTTGTGCACCGTCCGTGGGGCAGCCGCAGCAGATCACGGACCCATTCACTTTAATGGGTCCGCGATCCGGCCGTTCTGCAAAAAGATAGGACATGTTCTATCTTTTTGCGGAACAGAAGTACAGGACGAAACCCCACGGAAGCACTCCGTAGTGCTCCCGTAGGGTTTTGTTCCGTGCTTCCGTTCTGCACCATTCCGCATCTCTGGATTTGCAGACCCATTGAAGTGGGTCACCTATCATTGTAGAAATGCCTATTCTTGTCCGCAAAACAGACAAGAATAGGACATGCTATATTTTTTTGGCGGGGCCACGGAACGGAGCAAAGGATGCGGACAGCACACGGAGCGCTGTCCGCGTCTTTTGCGGCCCTATTGAAGTGAATGGGTCCGCACCCGAGCCGCAAAAACTGCGGCTCAGATGCGGACCCAAAAAACGGTCATGTGCAGGAGGCCTAAGGGTGGTTTCACACACAGAAGTTTTTGATGCAGTTTTTTCCAGCCACGACCAGATCCAGCTGGAAATATAAGTATAAAGGCTCATGCACATGACCATATGTATTGTGTAGATTTCTTACTTCTGGAGGAGAACACGGCGCTTCATATGGTAGCACACGGCTACAGAGGGCCTCAGTTATCAAAACTAACACGAAAACTGTCAGATGCCCAACCAATCAGAGCTCACCTTTCATTTTTTTCAGAACACTTTAAGAAATGAAAGGTGAGCTCTGATTGGTTGCTATGGGCAACTAAGATAGTTTTCATAAATCAGGCCCAGTATGTCCAAAGGTCCATGATGCAGACTCATAGGGACCCAGTGGGGCACATTTTGGCCTCTTGCACACGAACGTTCTGCATCCGTGTCATGCATTAGGGACCGCAAATTGCACGGGCAATGTCCGTGATCCGTCCGCGGAGGCACAGAAAGAAACACCACGGAAGCACTCCGTAGTGCTTCTGTGGGGTTCCAATCCGTGCTTCTGTTCTGCATCTCCGTGATTGCGGACCCATTCAAGTGAATAAGTCCGCATCCATAATGCATCCATAATGCGGAGTGCATACACAGGCCGGTGCCCGTGTATTGCAGACCCGCCATATGCGGGCCACAATACGGCCACGGGCACACAACGTTCGTGTGCAAGAGGCCTTACTATGGTTTTTGCTCCTGTTCTCATGAGTAAAAAGCCTGTTTACCACGGTCTTATATTTTAAGTCTCATTTACCAACTGTTTTAGCACCTGTTTTGGAGACATTTGCGCCCGTTGTGCCTATTTTCGGACAAATCCATAAGTCTTCTTACTTTTGCGCCTAATTTTTGTTATATATTTTGGTGCGCTAGATTTTGTTGTAAAAACTTTCTAAGGGTGGGTTCACACTAGCGTTATGGAGTCCGTTATGGCTTTCCGCTATAACAGGGTTATAACGGAATCCATAGGATGGAATGCAAAACGGAAGCCTTTAAGAGGCATTCCGTTTTGCTCCATCCTAATAGAAGTCTATGGGAAAACATAACGGATCCGTCTGGGTCCCGTTATGCAAGACGGAAAACAAAGTCTTGTCGACAGGACTTTGTTTTCCGTCTTGCATAACGGGAACCAGACGGATCCGTTTTGATTCCCATAGACTTCTATTAGGACGGAGAGCAAACGGAATGCCTCTTAAAGACTTCCATTTTGCATTCCATCCTATGGATTCCGTTATGTTCCGTTATGCCATAAAAGCCATAACGGACTCCATAACGCTAGTGTGAACCCACCCTAATGTCTACTACACCCCAGGGCTGGCGTACTTTTCTGTCTCTGTTTTGAGTGGTGAGTTGCGCCACAATTTGCCTACTTTCATGGAGATGTGCGCCAAAATTCAGCTCACCTGTGCCACATTTTCATGCGTATACTAATGAGACCAGTTTTAGTGAATATGAATCTGGCCTCAAGTAATGACGTCTCATTTTATGTAACTGCTACAGCCTGTGATTGGGGAGGCGCATGGTGTTTTTCTTTTTTTTCTTTTAAAATTTTGAGGGTTACTGTTTTTCTTTAAAATTCTGCAGAACATTTTTGCGGATTTAGACTTCCCCATTGAACTCAATTAGGAAAATTTGCAACACACCCAGAAACATTCCAAGGCAGAATATGACAGCAGTTCATTTTCTGCACAGGGTTTTTACACAGCGTCTGGAAGAACTTTGGGGTATGGCCACATTGTCAGGTTTCTGGATGCAGTTTTGGTAGCCAAAACCAAGAGTGAATTCAAAAAAGAGAAGTTGTATCTGTCCTGTATACTTTCTCCTGATTTTGGCTTTCAAAACTGCATCCAGAAACCTGACCATGAGTTGAGTTGTTTCTCCTGAGTTGCCCTCATGAAAGAGCTGGCTGGTTCCTGGAGTTAGTAGAGAAGGTTAGTCTCCATTCCCTCATGTCAGTCCAGGTTTTGTTCTGTCCATCAGGTGTAATTAAAGATCAGGTGTGCGCCTTCTTTAAAAACGATGATAGCTCAGTCAGAAGGAGCAATGTTTATGGGATGTGAACCTCATGTGAGGTATTTGTAAGATGGTAGAGAGGAGCTCTCCATCTAGCAGTCATGACTATCTACTGAGGGCAATTTATTTTAGATATAAAATTTTGTAGACCAGTTTCCATCTGCAATAGTGGTGAAAAGACGAGCAACATCTTCTTACAGATAGTGGAAGAACTAGAATAAAAAGTCCTTCCAAAACCAAGGCCCAAAAGCAAGGATGGTTAAAAATCTCTCCATCATACTTTTTGGGTAGGTTTCCATCTGGTTTGGGACTACAAGCAGTGTGAATGAGGTTTCAGGGTTGGTTCACACCTATGGGGAGGTTTATCAAAACTGGTGTAAAGGAAAACTGGCTTAGTTGCCCAAAGCAACCAATCAGAGTTGGTTTTGCTAAATCTCCTATTTTTAATGTCTTTTTTTTGCACCTGTTTTTGAATTTTATTTTATTTTTGTAAAAACCGTTACCCCAGATGTAAGCTAAAGGTCTATGGAAAATATGAACCACAGGACATGCATGTATTTTTTTACTACTTCAGTTTTTTGTTCATTAGGTGCCTTGTATAAAAAATAGACAGCTGAAAACACACAAAATTCGGCCTCATGCACACAAAGTATTTTCTATCCGTGTCCGTTCCGTTTTTTTTTTGCGGACCATATACGGAACCAGTCATTTCAATGGGTCGGCAAAAAAAACGGAAGTTACTCCGTGTGCATTCCGTTTCTGTATTTCCGTTCCGCAAAAAAATAGAACATGTCCTATTATTGTCCGCATTACGGACAAGGATAGTACTGTTCTGTTAGGGGCCAGCTGCTATGTTCTTCAAAATACGGAATGCACACGGACGTCATCCGTATTTTTTGCGGACTGCAAAATACATACAGTTGTGTGCATGAGGTCTTAGACAAAAAAAATGGTGCAACCAACAAGGATAGATGAACCGCACTAACTGCAAAAAACGCCCCAAAAAGAAAAGCAAAAACCTCAGGTGCGCTATTAAAAAAAGTATGTAGTTATTCTTCAGCTTTTATAGCCCTCCCCCCCAAAAAAAGACAAAATTCACGTGTAGTGACCCAAAGGTCTCATGCACACAAACGTTGCCCATTTTGTGGTCTGAAAATTGCAGATCCGCAAAACACAGATACTGGCCCTGTGCATTCCGTATTTTGCGGAACAAAACATCCTGCCCTCTGTAGAACAGAACAGTCCTATCCTTGTCCGTAAAATGAACAAGAATAGGATATGTTGCAGTTCGATTCTGAGAATACATTACTGAGTTCAGCTTCGGATTTTGAAACCGTAATGAATGCGCAGAACCGAACTTTAACGTCACAGGCACTAAGCAAGTCTCACGTTACTTGTGGCGAGAAGAAGTCAATATCCTCAACAAATATATCTATGTATACGTCCCTGACTATATAACTAAAGAACTGCCTGATTGGAACGTTAGAAATAAAATAATAAATCTTTATCATATCATTAATTGATAAAAACAGAAATCAAAGACTACCACACGACCGTACGGCTTTTTCAGTATTTTGCGGTCCGCAAAAAACACGGATGACATCCGTGTGCATTCCGTTTTTTGCAGAACGGAATATCTGGCCCCTAATAAAACAGTACTATCCTTGTCCGTTATGTGGACAATAATAGGACAAGTTCTATCTTGAAACGGAACGGAAATACGGAAACGTAATGCATACGGAATACATTCATTTTTTTTTGCGGACCCATTGAAATGAATGGTTCCATATACGGACCGTATACGGAACGTAAAAAAGGAACGTAAATGGA
Source organism: Bufo bufo (assembly GCF_905171765.1). NCBI lineage: Eukaryota > Metazoa > Chordata > Amphibia > Anura > Bufonidae > Bufo > Bufo bufo. The sequence continues at coordinate 83,968,097 of NC_053399.1, forward strand.
AATAAGGCCTAACACTCATGTAACGAGCGTAACAGTCTAGAGTGTAGCCCCACAGTATGCGGGAGAAGTATTCGTCGTATGGCTTGTACTTCCTAACCCCACAGTTATTAGTGGAGTGTCGGAGGACGTAATACTTCTACACTCTACAAAAGTCGTAGCACTGATAATTTTAGTGTTGGTCTCAGTGCTACTATAGGACATGGACCAAGATGCCTTCTGTAATGCCTGGCAGACACCTTGTCCACTCTCCACAAACTGCCAGAACAGGGCTAAAAGGCCAGGGCAGTCAAGGAGTATGTCTGTCCAAAGTATACTGCAGCTCACTATGGACAGCGCTAGTTAGCTACTTGAGGCATACTTCCTAGGTGGTAATCTCCCTGCCTGTGTGCCCTCTCTCATCACTGTCCCCGATTGGCGTGTTTCCATGCGGTGGTAGAACCGCACTTCATAAGGAGAAGAGCAGATAGCGAGGTAAGTGATTGTCACATAATATCCCCGGTTGTTATCAATGTACTGTGAATATATAGTGTCCTCAGCTGGCATCCAGTGTATTTGTTGCAATATATAATCGCTGGCTTATTAGCCGCCTGTATGTCCCCCATACATTTAGTTGCTAATATCAAATGAATGGCAACATTACTCAGCAGCGCTACATCTTACCCATGAGGACACCACGCAGCGGGAGGAAAGGTGAGACACAACTCCGCTGCGATTGGTTGCCCTCAGTGACCGCGCCTACTGAGGGGAGGAGTCTCAGCTATTTAGAGTTGGCGGTCGGGCGGCCGGCATGGCCGTCATAGCGCCAATGCTGCCATGCTGCACGCCGCTCTGTGTAGCGAGTCTATTATGTGACTGTACGAGGTACCACAACCACTACCCCCAAACCAGTTTGTAACCTGGACTTTCAGATCAACTTATGAAACTCTACAGTACCGCACAAAAAACAAAAGTGTGGTTCAAAAAGCTGGCCGTACACATTGTACAAATGGCGGCAAGGTGCAATGCGTACGTGCTATTTCATAATGCAGGCCACAGAGGAACTTTCCTTCAGTTCCAAGAGGTGGATATGAAGGCCCTAATTTTTCAAACCCAGGCCGGGGAGGGTCCCGTACTTCAGGAAGTTACGGTGCCCGTGTTGTACCAAGGCAACATTTTCCAAGTCAAGTCCCCCAGACAGCAAGGAAGGGAAGGACCCAAAAAAGAGGCAGGGTGTTTTCCAAAAGGGGGATAAGGAAAGACACCATTTACCACTGTGAAACCTGCCCTGAAAAACCTGGCCTGTGCATGCAGGAGTGTTTCAGAATCTACCACACATCCATAGAGTATTAATTTAATTTCATCCTTGATGTACCCTGTTGTTTTACCACCTTATATCTCTGATTTAGTGTGCATAGCTTACATATCCACTTTTCATCAACCACTACATATTCATTTCTGTGAAACACCTATTAGGTCAAAAGTGCCCTTTCCACCCCTTAAAATGATCGTACAGGGGTGCTCTTTCCGAAATGGGGTCACTTCTTGGGGTTTTCATTTCTGGGGACCTCAGGAATTTATTTAATGCGACATGGCAGCTAAAATCCATGTCTGTTTATTCAGGCCTGCAAAAAACATATTTTGCACTTTGCCTCTAGAGCCCTGCTGTGCGCCCTTACAGCAGGCTACAAGCACATATGGGGTGTTTGCAAAAAGGGGAGAAAATGGGGAACATATACTGGGGAGCATTTTCTCCTTTAACCCCATGTGAAAGTAAAAAATTGGGGTCTGCTAGTAATTTTAAATTTTTACAAATGTGTGCTTTGAAATTCTTTCATCAGTATTTCTGTCTTCTGTGAGACACCTGTTTGCTGAAAAGTGCCCTTTCCACCACGTAAAATGTTTGTACGGGTTTGCTCCTTACGAAATGGAGTAACTTGTTGGGGTTTTATTATTTCTGGGGACCTCAGGAATTTATTTAATGCTACATGGAACCTATAATCCATGTCTGCCAATTCAAATCAGCAAAATCCATATTTAGCTGTTTGACTCTAGAGTCCTGCTGTGCGCGATACATAATTTTTTGAGCACATATGGGGTGTTGCCATATTCGGAGGGAAATGGAGAACAAAATGTGGGGTGCATTTTGTTTTTTTACCCCTTGTGAAAGTGAAAAATGTGGGTGTAAAGCAACTTTTTCTGGAAAAAATTAAAATTTTTCATTTTCACAGCCAACCATTTCCTAATTCTGTGAAACGCCTGATGGGTCAAAGTGCTCACTACACACCTTGAAGTATTCCTTGAGAGGTGTCGTTTCCGTAATGGGGTCACTTTTTGGGGGTTTCCACTCAATTGCAAGATGGCGCCTGTCAATTATTCCACTGAAATCTGCCTTCCAGAAGCCATTTGGTGCTCCTTTCCTTCTGACCCCTGTGGTACGCCCATATAGCAGTATACAAGCACATATGGGGTATTGCTGTAATCAGGAGAAAATGGGCAAAAAATTAGGGGGTTCATTTTCTCTAGTTCCCCTTTGTGAAAGTGAAAAATTTGGGCCTAAAGTAAATTTTGATGGAAAACGTTTTAATTTTCACAGCCAATTCCATGAATCGCCTTTGAGAGGGTTTCCACTGTAGGGCCACCTCAGGGTGTCTTCATATGCGACATAGCTCCCAATTACCATTCCAGCTAAATCCGCTCTCCAAAAGCCATATGATGCTCCTTCCACTCTGAAGCCTGCTGTGCGCCCATTCATCAGTTTTTGAGCACACATGGGGTGTTTTTGTAAAGTCCAGATTCAGGGTAATATATTTTGGGTTTTGTTTAGCTGTTAACACTTGATGTATTGCAGAAAAAAATAGATAAAAATTTTAAATTTGCTAAAAAAAAAAAAAGCTAAATTTTGAAATTTCATTCCCAATTTTATTTAATTCTCGTGAAACACCTAAAGGGTTAACAAAGTTTGTAAAATCATTTTAAATACCTTGAGGGGTGTAGTTTCTAAAATGGGATGATTTATGGGTGGTTTCTAATATGTAAGCCCCAGAAAGTGACTTCATAACTGAACTGGTCCTAAAAAAATTGGGGTTTGGAAATGTTCTTAAAAATTTTAAGATTTGCTTCTAAACTTCTAAGCCTTCTAACGTCTCTATAAAATAAAATGTCATTTTCAAAATGATCCAAACATGAAGTAGACATATGGGGAATGTAAAGTAATAAGTATATTTGGAGTTGTTACTATATATTATAAAAGTAGAGAAATTGAAATTTGCTAATTTTTGGTAAATTTGGTATTTTTTTTATAAATACAAATGAAATTTATTGACTCAATTTTACCAGTGTCATGAAGTACAATATGTGAGGAGAAAACATTCTCAGAATGGCCTGGATAAGTAAAAGCGTTTTAAAGTTGTTACCACATAAAGTGACCCATGTCAGATTAGCTAAAAATGACCTGGGCAGGAGGGCGAAAAATGGCAGGATCCTGAAAGGGTTAATGTTGTAAAATGCTGAGCCAGCACAATGTTCAGTGTATTAAATAATGAGGACACTGCCGGTGGGCAGGGAGGGCTGACGTCAGCTGCAGGAGCTGAGAACTTCTTGGCACAAGGCCACTTCTGGGCAAATTATAGAAGTCAAAAACAAATCACACGATAGCAGCTCTGTACAATCCACGTGCATTATGTACAGGCTGATGGAGTCATATCATATCTATCATCTATCTATCCGTCCAGCTCATATCTAATAATAAGGTTAATTTCTGACTCAGCATGTGGTGCTTTTTCTTGGGAAAAACAGCCATGTTTTTCTAATCATGGACAACCCCTTTAATAAATCAAAACCTGAGGACTATGAAAAAAGTAGTCATAGCAATCCTAATTTAGTCCCAGTTTAATAAATGCTCCCACCATGCCCTCCAAAAAAGCAATCCTATGGAACAATAACCATTTCTATTAGTGTTGAGCGAATCTGGTTCAGGCTGCTCTTTATGAACCCGATTCGTTTCAAAACTTCGTTTATAATATGCGGTCAATATATATGGGGTCTGCTGAGGACTTCTTCTTCTCTAAAGAACTGCCTGATTGGAACGTTAAAAATAAAATAATAAATCTTTATTATATCATTAATTGATAAAAACAGTCATGTAACGAGCGTAACAGTCTAGAGTGTAGCCCCACAGTATGCTGGAGAAGTATACGTCGTATGGCTTGTACTTCCTAACCCCACAGTTATTACTGGAGTGTCGGAGGACGTAATACACTGCTCAAAAAGGCAGGGAACACAAAAATAACACATCCTAGATCTGAGTTAATTAAATATTCTTCTAAAATACTTTGTTCTTTACATAGTTGAATGTGCTGACAACAAAATCACACAAAAATAAAAAAATGGAAATCAAATTTTTCAACCCATGGAGGTCTGGATTTGGAGTCACACTCAAAATTAAAGTGGAAAAACACACTACAGGCTGATCCAACTTTGATGTAATGTCCTTAAAACAAGTCAAAATGAGGCTCAGTAGTGTGTGTGGCCTCCACGTGCCTGTATGACCTCCCTACAACGCCTGTGCATGCTCCTGATGAGGTGGCGGACGGTTTCCTGAGGGATCTCCTCCCAGACCTGGACTAAAGTATCTGCCAACTCCTGGACAGTCTGTGGTGCAACGTGACGTTGGTAGCTAGAGCGAGACATGATGTCCCAGATGTGCTCAATTGGATTCAGGTCTGGGGAATGGGCGGGCCAGTCCATAGCATCAATGCCTTCGTCTTGCAGGAACTGCTGACACACTCCAGCCACATGAGGTCTAGCATTGTCTTGCATTAGGAGGAACCCAGGGCCAACCGCACCAGCATATGGTCTCACAAGGGGTCTTAGGATCTCATCTCGGTACCTAATGGCAGTCAGGCTACCTCTGGCGAGCACATGAAGGGCTGTGCGGCCCTCCAAAGAAATGCCACCCCACACCATTACTGACCCAATGCCAAACCGGTCATGCTGGAGGATGTTGCAGGCAGCAAAACGTTCTCCACGGTGTCTCCAGACTCTGTCACATCTGTCACATGTGCTCAATGTGAACCTGCTTTCATCTGTGAAGAGCACAGGGCGCCAGTGGCGAATTTGCCAATCTTGGTGTTCTCTGGCAAATGCCAAACGTCCTGCACGGTGTTGGGCTGTAAGCACAACCCCCACCTGTGGACGTCGGGCCCTCATATCACCCTCATGGAGTCTGTTTCTGACCGTTTGAGCAGACACATGCACATTTGTTGCCTGCTGGAGGTCATTTTGCAGGGCTCTGGCAGTGCTCCTCCTGTTCCTCCTTGCACAAAGGCGGAGGTAGCAGTCCTGCTGCTGGGTTGTTGCCCTCCTACGGCCTCCTCCACGTCTCCTGATGTACTGGCCTGTCTCCTGGTAGCGCCTCCATGCTCTGGACACTACGCTGACAGACACAGCAAACCTTCTTGCCACAGCTCGCATTGATGTGCCATCCTGGATAAGCTGCACTACCTGAGCCACTTGTGTGGGTTGTAGACTCCGTCTCATGCTACCACTAGAGTGAAAGCACCGCCAGCATTCAAAAGTGACCAAAACATCAGCCAGGAAGCATAGGAATTGAGAAGTGGTCTGTGGTTACCACGTGCAGAACCACTCCTTTATTGGGGGTGTCTTGCTAATTGCCTATAATTTCCACCTGTTGTCTATCCCATTTGCACAACAGCATGTGAAATTGATTGTCACTTGTTGCTTCCTAAGTGGACAGTTTGATTTCACAGAAGTGTGATTGACTTGGAGTTACATTGTGTTGTTTAAGTGTTCCCTTTATTTTTTTGAGCAGTGTATCTGTTGAAAAGTCTGTTGTGTCAAAGTAGAAAAAAATTATGGCTTAATTGCCGTTCTGTGGCGCAGTGATATATTCTGAAGCCCAGTTTGCCGTGTATTAGTGAAATAAAAATATATTCGCCGTCCTGCATTGCATACATCTGTTGAAAAGCCTGTTGTATAAAAGTGGAAAAAATTAGGGTCTAATTGACGTTCTGCGATGCAGTGATATATTCTGAAGCCCAGTTTGCCGTGTATTATTGGTGAAATATAAATATATTCGCCATCTAGCATTGCTTAGATCTGTTGAAAAGCCTTTTGTGTAAAAGTCGAAAAAAAATTAGGGCCTAATTGACGTTCTGCAGTGCAGTGATATATTCTGAAGCCCAGTTTGCCGTGTATTTTTGGTGAAATAAAAATATATTCGCCGCCCAGCGTTGCATATATCTGTTGAAAAGCCTGTTATGTAAAAGTAGAAAAAAATTTGGGCCTTATTGACGTTCTGCGGTGCAGTGATATATTCTGAAGCCCAGTTTGCCGTGTATTTGTGGCGAAATAAAAATATTTGATCTAACATTGGATTATTTGATTTAACAGTATGTTAGACAGAGAAGTGCCAGGCCCTGCACAGGGGAGTGGCAGATGCCAAAATTTTTCTGGCGCATTCAGAGGTCGCAGCAGAGTGAGGGGGCGTGGCAGCAGGGGTCGCAGTGAGAGGCCTGAGCTCCCGGTGTCATCTAGCGGTCATGTCTTGACCAGCAACCCAGGGGTTCTTGAATGGTTGACTCGGTCATCCACTTCATCCCAAGTGACTTCAGACACCCCCAGCCAAGAGTCGGTGGGTTCCTCTGACGCTTAGTTGGCATTCCCGGGGAGCAGGCCCTGTGCCCTCACCTGTCCTTAACCTGCCTCTGTCCTTTTCTGTTCCTTCAGCCAGAGAAGTATTGTATGCTGTGGGCTCAGCTCCATTATACAGTGAGGACAAGCTACTAGAAGACAGTCAGCAGCTACTGGCAAGCCAAGATGTGCAGGAGACATCCACCGCTTCCTCCACTAGGTGGCGGGCAAGTAGTGATGAGGAGAGTGGCGTGGGAGCTGCTGTTGTGAGCGGTCAGGCTCCTAACCCAGAGACAGGAGCCTAGGTTCCAGTGTATGAGTATTTCCACCTTCAGGGTCTACTCATACTGGCAGGAGTCAGAGAGAGTTCTAGGGATTCCTAGGAGGTCACCATCCCTCTCCCTTAGCTTTGAGGCCTAGACTCCGGTCTATTCCTTCTGTGTGTCATTTGGTGTTATCCCCTCCCCATTACTCATGACAGTTAGGTAGGGAAGAGGGCAGCCCTAAATTCAACCCACACCACTGTCCCTACCTACTTGGACGATCTGCCCTAAATTGCAGCCTCCAACTGGATGATAGTCCCTAACCTAGCCAAATTCACAGGACCTAAACAGAGGAGTTGAAGGGGTAAGAACCAGATGGGTACGAACTAGGACCGAATCAGAATTAAAGAGCAAAACCAATACACGCCTAAGTCAAAACCAGAGAGTAATGTCAGAACCAAAGGGAGAGACAAACAGAGTCAAATAAGGGACATGGTCAACACCAGGAGGTTACGTCAGTGGCCTGATGAAGTGTATTCATGCAAAATGGCTGTAGCCTTGCTGCATCATATGCCTGTACATACCCTTTAACTGAAGAATAAAGGATGAATTTTAGCAATTGGTGAGTGCCACTTTTTATGATCTGCTATCATTGGATATTCATCAAGTCTACTAGAAGAGCACTAGTGTTGATTGTGAATATTCTAATCGCAAATTTTTATCGTGAATATCGGCACTTTGAGAATTCGCGAAGATGTAGAATATAGTGTTATATATCAGTAACCTCCCTTCTTGCTTGTGGGCCAAGCAAAGGCTGCAATATCTTTGTCAGAGCTTAGCAACATCCCTAGCAACCAATAGGAAAGTTGCCTACTACCCCTTACTATATAAGAAACCCCCCAGCAGCAATTTTCTGCTGTTATTTTGCCGTTCTGAGAGAGAGAGCAGTGACATTGCTGTACTCTGTGCTTTCATCTGGATCCTATTCCTTATCCAATTACATTAGATAGTTAGTGTCACAGATGTAGTAGGGGAGAACACCAAAAGACAACAAGAAGGAAGGGAAAAGACACTAGGCCTCACCGCTAGGGAAGGAAAAGGGTCACCACCTATAAAACCCTGCTCCTGGCCCTAACTCCTATCCGTATGGGCACCTCTCAATGGTAGAGATGCCCATACACAGGAACCTAGAAAACCCTGGTGGCCCTCGGATGCCCTAATGTTAATGACAGGGCAGAGACTACCTACTCCTTCCCTGGTGAAGGAGCCATCGTCTCACTGAGGCCTAGTAAACAACAAAAGTGGGGGGGGGGGGAATACAAAATACAACAAACGGAACACTTAACTTCTGAGGCTGATGGATGATTGATGATGGATGAACAGGAATTCAACTAGAACCACACTCCTGCTCTTCCAAAAACCAAATGAAGCTATCCAGAGCAAGGAGTGATGGGTAGAGTCAGAATAAATAGGGGGAGGTAAAGGTCACATGATCCACACCTGAACAGGAGGTGTGGACATACAAGCAACACACATACAAAGTGAAACCAAAACCAAAAGAGGCTGTCAGATCACTAATATGCAGATAATCTTTCAGACCTTCTAAAACCTGTCATCGGTGTGACAGTACCCCCCCTTCTACGGGTGACCTCCGGGCACACAGGACCGACCTTATCAGGATGAGCTCTGTGGAATGCTCTTACCAGGCGACTAGCATTAACATCGGTCGCTGGAACCCACATCCTCTCCTCTGGTCCGTACCCTCTCCAATGAACGAGATACTGGAGGGATCTCCGGAGAACTCGGGAGTCCACAATTCTGCTGATCTGAAATTCTAAATTGCCGTCCACCATGACAGGAGCGGGAGGCAAGGAGGACGGCTCAACAGGTTCAACACATTTCTTTAACAACGATTTATGAAAAACGTTATGGATTTTCAATGCCTGAGGAAGTTCAAGACGGAAGGCTACAGGGTTAACAATGGCAGTGATCTTATATGGACCAATAAATCTTGGTCCCAACTTCTAAGAAGGTACCGTACAGTGATGTTCCTCGAACACCTTGTGACGTAATTCTGAGGGAACAAACAACTTCCCCTGAGGACAAGAGTCCGGAGCATCCTCCTGTGCCTCCAACACCCAGGCCTCGAGATCACCCTTCCTAGTCATGTCTGTTAAAGGTTTAACCACCGATGAATAGTTCAAGATAAATTTACGGTAGTAGTTGGTAAACCCAAAAAAACGCATAAGCGCTTTCAGATTTTCGGATCGAGCCCAGTCCAACACGGCACGGACCTTCTCGGGATCCATACGAAAACCTGAGGATGAGAGCAGGTAACCCAGAAATTGCACTTCCTGTACAGCAAATACACACTTTTCCATCTTAGCATACAACTTATTCTCTCTTAGGATCTGTAACACCTGTCTCACATGATCCTGATGAGTCTCCATATTTGGCGAATAAATTAGTATGTCACCAAGGTATACAACGACGTTGTTGAAAAACAAGTGTTGAAAAACCGCAGGAGCATTGGTTAACCTAAAGGGCATGACCAGATTTTTAAAATGACCCTCAGGGGTATTAAATGCGGTCTTCCACTCATCCCCCTCCTTGATCCTTACCAGATTATATGCCCCCCTCAGATCCAATTTAGAGAACACCTTGGCACCGACAATCTGACTAAACAAATCCGGAATCAAAGGAAGGGGGTAAGGATCACGGACGGTAATACGATTGAGCTCACGGAAGTCCAGACATGGTCTCAGTGTACCATCCTTTTTCTTTACAAAGAAAGATCCAGCAGCCACTGGGGACTTGGATGGTCTAATATGTCCCTTTGCCAAACTCTCGGTGATATATTCTCGCATAGCCTTTCTTTCGGGTTCCGAAAGATTATACAACCGAGATTTGGGCAATTTAGCTCCGGGAATAAGATTGACGGGACAGTCATACTCCCAGTGCGGAGGCAACTCCTGATTACCACTCAGAAAACACATCAGAAAATTCTGAAATGAACGAGGGTACAGTTTTGGACTCTAGCGCCACCTCGGCAGACAGGAGAAAATGGGTACTACCATTAAAAGACAAAAGTAGGTTTTCTTGTTTCCCACCCACACTACCAATAGTAATTTGGGGATTAATTTTTTTTTCTTTTTGTTTACACCTTGATGCTGCAAGTACGGACAAATATTCACAAAATGTCCCTTCTTGCCACAACAAAAGCAGACTCCTTTCACATGACCCAAGCTTTTGCCAGTAGTTCCAGGAGTAGCTCCTCCTAACTGCATAGGCTCATCACAAGGCACAACCACCCGTGTCTCTCCACCATAAGTGTCAAAGGAAGCAGTACCCCTATTGGACAGTACGTCCTGAAGGTGAGGACCCCTAGATCTCTCCCTCAGGCGTCTATCAAGATGTACAGCAAGGGACATAGCTGCTTCCAATGACTCAGGATTTTCATGAAAAGCCAATGCGTCCTGCAGTCTCTCAGAGAGACCCTGGCAGAATTAGTTACGGAGAGCAGAATCGTTCCACTCTGTATCTGTAGCCCATCTCCTAAATTCAGAGCAATAGGTCGCCGCAGAACGTTCTCCCTGCCGCAAACCCCGTAACTTGGTCTCGGCCTGATAGATCCGATCCGGGTCATCATAGATAAAACCCAAGGCTCTACAGAATTAATCTACCGACCGGAGGGACGGTGATCCAGTCGGCAGAGAAAAAGCCCAAGATTGGGCGTCCTCTTTAAGCAATGAAATATTCATACCCACAAGTTGACACTCATCACCAGAAGAGTATGGACGCAGCCTAAAGTATAATTTACATGACTCCCTGAACCGGATGAAATTGTCACTACCCCCGGAAATCCTGTCCGGGAGAGCTACCTTCGGTTCAGGGCAGGCCTGGAACCCACCACCAGAGCCAGCAGCCTGTGGACTCTGAATCTGCAAAACCATCACACGGAGGTCTGCTACCTCCAAAGTCAGATTCTGCAGCTGTTCGACCAGTGCAGTCATAGCATCCGTAGCTGCACAGATCAGAACAAAAAAATGGCGGTATGGGCTCTGGATAATGTCACGGATGTAGTAGGGGAGAACACCAAAAAGACAACAAGAAGGAAGGCAAAAGACACTAGGCCTCACCGCTAGGGAAGGAAAAGGGTCACCACCTATAAAACCCTGCTCCTAGCCCTAACTCCTGTCCGTATGGGCACCTCTCGATGGTAGAGATGCCCATACACAGAAACCTAGAAAACCCTGGTGGCCCTCGGATGCCCTAATGTTAATGACAGGGCAGAGACTACCTGCTCCTTCCCTGGTGAAGGAACCAGCGTCTCACTGAGGCCTAGTAAACAACAAAGGTGGGGAATACAAAATATAACAAACGGAACACTTAACTTCTGAGGATGATGGATGAACAGGACTTCAACTAGAACCACACTCCAGCTCTTCCAAAAACCAAATGAAGCTATCCAGAGCAAGGAGTGATGGGTAGAGTCAGAATAAATAGAGGGAGGTAAAGGTCACATGATCCACACCTGAACAGGGGGTGTGGACATACAAGCAACACACGGACAAAGTGAAACCAAAACCAAAAGAGGCTGTCAGATCACTAATGTGCAGATAATCTTTCAGACCTTCTAAAACCTGTCACCGATGTGACAGTTATTTAGCTCATATATATAATACAGATAGTTAGTGGGAGATAGTCAGTGTAGGTTAGATAGTGATATAGTGTAGCTGATAGGTTCCAGTGCAGGGTGTTAGGTAGTGTGATAGGAATTACTGTTTTTCTGCTTTCCATACATATATGCTACAGACATAGTGCTGTGATTAGAGATGAGCGCAGGTTTGCCGAATCTTCCTGAAAAATTAGCTTCGATCAGAATTAATTCACTATGAATTGCATTAAAAAACGGCTATTTCCTGGCTGCAGAGAGCCTTTATACTGGTGTAGAACACTGTGCCTTGCAGTAACATGCATAGGGAGTCTGCTGTGGTAGTGAAATAATACTGTGAGTCAGTATGACATGCAGATGACAGGCGTCGCTCTTAGAATAACTGCATACTTCATTTATTTGGGCAGTCACAGGGCCAAAACCGACCAAATAAGTCACGTATGAACTCTGCCTTACAGATCGATGTTAGCGCTAGAATCGCACTCCTTTTACACAGTCATCAGCTGATTCCACATAGATGTCTACAGAACCTGTTCTATTAAATGCTTATGCAAGTAGAGCCCCCTCGACAGAGTGATTATTTTGCCCTTCCTCTGATCCGTCAGAACAATAACCCACAAATAACGGCTCCTCTCTGTGGTGCATATGCCTTCACTCGGTCAGCATTTGGTCAATAATCCATCAGTATTGCTAATGCAAAAAAAAAACAGGAGTGGATCTAAAACAGAGATGACACGTGAATAGAATATTTGCATGTCTTCTGTGTTTTGTACCCACTCCTGCTTTTGGCTACCAAATCATGAGCCAATTCTGATGGGACCATACAGGCCTTACAGCTGCTACACAGACAGGATCCGTTGTGCATCTCATTTTTCCTTCCTTCTGACAGATCAGAAGAAAGGTCAAATAAATGATGATGTCAGCCAGGCCAAAAGCCAAAATAGTGGACAAGTCATGAAGTGGGGAGGGTGGGAACAGCATGAGAAGTCCACAGAGTGGACCTATGACATGGTTGTGAAGTGTAAGCAGAATGATGAGACCACAGAGTGGCCCAATGATAGGGTCTGGAGGTGGAAGCAGTATGAGGAGGCCACCTAGTGGCACAATGACCGAGTCTGGAGGTGGCGGATGCAGCAGCAGCATCATGAGAAGGCCACCAAGTGGCACAATGACAGAGTCTGTAGATGGCAGCAGTATGAATTTATTGCGAATATTATGCAAAAAATTAGAGAAATATCACAAAAACTAATATTACCTATGCGGCTTATCACTACAGAGCACAACCGTGTTTGCTGATTTTCTGTGGTCTCATGAGTCCCACCATGAAAGGTGGAATTGACTTTGAAGCTAATGCCAACTTGTTTTGCTTCTTTTAATATAAAAAAGTCACAACCACGACAAAGGTCCGAGATCCAGGAATCTGAGAGTTTATACAAAACATTAGCCCTGCTGATGGTGCATGCCGACTCCGTTGCCAAAGAGAGGTTGGCTTGCCACGAGACCACAGACAGGGAATATGTGACATATGTATTCAATAGTAAAACCAGATGATTCCATCCTTTGGTTTAATTTAGCTTTATTGGCTGCCATTTCCGGATGTTCAAAGCCTCATTTCAATAAAGTTGACATGGATGGCTTTATCAGGTTGTGCACTTAATCAAAAATTTGTCTTGTCAGAGAAGCTCTTTTAACTGTGAAACTCTGTTGCTGCATCTCTTACTTGTAGTGGTAAAGAGAGACAGGAGATGGGCTCATGTCAAGGACCATAAGGTTAGTTAAAAAACTGATGAAGTAGAAGATTCAATCAATTGATTGTGCAAAGGAAAGAACCGCCTCAACTCCCCTCCCTTCCTTTCTGTTTGCATTTTTGTCTTTAATTTATAACATCTCTATATCATGTATTATGGATGTAATCTGAAGAAGGAGCCTGTCCTCTGAAATGCTTTATCTGACACCCAAAAAACGACTGTTTCCAATACATGCTGGTCTATTTACCTTCCATAATGAGCAGCTCGTGGACTACTTCTTCTGTACATCTATATGATCTCTAAAAATGAATGATCCAACCTCTTACGTCATATCAGCATGGTATCGTTTTTTTTCTTTGGAGAATTATGAGATATTCTCTTTCGATCTTTCATCTGCGCTTTGTAATAAGCCTGACAACCCAGAAACATATAATTTATGGAGACACACCAAAGGAAATAAATTGCCTTTGAATAAATCATAACGTAAATTATCCTATAATGCCACCCTTTACTGTGTGCCTTCCATCAGGAGTTCTCACAGTATAATTTACATGTTCTTATGCTCAGTAGATGCCCAGCTGTTATTTTACCGGTTGTTTTTGTTGCTATTTTGGTTTGGTTTCTACTGTTTCCTGGCTACGCCTGTTGATTGTTGCATGCCTCGACCTGTCTCTGTTTACCTGAATTTCCAGGAAAGAAAGGGATGCAAATGAGCTCTTCACAAGCTCTGCCTCTAATGCCACCAGATGTAAGGCAGCTATCCTATAAGTCAATGTTTGACTTGGATATTAAATAAGCTAGCACCTCATCTGCAGACTGCAGTTTCGGGGTGATTGCCCCTCATCAGTGCAGAACAGAGAGTACTGTCTTAACTGGGTGAGAGGCCTAAGTCAGGATTTGGGGGGTACTATCTCTCTTTGAGGGAGACTTATAGGCCATACATGCTCCTCTGGAATTTTGGTAAGAAAGGGATGCAAATGAGCTCCTAGCAAGCTGTGCCTCTGATGCCATCAGATGTAAGTCAGCTATCCTATAAGTCAATTTTCGACCTTTTAAATAGGCCTTGAGACATGACTCGGATATTAAATTAGCCAGCACCTCATCTGCAGACAGCTCATCAGTACAGAGCAGAGAGTACTGGGTACCCAAATCCTGACTTAGGCCTTTCACCTAGTTAAGCCATAGCATGTATGGCCTATAAGTCTCCTCACGCTGATTAAGGCACTCTCTAGTGCCCCCCCAAATCCTGAATTTCCATAAACTCTGCTAATCTTGACATTAGACTTCACTATCAACTCTGGTATTACGTTTTGGAAATACCTATCCCCAAGCCCATTAACTATTGGAGGCTACTTCGGGATTCCATTCAGAAAGACCACATCCCGTGATGGCCTTTTTTAAGTTCAGGCAATCCGTTAGACTTTGCCCAAGTGTCAGACTGGCCCACCAGAGTACCAGAGCATCCTCTGGTGCACCCAGGCTCTGATACCATAATGGACCCCAAAGGGGAAAGGGAAGGTTTTTTGGGTTGGGTAGGGGGAAAAATTAATATCCTTCCTTTTTTATTTGAAATAGAAACAGTGTGTGGGAGCATTGCCGTCTCTAGAGATGAGGATATTACCTTCTCTATCATATATATATGAAGTGATTGAATGCACTAATGTAGAATTTGATAATTAAGTTATTCTTCCCCCACAGTTTTTGCATTATATGGAAAAATAAAGAATGTTTAAATAAAAAAATAAAAAAAGGCACAAATATAGACAAAATGCCCCACAAAAAAATAAAATAAAATGTTCAACCCTTGAAACATGACTCGGATATTAAATAAGCCAGCATCTTATCTGGGGGTGATTGCCCCTCATCAGTACAGAGCAGAGAGTACTGGCTTAACTGGGTGAGAGGCCAAGTCAGGATTTGGGGGGTACTATCTCTTCTTGGAGAGAGTGCCTTAATCGGCATGAGAAGACTTAGGCCTCTTTCACACGGGCGTCATGGTTTTGGTCCGGATAAGATGCGGGAAAATGTGCGATCTTTCCGCGCGAGTGCAAAACATTTTAATGCGTTTTGCAGGCGCGTGAAAAAAATCGGCATGTTTGGTACCCAAACCCGAACTTCTTCACAGAAGTTGAGGTTAGGGTTAGGTGTTGTGTAGATTGCATTATTTTCCCTTATAACATGGTTATAAGGGAAAATAATAGCATTCTTAATACAGAATGCTTAGTACAATAGGGCTGGAGGCTTAAAAAAAATAAAATAAATTTAACTCACCTTAATCCACTTGTTCGCGCAGCCCGGCTTCTCTTCTGCCTTCATCTGTGAGGAAAAGAACCTGTGATGATGTCACTGCACTCATCACATGGTCCATCACCATGGTGATGGATCATGTGAGGAGCGCAGTGACATCACCACAGGTCCTTTTCCTCCAGGTCATCAAAAAAGAATACAGAAGAAAAGCCAGTGGATGAGGTGAGTTTAATTATTTTTTTTTTTTTTTAACCCCTCCATCCCAAATTTACTTAGCATTCTGTATTAAGAATGTTATTATTTTCCCTTATAACCATGTTATAAGGGAAAATAATAAAATCTACACAACACCGATCCCAAACCCGAACTTCTGTGAAGAGGTTCGGGTTTGGGTACCAAACATGCCGATTTTTCTCACGCGCGGGCAAAACGCATTAAAACGATTTGCACTTACGCTGAAAAATCGCGCATTTTCCCGCGACGCACCTGCTTCCTATCCGGCCCTCACACACGATGCCCGTGTGAAAGAGGCCTTATAGGCCATACATGCTCCTCTGGAATTCTGGAAAGAGAGGGTTAGAGCTTATTAAAAGCTCATTTGCATCCCTTTGTTCTCTAAATTTGTTCTAAGCTCTTGTACATCTTGACTTTTTTTTTTTCAAGGTATATTTTTTGCTATTTTAACTTTGTGGTGAATTATATTTTAATTTTCAACATATATTTAAATTTTACAACACTTTAGAAGACAAAACCTCTCAAGCATTTCATCAGCTTTATTTGTACAAAGGAATGCAGAAGAACCATTGGGTTTTGTACATTTACAAACATTACAATTGTTTGGTGTAGTATAATGACACTGCTTGAATTTGGTTTTTGGAGAATTCAGTTTCTTGTGCTGGCTCTCGATGGAACATGCCTTTCATGGTAGACAAAAATATCTTTAGCAATGCAATTTTGAATTTCTAGGCATTTGATACATTTTTACAGTTGTTGAAAAGAAACATATGTCTATTTTTTTCCTCCGTATCCTCCCTGATATCCTCCCTGATATCCACCCTGATATCCACCCTGATATCCTCCCCGAGATCCACCACATCCTTGTCCTTGGCATCCTCCACCACATCCTTGTCCTTGGCATCCTCCACCACATCCTCCTTGTCCACATGGAAATAGATTTTTGAAGAAATTCAAAAATCCTTTGAAAAAAAAGAAAAAATAAGAAGTTAAAACAAAATCTGTTAGTCTGGTATACTTCACTGTTCACATGAATGCTGGATTAGTATAGGTTTCTCATATATAATCATTGAGAACCAGAATATGTCTAATATGATTAAAGATGATGAAATGGTGATTATCGATTGTCCAGATCCAAAGTTGGGGAATGATTTTTTTATATATTTTTTCAGGGATTTAAAAAAAAAAAATCTCATTTTGTAAAATAATGTTTTTTTTTTTCTTCTGAGTGATCCCGTGATTAATGTAAAAAAATTAAAATTAGACATCGTATAGTACAATACATTTAGGGTACTTTCACACTTGCGTTGTTGGATTCCGGCAGGCAGTTCCGTCGCGGCAATCTGTATGCAAACGGATACCATTTGTAGACGGATCTGGATGCGGATCCGTCTCACAAATGCATTGCAATACCGGATCCGACTCTCCGGTTGTCATCCGGAAAAACAGATCCGGTATTTATCTTTTTCACATTTTTAAAGGTCTGCGCATGCCGGATCCAGCATTCCGGCAAGTGTTCAAAAATTTTGGACGGAGGAAATACCGCAGCATGCTGCAGTATGTTCTCCGTCCGAAAACCTACAGTGACTGAACTGAAGACATCCTGATGCTTCCTGAACGGATTGCTCTCCAGTCAGAATGCATTAGGATAAAACTGATCAGTTATTTTCTGGTATTGAGCCCCTAGGACGGAACTCAATACCGGAAAAGTTTAACGCAAGTGTGAAAGTACCCTTAAAGATGATCGAATTTCTGAAAAGTTCGATTCAGCTGATTTGGCAATTTATTTTTTAAAATTTGCTTTGTGACGATTAATTTCGTCACAAAGCACATTTTTTTGTAAGTAGTAGGTGCAATGACAGGGAGTTGCGATAGCGCCGCCCCCGTTATTGTACACCTCATATGCCGCGTTCATACATGATCGCGCGCACCTGAGTGTAAAAGCATAAAAAAAAAATGTAATCAAACTTACCGCCTCCATTTGTTCGCGACGGGCCGACTGTCGCCATCTTTCTTGAAGATCTGGAGCGAAATCTCGCCCGCCGTGAGATTACGTCATCACGCCGGCCGGCGGGGTGACGTCATACGTCACCACGCACAGGATTTCGGGACAGATCTTTAATCAAGATGGAGGCTGGCGGCCTGTCGCTAATAAATGAAGGAGGTAAGTATGATTTTTTTTTTGTTTTTTTACACTATTTCAGGTTAATTCACTGACACAAAGCACAAGGAATTTTTTTTTTACTTTTTCTGATCATGATTAGTGATGAGCGGCAGGGGCTGTATTCGAATTCGCGATATTTCAGGAATATTTTGTCGAATATTCTTCATATATTCGAGAATTCGAGATTACTTTATTGAATGCGAAAAATCGCCAATGTAAAAATCGCGTAATGCGAAATACAGGCGTGGGTCACTTTGGCTACATTTTTCAAGCTGCTGGAAGTTTCCTGAGACTGGAGAAAATGGTTGGCACGGAAGAACATTCCAATAGCTTTATATGCAGATAGAGTCAAGTGCTCCAATATTTTCGCAATTGCGCTAATTGGCAGTGATTAGAATATTTTTCGCACTACGTGCAACGTCCCATTTTAGCAGGTGTGACTACATATTACTGATTGGTGCACTAAGTATTGTTGTGAACTTGACATTGCTTCCTTCTCATTGGCCCACAAGCAAGAAGCAGAGAGGAATCATGTGTTCAGATGGAAAAAAATTACGAATATTCGATATAACGAATACATAGCACTATATTTTTTTTGCTGGGCAAGCTATAGTTTTCTAGTTTTTATTGATACCATATTGCATGCATGCAACATTTTTATAATGTTTTAATTCTATTTATTTGGTGAGGTGAGTTGACAAAAAAGTCAGTTCTGGCAAATGTTTATTATGACTTTCACTGTGTGTATTAAATAATAGCACACAACATTTATTAGGATTTTTTTTTTATTTAGACTTAAATTCAACTTGAATATTAAAAAAATATTTATTTGCACATATTTTGTCCCCTTAGGGGACTTGAACCTGTGAGCTTTTGATTGCTTGTACTATGCACTGTAATACAGGGATGTTTCATATGCACCCTGTTACATCCTGCAAGAGGCAGGAGCACTCCAATCCCGAGCACTCCACAATTGTGTCTAACCACTCGGATCCTGTGGACCATGGCTTCTAAGGGCTTCAACTGCTGGGATTGGAGTTATCTCTGATCCCATCAGTGAGAGCCAGATGTCAGTGGTATAACACAGCAGACACCTTCAATCAATGTGGCGGGCCCAGCTTCTGACGTTCCCATTTTTCACTTCGTAACAACCCAAGTAGATCTCCAACTCTAAAACTGAGTATTGTATGCCAACCAATGCCATTGTGGCACTGCTCTGCAGGAGTGTCCCTGCAACCCATGGTACATTTTGTGATAGGTATGGTAGCCTAAATATTATTTCTTTTTGAGAATTTTTAGGATCAGAGTTACCATTCCAGTGTAAAATTTTAAAACACATCGGCCCTGGCCTGTGCTGCCGGAGGATGAGGAGCAGGCCACGCCATAAATTACCTGCCTCCTCCGGCAGTCCATGCGCCAGAATGAAATCTACATCAACTCAGAGCTGCCATAGATTTCAGTCATTCTATACATCAGTTTCTGGCATAAATAATGTTGAATGTCACACACCCCACCCTCACCATGCCCCCTTTTTGTAAACCTGGTGAGAGTAGCGTAAAATGCCAGTTGCGACTAAAAAAGTTGCAATAGCATTGAAAAAGTAGCATTTTTTTAAGCCAAAGTATGAATTTCCTCCAATATCTCCACCAAAACCCAATTTATAAATACGGTATAATAAGAGGGCAATATTACTGATGCAAGTAAAAAAACTCTAAAAATCCAAAAATAATTCCTAACCTTAATACTATAAACTGTGCAAATGCTATAACAAAATAGGCAAAGCTATGTACAAATCACAAAAAGATTAAAGTACAAGGTGAGCACTTACCAGTAAGACCAGTGCATCGTAGACCACATCCACTGTCACAACAACTCTGACCGCTTGAGCAATCCGAAGTTGACCGGCATTGCTTCAGAGTCTGGCAGTTAGAAACGGGCTTGGAACATCCTGCAACAGAGAGGACATTCTTATATTCTGCTGGCGGGGGGCGGGGAGACTTTTAACCAAGGAACCCAATGGCTCCAAATAACTTTTCTTAAAAAAAAACAATCCTACTACCCTATTGTATTGCCAGGAGCTGGCTCATGTTAAAGATGACCAGTCACCGCTCCTGGCATGCCAATTTCTAGTAAATAATTGTATTTCACATGAAATGACCATTCTGGAGCATCTATTCTCATGCCTTTCCACATTATTCCTATCATTAAAGGTACAGCTAGGTATTACCAGCCGGGGTATGTACCTGCATAGTCTGTGCACAACCCAAAATGGTAACACCCAGTTGTACCTTTATTCTTACACTTCTAATAAGAATAATAGAGACACATAAATGAAGTCCTAAAAAGGTGCTCCTGAAAAAAAGCCCCATCAAAAAAAGCCCCTTTGTCCACTTATCTTACCATCCACCTTGAGAGACCTCTGCTCACTTCTCCTCCCCCCTCGCCTTTCCATAGGGTTCTGTGGGCAGCATGTCAACTGTTCCTTCAAGGAGCTGACAGGTCAAAAGAATCTATCTATTATCTATCTCTTATCTATCTATCTAATATCTATCTCTTATCTATCTATCTAATATCTATCTCTTATCTATCTATCTATCTATCTATCTATCTATCTATCTATTATCTATCTATCTATCTATCTATCTATCTATCTATCTAATATCTATCTCTTATCTATCTATCTATCTATCTATCTATCTATCTATCTATCTATCTATCTAATATCTAGCTCTTATCTATCTATCTAATATCTATCTATCTCTTATCTATCTATCTATCTATCTATCTATCTATCTATCTATCTATCTATTATCTAATATCTATCTATCTACCTATCTATCTCATATCTATCTATCTATCTATCTATCTATCTATCTATCTATCTATCTATCTATCTATCTATCTATCTATCTCATATCTATCTAATATCTATCTATCTATCTATCTATTATCTAATATCTATCTATCTACCTATCTATCTCATATCTATCTATTATCTATCTATCTATCTATCTATCTATCTATCTATCTATCTATCTATCTATCTATCTATCTATCTATCTATCTATCTATCTATCTATTATCTATCCCATATCTATCTATCTATCTATTTATCTATCTCATATCTATCTATCTATCTATCTATCATCATCTATATCTGTTTCTGGACAATCCCTTTAAGGCCTAAACAATAAAATAAAATATATAATAAAATGCAGAACATACAAACTGCTATTCATTGTAAGTTACAGACAGTTCTGGTCTCTTGTTCTTACTTTGTCCACTATATCCTCCAGATGCTGGGTATATTAGTGCGACAGCCAGGGAGAACAGCAGCAGGTACCCGAGAGACGGCATCTTGTCACTTTGCTGTGCTGCCACCACCCTGCGGCTTTTATACCCTTCTAGGGTGTTGTCCAGTGAATTAGAGGCAGCTTTATTATTCCTTTCTCACATAACTCCCATGATGGTTGCATAATAATAAATCTGTATAATAACATAGTAGAGATATAATAGGAAGAGAGCAGGCAGCATAAATTATGGAGTCACTGTTTTCATAGTGAAGTTTTACAATAATTGGTTGTTGAAACAATGATAAATTAAACACATTTTTCTATGGGCCATGCCCTTCTGTCAGTCAGAAGCCGTCTCTTATGTGGTCAGAGTAAGGCCTCATGCACACAAACGTTTTTTTTGTTTCGTTTATGTTTCGTTTTTTGCATACGGAACCATTCATTTCAATGGGTCCGCAAAAAAAAGGTATGTACTCCGTATGAATTCCGTTTCCGGATTTCCGTTTTTACATAATAATGTCCTATTATTGTCCGCATAAGGCCACTTGCACACAACCGTATGGCTTTTTCAGTATTTTGCGGTCTGCAAAAAATACGGATGACGGAACAGCTGGCCCCTGATAGAACAGTACTATCCTTGTCCGTTATGTGGACAATAATAGGACATGTTCTATCTTTAAACTGCACGGAAAAACGGAAATACGGAAACGGAAGGCATACGGAATACCTTCCATTTTTTTTTGAGGATCCATTGAAATGAATGGTTCCGTATACGGAACGCAAAAAACGGAACGAAAACGGAAACCAAAAAATGTTTGTGTGCAAGAGGCCTAACGGACAAGGATAGTACTGTTCTATTAGGGGCCAGATGTTCCTTTCCGCAAAAAACTGAATGCACATGGATGCCATCCGTATTTTTTGCGGATCCGTTTTTTGTGGACCGCAAAATACTGAAAAAGCCATACGGTCGTGTGCAATAGGCCTAAAGGTATGCTCACACATCAGATTAAAATAAAGCACTTATTTCCGTGGTAGAAATCCAGGCTGTGCCGTCAAAATCCTGCAAAGGGCATGCAGCAGATTCATACATGGCTTAGCCAACTGCAGTAGTGAATATTGAGGCTCCAACTCCAACTTACACCTCTGAATTATCCGTTTGCAGCCCCAGTCAGTCATCAGTCGGTGCTGAAGCTGATCTGCTTAGGTGACAAACAGCACACCGCCGCAGAGCTGTGGCAGGGGATAAGAGACCAGACTGAGCTGTGGCTCTCACCACTCAACCTAGAACCAGGCATGGTTGTGTCTGATAATGGGCGTAACTTGGTGGCGGCTTTGGAGCTCGGAGAGCTGACACACATCCCATGCCTAGCCCATGTCTTAAACTTATCGACAGTCATCGACAGCTTCCGCCGGTCTGCTGACACTGCAGCAGCGCTTGAAATTGCCAGCTCACCGACTGTTATGCGACGTGAGCACGCGCTGGAACTCCACGTTCCACATGTTGGCCAGGCTTTGTGAGCAGCAGAGGGCAGTAGTGGAATACCAGCTGCAACATGGTCGTCGCCTTTCCAGTCAGCTTCCGCTCTTCACAAGCGAGGAGTGGGCATGGATGTCTGAAACTTTGAGGAATCAAGACAGATGGTGAGCGGCGATAACGCTATTATCAGCGTCACCATCCCACTTCTGTGTCTTCTCTAATGCTTGCTGCTCACAATTAAGGATGACGCTGTGCATGTGGAAGAGGTGGAAATGGGGGAATTTGACGATGAAGAGAAGGAGGAGGAGGAGCAGGAGACGGTTGCCTCTGCTACAGAGGGTAGTACCCATGGAAGTTTAATTCCATCTGTTCAGCGTGGGTGGGCAGAAGAGGATGAGGAGATTGAGAGTGATCCTCCTGATGACAGTGAAGTCTTGCCTGTTGGTACTCTGGCACACATGGCTGACTTCATGTTAGGCTGCCTTTCCCGTTACACGCGCGTTATTTGCATTTTAGACAACACCCTTCTCGACCCCCGCTACAAAGAGAACTTCTAATCTCTCATTCATCTGGTGGAGAGGACAAGCAAAACGGTGCAATACCAGAAAATCCTTGTTGAAAAATTTCTCCAAAAATTTCCATCTGACAACACTGTCCTTAGTTCCTTGGCCAACAGAGAAGGGGAGACAAGGGGAACACACAGCAGTTCCAACACAGGCAGGGCAACACTCTCTAAAGCCTGGGACAGTTTCATGACACCCCGCCAGCACCCTCGCCCTGATGCGCGGCTTAGTGTCACAAGGAGGAAAAATTTTGGGAAGATGGTGTAGGGTGTACAAGCAGGACACGTGGCACAAACTGGCGCTCTACGCCTTGGAGGTGCTGGCCTGCCCTGCCGCCAGCGTTTTGTCTGAGCGTGTATTTAGTGCTGCATTTGGCATTATAACAGATAACCGTATCCACCTGTACAATATATGGGGTTCGGACCGCGCTTCTGGTCCAGGTCAGTGTGCAAGTTCTTAATCCTTCCTCGTTTCCAAAGAGAGCCGAGGGCTGCAAATATCCCTTTTTATTTGTCCATACTTACAAGACAACTTTCTTAAAAAACAACTTTTTAAAACACATAAAATTCCCAGCGTCTGCTGCTTCTGCCCTTGGGCAGAAGCGCGGTCCGAACCCCATATATTGTACAGGTGGATACGGTTATCTGTTATAATGCCAAATGCCCTTGGGCAGAAGCAGCAGACGCTGGGAATTTTATGTGTTTTAAAAAGTTGTTTTTTAAGAAAGTTGTCTTGTAAGTATGGACAAATAAAAAGTTTGAACAAGTATATACGGAGCTTCACTATTGCAGAAGCCATTCTTGTCCACAGAAAATTTTCAGGAATCTGAAGAAAAGAAATATAGATTTGTCTGAGGTATACACCATTTGAGTCCGTGTGGGGATCTAACCAGATTGCATAGAAGCGTGGCTGTTCCGACAGAACAAGAACAACTTACCACGGAGGGATTGCATTTACGCCTTGTGTGTTTCGCATTGTGTGAGTATAATCGGTGCAATGCAGGTTATTGTTACATACGGACTCACACTATTATAATTCCATTGGTTGCAGGATATCTATTTGAGGGATATTTGCAGCCCTCGGCTCTCTTTGGAAACGAGGAAGGATTAAGAACTTGCACACTGACCTGGACCAGAAGCGCGGTCCGAACCCCATATATTGTACCTGTCTATTACGTGATTGAACCCACATCACTTTTCGGACCTGCTGCATAGTATTATTGCGGACTGGTGATATATTTATTTCTTTAACCGTATCCACCTGTCAATTGAAAATGCTGAAAGGTTGACTCTTATAAAAATGAACAACGCCTGGATTGACCATGACTTCTCAACTCCACAGGAGGAAAGCTGATGAACATATAGGCACTTTAAATGTGTTGTTTATAAAGTACTGAATACACTGTATTCCCTTGCACCCCTTCCACCACAAACAAGGGTATATGATTGAATCTTCCTTTTCTCATCCTCTTTCTCCTCTTCCATCATATCAACATGCTTATTCGTCGCATATAAAGCCCTCGCATATATGCCCTTCGCATATAATGTTTAACAGGGTCAGCTCAGCTTCAGGCCCTCGTATATAATTTTTTGGAGGGTCAGCTCACCAGCAGGTCTTCACCTACAATCTTTTACAGGTTCAGTGCACCTGAAGGCCCTTGCGTATAATTTTTTACAGAGTCAGCTCACCAGCAGGCCTTCATCTACAATCTTTTATAGGGTCAGCTCACCATCAGGTCTTCATCTACAATCTTTTATAGGGTCAGCTCACCTGAAGGCCCTCGCATATAATGTTTTAGAGGGTCAGCTCATCAGCAGGCCCGCACCTAAAATCTTTTACAGGGTCAGCTCACCAGCAGGCCTTCGCCTACAATCTTTTACAGGGTCAGCTCAACTGAAGGCCCTCGCATATAATGTTTTAGAGGGTCAGGTTACGTGCAGGCCCGCACCTACAACCTTTTAGAGGGTCAGCTCACCAGCAGGCCCTCACCTACAATCTATTACAGGGTCATCTCATCAGCAGGCCCGCACCTAAAATCTTTTACAGGGTCAGCTCACCAGCAGGCCCGCTCCTCAAGTCTTTTACAGTGTCAGCTAACCAGCAGGACCTCGCATATAAATTTTTACAGGGTCAGCTCACCAGCAGGCCTTCACCTACAATCTTTTACAGGGCCATCTCACCTGAAGGCCCTCGCATATAATTTTTTAGATGGTCAGCTCACCTGCAGGCCTTACTGAACCATTATGGGGGCGCACTACAGGGAAGGGGAGAGCAGAACTTAGAAGCACTATGGGGGCATCTACTGGGGGCACTAAGAAGTGGCATTTATATTGGCGCATTATGGGGGACACTGTGGGGCATCTTATACTGGCACATGAGGGCACTATGGGGTTGGGGGGAGAACACTATAGGGGCATATGGGGAAGGAGCACTATGGGGGTATCTACTTGGGGCACTATATAATGGCATTTTATTCTGGCACACTATGGGGAAGGGGAAAGGAGCACTATGTGGGCATTTACTGGGGTATTTTATACTTGAACACATGGGGACTAGTGTTGGTTGAACACCAAAGTGCCTTTGTGCTCTGGTGCTCGAGTAGAACACTTCCCGATGCTCGAGTGCTCTACAGAACACCCGAGCACAATGGAAGTCAATGAGACAAACCGAGCATTAAAACACGCACCCCCTGCTCTGAAGAGGGGAGGGTGTTAGGACTCTAGTTATGTCCATATATGGAGTCAGTGCTTGACGCCGCACAGACCTTTCACTTACCAGTAGGAGGAGCTCCCGGCCGGTCACAGACATCGCAGCTCGCAGGTAAGTATAATGCTTCTATTAATTGCTAAGTAACCATGGCAACCGGGACTGCAATAGCGTCTTGGCTGCCATGGTAACCGATCGGAGCCCCAGCGATTAAACTGGGACTCCGATCGGAACTCTCCGCTGCCACCAATGATGGGGGGGGTGATTTTAATTAGGGGGGGGGGGAAGAGGGGAGGCCGCACTGGTCACATTTAATACTGGGAATCCGCACTGGCCACCAATGAATATAGAGGGAGGGGGGCCGCACTGGCCACAATTAATACTGGGGAGGAAGGGGGGCCGCACTGGCCACCAATGAATATAGAGGGAGGGGGGCCGCACTGGTCACATTTAATACTGGGGAGGGAGGGGGGCCGCACTGGCCACCAATGAGTTAAATACGGGGGGGAGGGGGGGCAGTCATGTACACAGTTCTCAGTATATTCTACCTTGAAGCGTCCCCATCACCATGGGAACGCCTCTGTGTTAGAATATACTGTCGGATCTGAGTTTCACGATCTAACTCAAATCCGATGGTATATTCTAACATAGAGGCGTTCCCATGGTGACGGGGACGCTTCAAGGTAAAATATACCATCGGATTGGAGAAAACTCAGATCTGATGGTATATTAATAGGGGACTCCTGACTTTACATTGAAAGTCAATGGGGGACGGATCCATTTGAAATTGCACCATATTGTGTCAACGTCAAACGGATCCGTCCCCATTGACTTGCATTGTAAGTCTGGACGGATCCGTTTGGCTCTGCACGGCCAGGCGGACACGAAAACGCTGCAAGCTGCGTTCGGGTGTCCGCCTGCTGAGCGGAACGGAGGCAAAACGGTGCCAAACTGATGCATTCTGAGCGGATCCACATCCATTCAGAATGCATTGGGGCTGGACGGATCCGTTCGGGGCCGCTTGTGAGAGCCTTCAAACGGAACTCACAAGCGGAACCCCGAACGCAAGTGTGAAAGTAGCCTTACTTGTATATAAAGTGCAAGTGCTGCCAAAAATTACAAGGAAGAGGCACTCCGATACAACCTGTCTATCACAAAAAAAGATGACCTCATTCACATTGTGGTACAATTGTTCAGGTAGTGGGACTCCTACACTCATAAAGCCTATGCACTAATTGAAAGGGCTGCCAAAAATTACAAGGAACCGGCACGCCAATACACACTTTATTACACATAAAGGAGGGCATCATACACACCCTTGAAAAATGATGATTGATGGCCTGCTGGTGACCCTCAAAAACATTCGGAGCAAGGGCCTGCTGATCTGACCATCTAAAACATTATGAGCGAGGGCCTGCTGCCGCTTTCGTTACTCTATAGGTGAAACTCCAACAATTTGAATATTGTGCAAAAGTCCATTTATTTCAGTAATGCCAATTAAAAGGAATTGCATTAATGCAACTTAAAATTAGAATTTTGTGAAAAGGTTCAATATTCTAGGCTCAAAGTGTCACACTGTAGTCAGTTAATTAATCCATACCCCCTGAGCAAAGGGTACTTCAAAATTGTGACTTTGGGGTTTCATAAGCTGTAAGCCATAATCATCCAAATTATACCAAATAAAGGCTTGAAATATCTCACTTTGCATGTAATGAGTCTATCTCATATATTAGTTTCACCTTTTAAGTTGCATTACTGAAATAAATTAACTTTGCACGATATTCTAATTTTTCGAGTTTCACCTGTAGATAACCTGGGGCCAATCGCATGTCCCCGTGACAGCGACGATCCATTCGGATGTCTGCCCTATCAACTCTTGATTTTATTTTCAGCGCCAACCACGGTGACCATGGGTAACAGGGAATCAGTGTTTGATTCTGGAGAGGGAGCCTGAGAAATGGCTACGGCTACCACATATAGGTATAATTTGGTGAGGGCCTGCAGGTGAGCTGACCCTCTAAAAGATTGTAGGTGAGGGCTTGCAGGTGAGCTGACCCTCTAAAAGATTGTAGGTAAGGGCTTGCAGGTGAGCTGACCCTCTAAAAAATTATATGCGAGGGCCTGCTGCTGAGCTGACCCTCTAAAACATTATGGTTGAGGGCCTGCTGCTTAGCTGACCATTGAAAAAAATTACAGTGTTCAAAGCAGGTTGGGTCGCCTAAATACTTCAGCTAGGAATAATGGAATAGGACTCCCTTCTGGGGCCATGATTAAGAAGGGATGGCCGGAGGCATCCGTATTGCGCTGCTAGAGGTGAAATTCTTGGACCGGCGCAAGACGAAATAAAGCGAAAGCATTTGCCAAGAATGTTTTCATTATTCAAAAACGAAAGTCGGAGGTTCGAAGATGATCAGATACCGTCGTAGTTCCGACCATAAACGATGACGACCGGTGATTCTGCTGCGTTATTCCCATGACCCGCCGAGCTACTTCCGGGAAACCAAAGTCTTTGGGTTCCGGGGGGAGTATGGTTTCAAAGCTGACAAAGTACACTGTATGTCACAGATACATTTTTGAAGCGCACACGTTACACTGCAGATGTGGCCCTGGTAAGGTCACTGTCAGAAGACGACACCGTCTACGGAAAAATGACAATGTATGTCACAAATAAATTTTTGAAGCGCACACGTTACACTGCAGATGTGGCCCTGGTAAGGTCACTGTCAGAGGTGGACACTGTCTATGGAAAAATTACATTGTATGTCACAGATACATTTTTGAAGCGCACACGTTACACTGCAGATGTGCCTTGGTTATGTCTAAGCTGACAACGTCTATGGAAAAAGTACACTGGATGTCACTGATATTTTAGGGATGCCCACACTTTACACAGGAGATGTGGCACAGCTAATCTCACTGTCCGCAGCGGACACAGTCTATGGAAAAATTACACTCCCTACACTCTCTGTCCCTTCCTATGCTCAGCTCTCCCTGACTACGAATGAGCCGAATATGCGTCATCGAGTGCTATATTGCACCTGATGACGCGTTCAGGCCAGCCAATAACTGTAATGCCAGTAGCCAACATGGCTACTGGCATTACAGTGAGGGCAGTACTTACCTGCACGTTTATTTGCTGCTTAGCAGCCAAGAAACGTGCGGGGAGGAGACTCGAGCATGGCGCTCGAGCACATGCGGTACTCGCCTATGTTCCCCATAGTCCCCCAGTAGTATCTGGGAGACATAATGTTTACACTATTAGTGTCAGGGACACTATTTGCTGGGCACTGTGTGCCAATAATTATTGAAGGTCACTATCTGTGTGGTACTAGTGTTAGTTAGTTAGGTTTTCTTTTAAGACCTCAGATGTTCTCAGATGTAAAATACTCAATCTATTCTGTTTTACATATAGATTTATGGCCAAATATGTAGAGGTGATCTGCGGCCAGTGCTTCCCATTCACCGCTGCAGTCCTGGGCTCTGTAGGTACTGTTGTTCTGGGATCCGCTCCACAGTTTCCTCTCAGCCCTTGCCACAGCATGCTTGCTGCTTGTTTCCTGCAGCACTTCCTTAAGGGCCGGCACATGTCATCCTGTGCTTTATGGGTTGGATCATGTGACCTCGTTGACCAATCCTAGCCCTCCTGCACATATATAAGTGGCTCAGCCCCCTTCCCAGATGCCTCAGTGTCAAGATCCTTGTGTCCTGCTAAGGTTCCTGATATCTACTTGTGTTCCTATATGTTCCTGACTCGTACTTGTATTCCTGGACTCTGCTACCTGTTTGATCCCTGCCTGCCTTGCCTTGACTCTCTTGTTGCCGACCCGGATTGCCTGACCTGTACCTGTGCTGTCTTCCCTAACCTGCTGCCTGTTTGACTTCACCTCTGCCTCATCCTTCGGTCCTGCACTGTTGCTCCTGGTTACGACTCAGCCTGATGACAACGCCTGTACCTCTGGTACCTTGCTCAGGTACCTCCTGGTCCGCCTGGACCAGCTGCCCTGTATGCCAATCCTCCTCAAGAGGTAGCGAATAGTGTTGAGCGCGAATATTCGAATCACGAATTCGAATCGAGAATATAGCCACATCGAGAATTTGCGAATATTTCGAATATAGTGCTATATATTCGTATATGCGAATAGTGTTGAATATTCTAATCGCAAATTTATCTAGAATATATTACATTGCCGATTTTCGCCATTAAGACGAGATCACAAATTCTCAAATTTGCAAATTAATGGCGAAAATACGGGCAAAAATTTGCGAAATATCGCAAACTCGAATAATGTCTATGCCACTCATCACTAGTAGCGACCTGGTGTTCCCCTCAGGAAAGTCTATCCCCACCATCAGGGGTACTGTAAGGATCGAGGGGTTCACTTAGACAACTCCCTTAGAGGAGGTAGGACACGTGGCACAGTGGGTTCACACCTGCTGATTCGTGACACAAAGTGACTACATCTATATACAGTGTAGTAAGCAACTTATGCTATGGCTATAGCAAGCAACTTATGCTACATAGGTGGTGGCTGTTATCTGGGCGTCTACTAATTATGAACTGAGGTGTGAACAGAACTGCTGAGTTATGCATCTATTTTTTGGCACTGGAGTAAAAGGTGTATGAAAAAAAAACTTTACAGCTGTGGTAACATTGCAATTAAATATATGTTTATCAAGTCCAGACACGCCAATGTGGGAAGAAACAGGAATCCTTTAATATAGTATAGTAGGTGTAGTTTTACTATCTGTTCCTTAATCTACTGTTCCCATAATTGCTGCTGTATCATTCAGCCCGAGCCTTTATTCAAGTGCTAAAAGATTTCAGAAAATATCAACTTTTGCTTTAGTAATTTACAGTGTTTCTAGGCCTATTTGTTCTTACAAAAATACTGTTAACCTCCTAAGATAAAGCTTGTTTTTTTAGGAGTTGTCAAACAAAAAACCCCTAAGTTGAAGCTCCTTATAGGAGTTGGCCCACAAACAAAAGTTCTCATCTATCCATAGGATATGAGATAAATGTATGATCACTTGGGGTCCAACCACTAGGAGTCAAACCAATCACAAGAACCCCACTGCTCTATTCACTGTCTACAGGGCTGATGGGTACTACATCATCTCCCGACAGTCGCATAGAAGGGAATGTAGGTGGTG
The DNA here is from genome assembly GCF_905171765.1 of Bufo bufo. Taxonomy (NCBI): domain Eukaryota; kingdom Metazoa; phylum Chordata; class Amphibia; order Anura; family Bufonidae; genus Bufo; species Bufo bufo. The sequence goes on from NC_053399.1 coordinate 83,999,248, forward strand.
GTGATAGATGTGAGAGAATTTTCCGAAATTCCTGTCGAGATAGATTCTATTCAGACTGAATAAATTTGAGTTGAATCCCAATAGCCCTGAAAAGTGGTCCCTCAAGTTATAATATTAATTGGTTCCTGGATGACCATTGTATGTTGAAACCATTGTAACTTTAGTAATCGGTTCCAAAGACCCAAAATGTCATCCAAGATAAGAGAAAATTAAGATTTAAGAAAAATAAGCAGATAACTAAAACAGGTGAAACAAGTCCTTACATATAACAGTCAGGAATAGCTGCTAAACAGCAACTAATACATTTATTTTTACGAGACAAGTGGCCTTGATTGGTTGGATCTGAGACTGAGACATTGTATGCTGAGTCTTGTTTCAACTTACTGTACGATGGGTCAGAAAATATGGAATGATGTTAAAAATATTATATCCTGTGGTCAATGTATCTTGAGGAACCACTGTATATGGCACTATGAAGTCTTCTATAACTGTATCCAACCTTTTTCCAGCTCATTAACGCCCAGGCACTATTCGTAATGTCAAAGTGATAATGACAGATATATTATGAGTAAACTGATAGTAGCGGGTAGTAACAGACAGTCTGTCTATTAACAAACTGCACTGTCTGATTTATTAAGTTAAAAAATGGTCCAAAAAGTATCCCATTTTTATGGCAGATGTTGTCTACTCTATCTTCTGATCTGTAAAATGGTGGCCACCATTTTGAGCAGTTCATGCAGGCCAAATCACAAACCTAATAAATTTGATTTGTGTAGAATAGATTTGCTCATTACTAGGTGATGGTCATTAAGACTCCATTCTCACAGAGGACTTGGGGACATTCTTATGAATGGTGGGGGTCCCAGCAGTCAGTCCCTGCAATCATATATATATTTTTTTTCCAAAGCCATAATGAATGGTAGAAATTCTAAATAATACATGTCTATAACATACTAATTTGTACTCATTACCAGCACCAGTAAAATAATGATAATTAGAATAACAAAGGACTTGTTCAAAAACTGCTACCTAAAAAAAATTACACAGATGCATTTTTTTTACATGTATTTTAACAAAGTAAGCGTATGTTCTATATATATATATATATATATATATATATATATATATATATATGCATCCAAAAGAGTTAACACCGACCCTAATCTAGTCAGATCTTTATGTGATGGATTTTTAGGCCCCTATGTCTCATGAATATGGTTCCTCTTGAGATTATTGCTCGTCTAGAAGACCATTTTACGGCTCCTTTGAATGGTCTGAATGGTCATCTCAAAGATGTTTTACTACATATGCTTTGCAGCAATATATTCAAGTTTTTTTTTCCTATACGTTATGTGAAATCTGTTCATCCAAAAGTCTATACTCTGGATCTATGGCTTGTTTATGATTTCAGAACTGTGAGCTCCAATGACATCCCAAAGTACAAGTTCTTAATGAATGAACGAACACTGGTTGGTGCCACCATAGCTTAGATAAAGACATAAAAGCATAGTATAATGAATAATAATCTGGTTACAAGATTGTTACCAGGGAAAATAACATTACAGTGAGAAAAGTGCGGAGCTGTCTGGTCAAACCACTAGACACAGTTCCTCTCATTGTCTTTCCAATGGGACACCAAAGTAACAGCTAAATTATAGCAGAATTATATTTGCAGACTTATATGTCATAAGTTCACTATGCGTGTAACGGGGAGTCGGCAACGCGCTTCCTCCTTGCAGCGCCGTCGGCATCCCGCATCTGTGCAGGAGCGAGGACGCGGCCTGAGTCCTCGTCTTCATGGGAACAAGGGGGCGGGGAGCACCCGGCCGCGCATGCCTCCTCATCGCGGCCGGCATCGTCCTAGCTCAAAGAGGTAATGAGCGTCGATCGCAATTAAGCGGTTGCTCAGATGGTTTGGGCTGGACTTGGGTCACGTGACGCTGGCCACGTCATGTGACCCACTTGTTCTGCTATTTAAACAGGCAGTCTGCTGGCCACAAATTGCCTGTGAATGGTCTTGCTACCCTCACCAGCCTTTTCGTATTGTGCCTTCTGTGTGTTTTGGACCTCAGCTCTATTTTCGACCTCGACCTTGTGACTTCCCTGGAATTGATGTGACCTCTTGGCTTCAGACTCCGGATTGTGTTTTGACTTCGTTATCGGATTGCTCCCTGTGTACCTGCGTGACCCCCTGGCTTTGACTTTGGCTTGCCTGACTCTGTTACGGTACTTGTGTTATCGTCTTAGGCCCCTGCACATATCTAAGCGAGGGACTGCCACCAAGTTGTATGCCATCTGTTAGGACGGGCCGTGCAAGTAGGCTGGGACAGAGGTGGAGTGGAGTTTAGGGCTGCACTTATCCCTACCCTCTGTCGTGACAATGCATTTTCATATCTCATTCACTGGCGGATCCAGGGGGGGGCAACGGGACATGGGGGGGGGTGGCCGCAGGGCACAGGGAGATGAGCGCTTCCATTGTGGAAGCGTTTATCTCCATAGTCATCTGTATCACCGTCCTCAGGACAGCGATACAGGTGGCTGTGCTGCAAATGCGAATGGGCAGGGGAGGGAGAGGAGTGTCCCTTCCCCTTCCTCTGATAGGCTGCAGGCACTAGGCCAGCAGCCTATCAGAGGCCGGCGCAGGCGGCGCGATGACGTCAGTGCGCCGCCTGAGCCGTACAGTGCAGGACACAGGCCGGAAGAGGCCTGCATCGCATCGCTGACATGGAGGTAAGTATAAGTGTTTTTTTTTTTTTTATATGTACAATAGTTTTACTGGCACAGTAGGGGGGGCTCTTGTTACTGGCACATGATTGGGGGGGGCTCTTTTTACTGGCACTTGATTGGCGGGGCTCTTGTTACTGGCACATGATTGGGGGGGGTGACGGTAACGTACACTACACACAGGGGGGAGGATAGTGACCACTGCGCTCCACCTCACCCCTGGCCCTGCCTACTTGCCTCGCAAGTTCTAATGACAGGGGACAACTAGACGGCAGTCCCTAACTTAGGATACGTGCTGGGAAGACAGACAAGACAAATAACGGAAAGTGAACGGACCGGGTCAATACCTAGAGAGCTACGCAGTACTAAGGAATGAGCAGAGAATAGTCAGGAAAAGCCGAGGTCAAATACCAGGAGAGAAACGAAGTACAACAGGAGTCCGCAAAGAATCATCAGGTGGAAGCCGGGGTCAGGATACCAGGAGAGATGCGCAGTAAGGAGGAGCAGGCAGAGAATCGTCAGGGAACACAGGATCAGGTAAGTATGCAGGAACAAAACAATCACCAGATACCTAAAATTAACAGGCAACCTGTGGCCAGCAGACTGCCTGTATTTATAGTGGGGAGTGAGGGTCATTTGACGTGGCCAGCATCACATGACCGACAGACCGACCAGTCGAGCACCGAGTGATCAGCTCGGCGCTCAAGGCAGACCTAGGAGCAGGGAGCCTCACAGCTAGCAAAGCTGCCCTGGGAACAAGGTCAAACACAGATCCTTGCTCCCGAAGCTAAGCAGCAGGTCTACGGCTGATGGGAGACCGAGTGCGCCTTCGGCACCCCGTTACAGGGGGCTCTTGTTACTAGCACGTGATGGGGGGGCTTTTATTACTGGCACATGATGGGGGGGTGCTCTTGTTACTGGCACATGATTGGTGGGCATCTATGGGGGCACATTATACTGGTACATGATTGGGGGCACTTTTTACTGTCACATTATTGGTGGGCACTATAGGGGCATCTACTGAGGCCACAAAGAAGGGGTATTTTATATGGGGAGCTCTGTACAGTAGCATTTTATACTGGGTAACATTGTGGTGGGTATTATGGGGAAGGGGGAGAGGAGTACTATGGGGGCACTAAGAAGGGGTATTTTATACTTGCAAATTATGAGGGACACTGAGGGCATCTACTGGGGCACTATATATTGGGCATTTTATACTGGTACATTATGGGGGGCACTAGGAGGAAGGGGGAAAGGAGCACTATGGGGGCATTTACTGGGGGCACTATATACGGGTATTTTATACTGGCACATTATGGGGGCACTATAGGGACATTAGCTCAACTGGGGCATTACAAGGGGGTATTATTTGCCCTGTCTATTATAAGGAAAATTATTACTACTGGGGGGCATTATGGCTTTATTACTTCCCTGTGGTATGACCCCCTAGTAGCAGCACCAGCCTCTCCCTGCTCTGCTATTCCTCTGCCTCTTCTCCAAATCCTTATTATGAAATCTTTCTCATTAGGATAAAACACAACATCAGCTCCACCGAGCCCCCAGCCAAAGTGTTGAAGTGGTGTCCGAGATCCCCAAGGGTCAAGTAACTGTAAGTTTTCATGTGAAATATGTTTATGTTATACACATAGCATACACTGTGCCACACAATATACAGTATATCTCTAGAGTGTGTAGTCTTGTGGCGGCGGACAGAAAATAATCTGGAAGTGCCCCTTCCGAGACCAGGCTCTGGATCTGCCACTGATCTCATTAAGGAGCTTTTTAGATTTTCAACATATTTGTGAACACATTTGATAATTTTACTGATTTATAGTATGCAAGATGTCATATAAGATCTATCAGATCACAATGCAATGGACCTTGAATTTCCAGTACTGCTCTACAAGGCTTTACTTGGCAACTTGAAACCTAAATATTGGAAGAAAATGTAGCATCATAAAGTCTTTCTTTGTTCACCAGTGCACTGGTGCCTGCTCCATACCTTCTTAACCTGTTTTGACAAATTCATGAGCACCGCCAATTAAAATATTCAATCAGCTTTTTTTATACCTCCTTCTTCCCAAACACAAACCAATTTTAGTAAATCGAGGTAGCCTTCTTCAGTGGAATTCCTCCTTTGTGCCATGTCTCCATCATTTATTCATAGAAGACAACTTGCTTAGCTTTTATATGCTTTGTTGGTGGTGCTGAAGGATGAAAATGATTTTACAACATCCTAAAATAAATTCCAAAATTATCTATTATGTTTAAGGATTTCAAATGATAATTAATTTGTATGTACTCTGTCTTAAGCCATACTTACTGCTGCCTGGGAAACCACTGATATCTTGGAGAAATTTTGCAAATTATCACCTGGAAAGAATGTTCGACTGTTTAAATTAGATCATGATATTGACCCTATTACTATCAATCATTAATTGCTTTATATTGCCTTTTTCATTTTTAGGAAAAATGTCCATCCTTAATGTCCATGAATTGGACTCGATCAATACCACAGGGTTTAATCTGACTAATGAGCTTGTCTTTGGTGTCAGTGTATTTGGAGCATTATATGAGTTCCTGAAAGCTTGGTGTGTTTTTGAAATAATCAAAATTTCTAAAAAATAAAATGACCAGTCCTGCTTTCCCGCTGTCCTGAGCAGGAGTGCTGCGCTTCTCTCCCTGTGTGTATTAGAACCACTGCTCAGTAAACTTCCTTTCGCTCCGATCAGCCTCCCTATTTAATTGGGCTATGGATCCACCTCCTTGCCTGAGTTTTTGGTTTTCTAGTGTCTAGTAACCAGAGAAGGCGTGATCTCTTTTCTTACTTCCCATGAACTGTACCTTGCCTGACTACCGATTCTGCTCCTTGTCAACTGCCCAGACCTTGGAATTGCCATCTGGATTATGCACTGACCCGACTCTGGAATTTTTATCCAGAATATGCACATACTTAGCCTGCCCTGACCTTGGACTGTATTCAGACTATGCCTTTTGCCTTTTCCCTTGGAGCTTCTTATAGGTGTCTATGACCTTTCTGGGTCAGCATCCAGCGACACCAGGACTACTCCATTGGGATCGTTGGTTCCTTGCAGCAAAATGCAGATGCCTGTACATGGATTAAAGGGTAAATTTCTGTGAACTGCCAGGGTAACCCTCTTTCATTTCAAAATTGCAGCCACTTTTAGGAAATTTTACATCTAAATACAGGAAAGTCAACAAATTGAATATAATACACATTTCAAAAAAGTTATGACACCCCATCTAATAAAAAAAGTTATCTGATGATTTTTAGACATATCCAACAGTATATAAAGATAATGTGATCTTCACCCACTTCATATGTCTCCAAAGTTAGAAGATAGTAGCCAGTAATGAGAATGAGGACATCAGGAATCCTACTAAAAGCTTGAAAAGAATGGATACATTTGTTATTGACATTTGAAGCCTCAGATGCATTTTGATTAAGGATTATGAGATTGATATTTGATATTAATGTTTCCACTACACTGTGTGCCAAAGGAAGAATCAGTAGAACAGAGGTCATAATGAAGAGAATAAGAAGGAACAATATCTTCTCAGAGGATCTTCTTTAAAGATTAGTAAAGGACCTATGCTTGTAGTTAACAATGGTTAGACTAAACTTCAGACAGGGGCAAGTAGACAACCAAACATTGCAGGACATTATGGCAAAAGTAACAACTATACTGGTTGTAACGGGCAGTGGGTCCACTAACCAGTTTGACTTTAGGACTAACCCTAAGAGATTTAAATTTTCTTTTAGAAATTGATTCAAAATGATAATGCCTCTTTCACACATCCATATGCATGATTACATCTAAAGACGATCGAAGTTTTGAAAAATTCAATTCAGCAACTTTGCTGAAGTTCGCCAAGAAATTCGGTTTGTTCCAAATTAATTGGTCACGTATGGCTATAAATCAGGCCTTAGGGTACCGCCACACGGAGCGGCTGTGCTGCTTTCGGGTTGCGGCCATCCTGTGTTGAAAAACCGTGTGGCCAATTAGCCCCCAGCTGCCTTTCATTTAATAATGAAGACCGCACTGTATAGTCCTTCTTCATTGTTAATGGGTGCATGGCACCTTCAATGCACCTTTAAACAGGGGCTGTTGCTGGTATAGGGTTTGGCTAGGTGGGGGACACAATATGCAAACTATTGCTGTTCTGGCCTGCAATCTTCTGCAGGTTATTTGACAGTAAACACTGAATATCAATCAGCTCTGGCATACCCACTTCTCCAACCCTAGTAGTCTCCTGCCCTACAGGTGGGAGCAATTCTTCTGCCATCTGCTTTTCCACATCATCTAATATTGATGAGAATGTCATAAGGAACATCCATCTCCTCCTCTCTCTGAATCTTTCTGACTTTTCTAGGACATGGATACTTTGAAGGATGATTTGGAAGAAGTAAAACCAGCAAAATCTGAGGATGCTCATCATTAAGACCTGCAGACTGGATGGTATTGGTTGGCACACTGGGCACTGGTATAATAAAGTCTTCCATCTTATTGGTATTGAATTACATTCATGGCTAATGTAGGAATAAGTAAATGTAGGAAAAAAATAAATAAAACTGACGCAGAATAAGTCTGTCTGCAGTCTCCCTACACTCTCACTCTCTAATATTCTTCGATTGATCATTTTCAGCAACACTGTCCCTAGCACATGAGCGCTTTCCACGTCTCTCCCTATGCTCAACTCATAGGACAATGGAGGAGACCGGGCGGGGTGAGGGCTGGGACATCACAGGGGATGGCTATCTGAGGTTTGCCTGACTGCACGGCATTATGGATGATCTTGCATTCCCGGGCTTGTCTCCTCTACACTTAGTTTTGCTTTGTAACACATGCAGCCGCCATTTTTTGGAAAATCTGATTCATTACCACGAAGCGCGAGAAAATACAGATTTGTCTTAATTCAAAGTTTTCCTAAATGTTGGACCGAATTCTGCTCCGAATGCTTCGCTTTGCTCAACACTAATTACATCCATGACATGGTGGTTAATCCATAAAGATGTCCGTAACAGATCCATGTTTGGTCTGTATCCTCTTTTTGCCCTCCATGTGGCATCTGTATTCCACGGACACTACTAGGCTGAAAATGAGTTTCTAGAGCATCTCCCACCAATGGTCTGTGAAAACCACAGACCAAACATGGATGATCCATAGACTATAATGTACGTGATCTGTAAATAGGGCATGCTTTTGTGGTGTCAGCACAACCCACAACCTGTGGAAAACCAATCATGCGTGAATTCACACATTAAAGTCCATGGATACATGAGCCTCTGTGGAGACCATGGACAGTACACGTCTGCGGATCACTGACGTGTGAAAGAGGCCTTTTGGTGATAGAAAACTGTATTTGCACATACATTTTGTGAGTGCATAAACACGCCTTAAAGGATTTTTATTCTCCTGGGGCAGTCCTACTAGGCATTAAGCCTGGTTTTATAGGGTCCGGTTGAAAGATGCCCTTTAAGACAAATGAGCTCCATTGCAAGAGCAACATGTATGGTAAAGTTTGCAAGTGCCATAAACATGGCAGTGCCCTTCACTGAAAATCCCACCAAACTGCTTGCCCCTAGTCCCTGAGATGGTGCCAGAGGAGGAAGCAGAGAACTGCCAGAGCTGGGACAGCATGAGACCCAGCCATATACAGTATCCATGGCCTTGATCACCCAACCCTCCAGAAAATGCCATCTGGTTACCAGCCATTGACTCCGGGCCATTGAAAGATATGGTAGTATGGCTGTTGGCCATTGAGAGATGATATATATGAATCACACCCTAAACCTACGTAGAGGGACCAGAGCCATGTTTTGTCACAGAATGGTAAACTAATCACGTGGATCTGAGAAGAACAACTAATAAGAACCTGTTTGTGTTCAATAATAATGAAGATTGTAGCAGTCGGGGAAGCGAGAAACAGATGGCAGCCGGTAAAGTTCAAGTTATACTGTGACCATGTTATTATTGCCTCCTATGGCCGTAGGAGGCTTCATTTTAATTGTGAATCTTTTGGATTTGATGAGGAGCACAGTGCCAGTGGCATACCTTCCATGGAAGCAGACCACCAAACTGATATAGGCTGCGGGGGAGTTTGGGACCAGCGCTGAAATCCTTCTTTTGTTTCCAACATTGAAATACTACATTTTCATGCAGCCACCACTAAAGGAAACTCAGTAAAAATATATTTTTACAGCTTCCATTGCATTAAATAGTAACCATAAAAATTCCTGTACACTGAGCTCCCCCTAGTGGTGACTGTGGGCAGCCAGTTTTATAAAACAGAACGTGTGAAGGAAAGCAGAACACTTATAAGTGTGTTTATGCCACTCGTCTGATGGAACTACATTGAGAAATCCGGTTTTCAGAATATTTATGAAGCACCTGTTTCACTTTCGAAGTTGGGTAAAGCGGGTGAGGCAGAGGGTGGCTTTTTTATTACAATTTTATTTTTTAATTAAAATTTCAGCTTAATAATCAAAATCAATAAAATCAGAGCAGAGCTTTGAGTTCCATGTTACCTGGGAGAGGTTTAATGCCCGCGTTCTGGGAAAACTTGGTGGGGCAGGGACGGCCAATACTAAGTTTTGTTATGGGGCCCTATGAGATCTGTGTACAATCATGATCACGCAAATACAGTATACATAATAATAATAGTAAGAGATACATGTACCTAAACAGATATAAGTAGTAGAATACAGTATTTAGATGGATTGATGCCGACCTTGCTATTTTTGGAATTTTTAAGATTGTGCCTGTCTCTAGATAAGACCTATAGGTGATCGGCCATTCTGGGTTCATGATGTGACCACGCTGTCAGTAAGATAAACCTGACCTGGAGTTATGGGTGAAGTGGTTGTCCTGACTTTTTTTCCCCCTCCTTTCTATTCTCCTCTCTTTCTCCTGCTGTGGGTGGATCATTGGGGTCAGTGGGGTAGGGTGGACTTGTATATCTGGACTATAATGGGGAATTATTTGGTTTAGTTTAAGACTGTATAGAATTATTAATCAAATATATTTTTAAAAAATCCTCCTGTGGCAGTTTTTCATAGGAAGTACACACCTTGTGTTGGCTTCTGTAGAGCTTACAGCTTTTTGCTGTAGGTCAGGATTCCCAAAGAATTTTTATTTTAAGCACACGGTACATAAACTGTCCTGGCAACATAAAAATTTAATTTGTACCAATAAAAATACTATAGTACTACTACAGCAAAATAATAAATCCTGTAAAATTGTGCAACACTGACCTCTATTGGACAATTCCTGCAAACTAGGGAAACTTTCTTACAAAATTATCATCTACACATCTCTAAAATACTTCTCTGGCATTTCATTTGAGAGCAGGATGTCCCCATAATATACCACCATATACTATAGCGGAGAATCAGGGACCTACCCCATACATGCTCTGCCATTATAATTGAGGTTCTTTAATGCCAGCTGGTCTCTATAGAGGAAATGGGAAAAAGAAAAATATACCTAATTAGCTTAATAAAAAAAGAAAAAATGTGTTCTGCAATGGATGATAGTACTGTTATAGGAACAGGAATAATTCTCATCATGGGCGTCACTAGGTCTAAACATCCAGCGCACAAACAACCATATCGCTCTTGTCAAGACTGTGATTCACTTTAATTACTGCCCCACTGTCCACTCTTTTAGGCCATAGGTCTGAGGGCAATAAGACAGTAGAATGGCACAGGCGGTCACTAAGTAACTGCTTGTACGGGGTCTTAGAAGGTGTGACAACATCATTGTGCCCCTGCGCCCATAGACAGGTGGGGTATTCACTTCATTGTGACTGCCTGAGCCGAGAAGCCAGCAACTCAGGCCACGGACCAGAAGAGTCCTGTGGCCAGCTTTGCAGGACTGCTTTTTTTAATGCGTCACTTTGGAACAGACAGGGGGGCACAACAGGGGGAACTAGAAGTACAGGGGGCACTACAGGTGACATCATACCTAATTGGGGCACTATAGGGGGCATTATACCTACTGAGGGGCACTATGGGGGGGCTTTTTACTACCATGGGAACTACAGAGGGACATTATAACTACTGGCGGCATGACAGGGGGGCATTATAACTACAGGAAGTACTAGAGGGGACAGTATAACTATTGAGCTACTAGACGGAGACATTGTAACTACTGGGGACACTGTAGGGGGAATTATTCCTATTGGGGACACTATAGGAAGGGTAACAAGAGCATTATAAGTACTAGGGGCAGTACAGGGGCATTATATCTACTAGGGGCATCCACAGGGAGCATTATCACTACGGGGGCACTACACAGGGCCATTATACTTACTATGGGCACTATAGAGGGCATTATACCTACTGGGAGCACTATAGCAGGCATTATGAGTAATGGGGGCACTAATGGTCCAGTTGGTCAGTGCAGGGACTACTGCAAAACCAATTTGTGATGGAGTGGCTATTATTTAAGATACAGCAGCTCTTCTTACATGGCGTTCTTGGCATGCATCTGTCTGTCTTGACCTCCAGAACCCTCTGTACATGTGTGGGTGTCCTCCTCTAAAGTGTCAACACCATTGATGCACTACAGAAACTTTTTATCCAACTCTTTCCTAGATTTGATGGACTGACCATCCAGCTTGTCAAAGTCCCACAATTTGGCCCCTTTCAAAGCCTGTTAATTGGTGGTGCATGCCTTCGTCTAGCAGGCATAACAAACACTTCACCAAAAACAAAAAAAATTCTGTGGAGCATCTGTATATAAAGTAAGGAACTTGGATCACTACATGTAACACCATCCTGCATTGCCATATTGTAAAATTATTATTATTATTAAGACCAGCCATTTAAACGCTATTCTTAATCCCCCTGCGCTGGCGGTGTAGTTTTGTAGAGGAGCAGACCTTTACATAACTTGGTTTAAACTATGGCAGCTCCCTTGCTGGCGTAGGTTAAGACAATTTTCCACTCCATAAACTGGCATGGATAATGATGTATGAGTAGGGCCGAGCCTCTTCCCAGCCTACACCATGCCCCCTTTTTCTGCCACCTTGGAAAAGTGGCGTAAGTGGGTAAAGTTATATATTTTGCTGCAAAACCCCTTTGCAGCAAAATCTGCAACAAAAATTGGTCAAAAAGTGGAGTCAAAACAATGATAAATGACCCCCTTTATCTTCTATCTCCTTCTACAGCATAGGTGTTCCTTTTTAGTTTTTTGAGAGTGTAGATATCTAGACAGACAGATAGAGAGAAGATAGACAGACAGATGATAAAGTACCATTTAGTGAATTTAACATTCAGTTAAGTCTCCTGTGTAAACATTTTTATTCACTGTCTGCAGTGATGAGAGGTGACATACAAATCCCTATTGTTACACAATAAAGGCAATATTTATTTATCAGCCATGGCCATAATCTCATGTCCTCCACACATAAAATACAAGGTGCATTGTGAGGTCTCCTCACTGGGTAATGTGCATGGAATAGTGATGAGGATTCTTTAGAATTGCATTTTTTCCGGAACGTTTTCAAGATGTTACAGGTCCAGTATTTGGTTCTGCTTATCATTGATTCCCTGGCTTTGGTGACTTATATTCCTGGGAACATATTTATTATTTTTAAGAACATTCAGGACTGGATCAAGAACAGAAAACGTTCTCCTTTTCTCCAGCTCATCCTTGGTGTCAGTGGGATAAACATTGCTCAAGGACTCTTAAAGTTTGCATCAACCTTCTTTATGACGACTATTGAGAGTACATTTTTAAGAAAGGTCTACATGATTGTCTGCTTGATCCTTACGTCTTGTAACCTTTGGTTCTCCACCTGGCTTTGTATATATTACTGCCTACAAACTGTTCAGATAAAGCTCAAGTTTTATTGCTCCTTACAGAAAACATTTCATAAGATGGTCCCTTGGCTCCACACATTATCTATCCTGGTGTCCTTAGTCATGAGCATCCCATTTGCATTGAAGACCTCAGAAGACCAGTCTTCAAATATAACATTGTCTGCTTTACCATCAAACGCAACTTTGACGATTGCTGTTGATGTTAATGAATTGATAACATTTATAGCTTCAGTCTTAAAGCACATTTCATACCTGGTTTCATCATTGGGATTCCTGCTTATGTTCAGTTCCTCAATGGCCATCATCCTCTCTCTTTGTTTGAACATAAGGCACATAAAACCAAAGGCTGGATGCTCAAGACATCAAGATGCAGAAGCTTGTTTGAAGGCTTCAGTTCTTCATCTGGAGGCAGCTAAAGCTGTATCTTGTATTGTAGGTGTTAATGTAGTTTTATGTGTTGCTGTTAACATATTGACCTCTGCATCTGGGGGTGCTATTTGGACATTGGCATTTTCCATTGCAAATACTATTGTTCAAATTCTTAGTTGTCTGAACCTGATAAAAGGGCAAGTGAATGTAAGTAATGTGTCTATTTGCTGCTTTTGTAATAAGAAAAATGTTAATGAAATTGAAAATTGATTTTTACTGTAATTGAAAACGTAAAAAAATACTGCAAAGTACATTTTCACGTGCTTATTATACCAGTCTCTATTTTATTTACATTCATTAGGCACTCATGAGCTGTTCCAAAGTGTTGTCCGGAATTAGAAAAAGGGGATTACTTTTACTCCATAAACAACACTACTAGAGAGGTAGACCTAAAATACCTTGAATATCTTACCTAAGAAGGTAGTTAAGTCTGTGTCTATAGAAACATGCTAGTTAATAAATACCTTTGATCACAGCAGCATCAGCCCTGATTCAAGCAGGCAGTCTCTCAGTCTTTCTGCAGTATGAGGGAGGGCGTACTTTTAGCTAACAGACTTATAGAAACAGTGACCTAAACTGCAATGCAACTCAACTGCATCTGTAACACAGTAGACATGATAAGAACTTCCTGCTAGTGAATAAGGAAGAAGGAGAGGTCTTCAGCAAAAATGGATCTACCAAGGATCTAAGAGCACTTTGTATCTTTTTTATTTCATGTACCAGAAATAGAGATGAGTGAATTGATTCGAAACAAATTGGATTCGACCTGAACCTTATAAAAATGTAAGTTGCATCTAAATCCAAATTTTTGTTGCTTCAATGTGGGTGAATTTTGGAGAGAGGGAAAGAGAGAGAGAGAAAGAGAGAATGAGTTATAGGAGACCTCAAATGTCATACACATTTTTTCAGGCCAATTGGAACATGTTTGATTTGAGTAGAATCGATTCAGATTTCAGACCCAAATCAAATGGGTCAACTGGTTTAGCTGAACTGAACACAAATCCATAATTGACCGATTCGCTTATCTCTCCCTGTACACTTCAAAACAGATATACCAACTCATTTTTCTGCTTCTCCTTTCTCATCTTCTCTTCCTAGTTCTTGGTCCATATTCAATCTTCTTTATCTTTGTCTTCTTCTTTCTTCTCCCTTCTCTCCTTTATCTTTCTTCTCCTTTTTACCTTATTCTTCTCTGTTTTACTACTATTACTATTGGTCTACTAAACGAGTACATGTATTTTGAAGCATCTGATTGGCTATTGGTCAATCCCCTTTTTTTAATACATTTCTCAAAAAGACAAATTTATATGCAATTCTTTATCTTTTTAATGAACTAAACAATTCCTGTATGTAAATGTCTTTCTAATAAAAATCTGTGTAATATGGCGGTAAGAGATAAAGTATAAAGTATGGCTTGGACACCTCCATACTCAGTTCTGTGCCAAGCCAGTCTTGATCTGAAGATTTGAGTTATCTGAAACACTGTCTGACAACTGCATATAAAAGTGGGTAGCTGTTAGACAAAATTTCACTAGCAACTAAACTTCTTAGGGTAAGTCCACACGGGCAGGTTTCTGCATGCAGTTTATTTAGGGTTCTCAATATAGGTCATTAATATCAGATCTATCGGGGGTCAGACACCCAGATCTTTAGAGTCGGAGGCAGAAGTTTCCATCCAGTGCATAATGGCCGTGACAGGTTGGTGAGGCAAGAAGATCAAAAACAGTAACTCTGGATTTATGCTTTATTTTATTTTTTATGGTGTTCAACAAGTGGGTTAAATAACATCATCATTTTATTTTAAATGTCATAGACAAAATTTATTTTTTTGTTTAATCTTTTTAAAGGAAGTCTTCAAAAATGGCCCTGCAAAACTGCTCATTGCACTTGGTAGAGGCTGTGGGCAGCAAGGTAAACATACCTTTATTACTTTTATTAGGGGATCACTGTGAACAGCAGCTTTTCCTCTGCTGGATATAGCGACCACAAGTTCCTCAAAGGTCATCCCTTGTAACAGTGGCTGCTGTGTGCCGTTGTTTCCCTGCTTACCGCCGCGGTCCCAGGCGCCTTGTTCAGTGGTGATCTGCTGCCAGTGTTTCCTTTCAGCCCTGGCCACACCATGCTTGCTGCTTGTTTCCTGCAGCACTTCCTTAAGGGCCGGCGCTTGTCACTTCCTGTGTTTTATGGGTTGGATCATGTGACCTTGCCAACCAATCCTAGCCCTCCTGCACATATATAAGTGGCTCAGCCCCCTTCCCAGATGCCTCAGCGTCAAGGTCCTTGTGTCCTGCTAAGGTTCCTGATATCTGCTTGTGTTCCTGACTCGTACTTGTGTTCCTGGACTCTGCTACCTGTTTGATCCCTGCCTGCTTGCTGACCGGATTGCCTGACCTGTGCCGCCTCCCCTGACCTATTTCCTGTCTGACTTTGCCTCTGCCTCATAGACTAATGGGCAAAGGGATACATGAGTATAAATTCGCAGAGATAATAATAATACATAGCCATTAGAACCCATATATTCAGGCAATGAATTATGTAGATAATAGACTACATATTCATATAGATCGTTCTTCCATTAAAAGAAAGGGCGGGTAAATATTAAAACAGAATAAAATCAGCTACACTAAACATCCCAATAAGGGGCTATATGCTTATAGAACTCAGATTAGATAATACTAGGATAAAATTAAATGAATTGAGATAAATATTCTAAATAACGTAACATAGTCAAATGTGAAATAATACACGCAAGACAATTCCACATGTTCTAGGATATACGGCTGGATGGAAAATGCATATTAGTAAAGCTAAAATATATGTGCAAATAAAAGAATATATACAGTACAGACCAAAAGTTTGGACACACCTTCTCATTCAAAGAGTTTTCTTTATTTTCATGACTATGAAAATTGTAGATTCACACTGAAGGCATCAAAACTATGAATTAACACATGTGGAATTATATACATAACAAACAAGTGTGAAACAACTGAAAATATGTCATATTCTAGGTTCTTCAAAGTAGCCACCAGGAGGATTAGTAAGGGCCTTATGGATCTTCAGCAAAAAGTAGAAACGAGCTGTAGTGGGGTGATTGTTAGTAAGGAATACTCTTTCTTTTTTATCAATAATGTTTTGATTGAAACCAAAGTCTAGTAGCTCTTGTAGTGTTTTTTTGAAGATTATGGTAGGATCTTCTACAAGGACTTTGTAGTATGCCTGATCTGACAAGATCCTTTTGGATTCTCTTGTATAGTAGTCAAGATCCATGATTACAACCCCCCCTCCTGGGTGAAGTGAGTCACTTGCATTTCAAAACATTTTAAAACGTTTTGGATTTGATTTTATATTGTAATATTTTATATTAATTTATGAATCGTTTCTGATGGTACACGCAATTTTCTATATGTGTAAGTATTGCTACTGAACTAGCTTTATCCTACGGGTCTTGATGATCCACTTTATAGCTCCTAGGGAATTTGGCGCCTTCTCCTTTGGTCCTTTCTAGCGTGTCTCATGCACCACTACAGAATATTTTGCCAGTACTGCTGTGGAACAACCAGGTGCTTTTGTGCAAACTGTAAACGTGGAGCAATGTTTTTTTTGGACAGCAGTGGCTTCCTCTGTGGTATCCTCCCATGAAATCCATTCTTGTTTAGTGTTTTACGTATCGTAGATTCTCTAACAGGGATGTTAGCATATGCCAGAGACTTTTGTAAGTCTTTAGCTGACACTGTAGGATTCTTCTTCACCTCATTGAGCAGTCTGCGCTGTGCTCTTGCAGTCATCTTTACAGGACGGCCACTCCTAGGGAGAGTAGCAGCAGTGCTGAACTTTCTCCATTTATAGACAATTTGTCTTACCGTGGACTGATGAACAGCAAGGCTTTTGGAGATACTTTTATAACCCTTTCCAGCTTTATGCAAGTCAACAATTCTTAATCGTAGGTCTTCTGAGAGCTCTTTTGTGCGAGGCATCATTCACATCAGACAATGCTTCTCGTAAAAAGCAAACCCAGAACTGGTGTGTGTTTTTTATAGGGCAGGGCAGCTGTAACTAACGCCTCCAATCTCATCTCATTGATTGGACTCCAGTTGGCTGACACCTCACTCCAATTAGCTCTTGGAGATGTCATTAGTCTAGGGGTTCACATACTTTGTCCACCTGCACTGTGAATGTTTACATGGTGTGTTCAATAAAAACATGGTAACATTTAATTCTTTGTGTGTTATTAGTTTAAGCAGACTGTGATTGTCTATTGTTGTGACTTAGATGAAGATCAGATCACATTTTATGACCAATTTGTGCAAAAATCCATATCATTCCAAAGGGTTCACATACTTTTTTTTTTAACTATATATATATATATATATATATATATACACACACACACACACACACATACATATATATATATATATATATATATACAGACATATATATATATATTGTGGGGATTTACTCCGGTAGATAGGGGTGCGGGTGCAGTATAGAGGCAAAATGGAGTCCAGGTAATGAAGCTAAAGTTTATTCACACTTGCTCAAACAGAAAAGCAAAACAGTCACTTGGTGTTAGTTCACACACAAAATAACAGAGAGCTTCACCTGGCTCCTTTACTGGAATGAGTCCTGTCCTGGCTGATCGCACAGTCACATAAAGTTTTCTCACAGGATGCTGGGCGCTCTGTACGCCTGTGTCGGGGTCCAGGCCTCAGCTCCACACACTGCAAAAACCACCCAGACTCACAGTGATTTTCCTTCCTTCTCCTCCCAGCTGAGGTTGCTGCCTGGGAATTTAAATCCCAGCTCCAAAACCTGGTTCTGGAACGTGGGGAGTAGGCACCCGCCCAACTCTTTACCTACTCCCAGTAAGAGCCGGCCCGGATTGGCTTTGCAGCCATACTAAGTATTAAAGGTGTCAACAGCTTCTGCTGTTAACACACAAAAACCCGGCTCTTACCTCACCGAGGCCAGGAACCTCGGTGACACGTATATGCCATCCATTAAGGGTACCCTGCACCTTATCACAATATATATATATATATATATATATATATATATACGTACACACACAAGTACACATATTGGCCATTGGCCCATACCTGAATAGATGTTTAATACATAACTAGGCACTACGGGATCTTGGATTATATATTATAGGGTCATGATAGACCCTAAGAGCTAACCTGGACCGCAAGTGTGGGCCATTGTGGCCCCAGGTATAGGGTTTTAGATATATATAGATGGAGATGCATGTACAGAAGGGGGGACAGGAGGGGGAGGGAACCCTTGGGGGCATTTTATGACAATTATACTGGTTGTTAAAGAACCACTACATACATTGCATCAAAAAGGGTACAAGATAATAGTACATAAACAATATTTATGATAAGGAATTGCAAAAATATATAAAATTATATGACATAATTAAAATCATATTAAAAAGGGGGGGGAAATGAGGCGCCTCATCAAAATGTACTGTATGTTACATCAATTCGTGAATATAATATATATGGTAAAAATGTAAATAAAATATGATAAGGTTGTTAAAAGAATAAATAAAATATTATTGACCAAAAATGTGTGAAACAGGTAGTTATTATACTGTGATCATATAATTGTTTCATTCATTTCGTTCAGACCGTGCGGGGTTAGAGTGTCGAGTTGATAGATCCAGACCTCCCGCTTTTGTAGATTGTCAAAGCGGTTAAAAGGGTTTTTAGGTATGTATTCAATTGGGGTAACCCTGATGGCGTCCTTCTCTTTGGCCTCATGCACACGACCGTTTTTTTTTACGGTCCGCAAAAACGGGGTCCGTAGGTCCGTGATCTGTGACCGTTTTTTTGTCCGTGGGTCTTCCTTGATTTTTGGTGGATCCACGGACATGAAAAAATAGTCGTTTTGGTGTCCGCCTGGCCGTGCGGAGCCAAACGGATCCGTCCTGAATTACAATGCAAGTCAATGGGGACGGATCCGTTTGATGTTGACACAATATGGTGCAATTTCAAACGGATCCGTCCCCCATTGACTTTCAATGTAAAGTCAGGAGTTAATATACCATCGGATCGGAGTTTTCTCCAATCCGATGGTATATTTTAACTTGAAGCGTCCCCATCACCATGAGAACGCCTCTATGTTAGAATATACTGTCGGATATGAGTTACATCGTGAACCTCATATCCGACAGTATATTCTAACACAGAGGCGTTCCCATAGTGATGGGGACGCTTCTAGTTAGAATATACTACAAACTGTGTACATGACTGCCCCCTGCTGCCTGGCAGCACCCGATCTTTTACAGGGGGCTGTGATCAGCACAATTAACCCTTCAGGTGCCGCACCTGAAGGGGTTAATTGTGCGTATTATAGCCCCCTGTAAGAGATCAGGGGCTGCCAGACAGCAGGGGGCAGACCCCCCACCCTCCCCAGTTTGAATATCATTGGTGGCCAGTGTGCGGCCTCCCCTCCCCGCCCCCCCCTCCGTCGGCCCCTCTCTATTGTAATATCATTGGTGGCCAGTGTGCGGCCTCCCCTCCCCCCCTCTATTGTAATTTCATTGGTGGCCAGTGGGCGGCCTCCCCTCCCCCCCTCTATTGTAATTTCATTGGTGGCCAGTGGGCGGCCTTCCCTCTACCCCCCCCGCCCGATCATTGGTGGGAGCTGGGGCTCCGATCGGTAACCATGGCAACCAGGACGCTACTGCAGGCCTGGTTGCCATGGTTACTTAGCAATATTACAATATTAGAAGCATCACTTCATACTTACCTGCTGGCTTCTGCGATGTGTGTCCGGCCGGGGGCTCCTCCTACTGGTAAGTGACAGATCAATGCGCCGCACAGACCTGTCACCAGGAGGAGGAGCTCCCGGCCGGACACACATCGTAGCAGCCAGCAGGTAAGTATGATGCTTCTAATATTGTAATATTGCTAAGTAACCATGGCAACCAGGCCTGCAGTAGTGTCCTGGTTGCCATGGTTACCGATCGGAGCCCCAGAGCGATTAAACTGGGACTCCGATCGGAATCTCCGCTGCCACCAATGATCGGGCGGGGGGGGGGGGGGGGGAGAGGGGAGGCCGCACACTGGCCACCAATGAAATTACAATAGAGGGGGGGAGGGGGGCCGACAGAGGGGGGGCGGGGGAGGGGAGGCCGCACACTGGCCACCAATGATATTAATACAATAGAGGGGGGGCCGGGGGGGGAGGCCGCACACTGGCCACCAATTATATTACAATAGGGGTGGGGCGGGGGGGGGCCGCACACTGGCCACCAATGATATTCAAACTGGGGAGGGAGGGGGGTCTGCCCCCTGCTGCCTGGCAGCCCCTGATCTCTTATAGGGGGCTATGATATGCACAATTAACCCCTTCAGGTGCAGCACCTGAGGGGTTAATTGTGCGGATCACAGCCCCCTGTAAGAGATCGGGTGCTGCCAGGCAGCAGGGGGCAGTCATGTACACAGTTCTCAGTATATTCTAACTAGAAGCGTCCCCATCACTATGGGAACGCCTCTGTGTTAGAATATACTGTCGGATTTGAGTTTTCACGAAGTGAAAACTCATCTCTGAAAAAGCTTTTATGCAGACGGATCTTCGGATCCGTCTGTATAAAAAGTAACCTACGGCCACGGATCACGGACGCGGATGCCAATCTTGTGTGCATCCGTGTTCTTTCACGGACCCATTGACTTGAATGGGTCCGTGAACCGTTGTCCGTCAAAAAAATAGGACAGGTCATATTTTTTTCACGGCCAGGAAACACGGATCACGGATGCGGCTGCAAAACGGTGCATTTTCCGATTTTTCCACGGACCCATTGAAAGTCAATGGGTCCGCGAAAAAAAACGGAAAACGGCACAACGGCCACGGGTGCACACAACGGTCGTGTGCAGGAGGCCTTTATCTGGTGTAGAGGCGCAATGTCTTGAAAGACTGTATTTCTGGTATTACCGTTGTATATTATATCTATGCTGATTAATATGGCAATGCAATGCTTGCGTTGGCCGCCCTACATACTGTAGGCTGCACCCACATTCAATCAAGTATATAATGTACCCGAGCGCATCCAGCATTTGTCTGGGATGTGCAGTGAAGGAAAACAGCATGCCTGTGTCTCAGTCAGTGAGAGCCTGCCTGTGACCACGGCCCTTATCTTGGCCATGCCCCCCTTCTTGTATCAGCGCGCCCAAACAGGGTTTAAATACCGGTGTATGTTTGTATATGCATTATTGTCCTAAAGAAAAGGGCTATACGCCCTTGAAACGTGTTGACAGAAATAAAACTACTTTATACTACGCATCTCGACATCTTGCCCAGCAGCGCCAGTGAAGTGGTTCCGGTATCTACTTTTTATCTTCTCATTGATCCTATGATGGCACTTATCCAGAAGTGCAGTTAGAAACCAAGGCTGCAGCCAGGCTATTTTCCCAGATGCTGGTCGGGACATTTCACCAGCAAGGCACTCTAAGCCGTTGTGACTTCATTACAACACTTTCTGGTAAGCGCAGTTTTATTATCTCACTAAAAGTTACTTGTGACTGTACCACACATTAGGCGCTGCCTTCTCTCTCTCCCTTTCTCTATTTGTATTCTCAATATAACTACAGCCATTCTGTGAAGGCCTCAGAGGTTTGTTAGAGAACATTAGCATCATGAAAACCAAGGAACACACAAGACAGGTCAGGGATAAAGTTGTAGAGAAGTGTAAAGCAGGGTTAGGTTATAAAAAATATCACAAGCTCTGAACATCTCACGGAGCACTGTTCAATCCATCGTCTGAAAATGGAATGAGTATGGCACAACTGCAAACCTACCAAGACATGGCTGTCCACCTAAACTGACAGCCCATGCAAGGAGATCACTAATTATAGAAGCAGCCAAGAGGCCCATCTAGAGGGCTGCAGAGATCCACAGTTCAGGTGGGAGAATCTTTCCACAGGGAAACTATTAGTCGTGTACTCCACAAATCTGGCCTTTATGGAAGAGTGGCAAGAAGAAACAGTAAACATGTGGAAGAAGGTGCTCTGGTCAGATGAGACCAAAGTTAACATTTTTGGCTTAAATGCAAAACGCTATGTGTTGCGGAAAACTAAAACTGCACAACACCCTGAACACACCATCCCCCACCGTGAGCGCACTTGCGAGCTCAGCAGGCTCCATAGCATCTGAGGCAGCTTTTCCCAGGAGCACTGCTTTCTTGGGGCCTGAATGGCTTCCCTGCATGGCGATCTGGGAGGCTGTTCCTTTGAAGTGGCAGGCTGGGTCCTGCTGAAAAATCCCAGGTTGCCACAGCAGTGGTTCATATGGAGGCCTGCATGTGGCATGGCTCCATAGGAATGCACTGACTCTCCCATAAAATCGCATATAAAACCGCCAGCATTACCTTATAGTATTACCGCCAGCATTACCTAGTCTGTTGTTAATGATGTGTTTGATCTTGTAATCTGATTCGCGGTGGGCTCTATTCACTTCAATGGCAGGCGAACCTGAAAAACCTTCAGCTCATATTTGCAGCCACCAAATACTTAATAGAAGTGCACAAATAGTCCCACAACATGGACAGTGACATACTAGAGGGGGATAAATGACAAAAATTCCAACAAAAAAATATGTATCTTAATCAGTGGACATTTTTATGCATCTTAAAGGGAAATTCTCTGAAATTTGCCCTGTTGGTGCCTAGAAAATGTATATTTTTGGCAAGACTCCTAATAGCACGCTCTTGGTTTCTGCGAGATGCTCCTAGTATTAACACATGGTTAAATTTGGTAAAGACCAATAAGAGATATGAACATATTCTGTATAAGCAAAGAGATATAGAGAAAAAATGGAGTAGAATTTGGGGAGAGTGGAACCCATAGAGTTCCCTCCGCTCTCCATCTCTCTCTCTCCACCATTCCTCGGTCACGTTATGGAGGGCTGGTGGAGAAGTAGGACACATCATGGGATGGGAGGGGGAGGAAATTGGGGTGGGGGGTTTCAGTTTGAAAAATGATGTTAATGTTATAAATTGTTTGTTAATATTGAAATAATAATAAAGTTAATAAAAATAATAAAAAAAGGAGCGGATCAGTAAAAAATTTAAATAAAGTGATGACAACTCCTAAAAAAATAAATAAATAATAATAATATAAAATTGGATTAAAAACATGGCTAACGAAATCCCCCATCTTGAAAAAAACCCTAATGATAATAGTTGAAATTCGATAACACGTGGTCGTCACTGGTGTTGAATTCCTCCGAGCCCGCAACAATTATTCATCTCATATCCGAAGTGACCAACACATCTTCAAACCGCCGTCTTCTTGCATACGCTGTTGAATTAGTACCCGCAAATGTTTATCTGTAAGTGGAAATCCCTCTGCCAGTGCCCGCAAAAGCAGAATGCAGCATTTCTCGAAGCAAGGCCTGGAAGTGCTACATTCTGACAACCCTCTGTGATGCTGGTAACATGTCCGCCATTTTGTGTTTGTACTGGGGGTCTAAGTATGTTGCCACCCAGTACTGGACCTTGGCCTTTATGCTTTTTATACGGGGATCCCTCTTCAAACAATGGAGCATGAAGGCCCCCATTTGCATAAAACTGGAAGTGGTGGAGTGGCCTGGCTCCTGCTCATTGTCCAGGATAATGTCATCCTCTGTCTCCTCCCCCCAGCCACGGACAACACCAGGGATCCCAGAAACGTTTAAAGCATGCTCTTCTTGGTCCTCCTCCGCCCCGGCACCATCCTTCTCTGAATCCTCTTCAGACTCCTGTTGACTTGTCTTGAATGGAGTAGCCCCCTCTGGGAATTAATCCAGCATTGCAACTTCCTCATCTTCCTGCTCCTGCTCCTCGACGGCTTGATCAATGACACGACACAATGCATGCTCCAGAAAGAAGGCATAAGAGGCTGCGACTGACCAGTTTGGAAAAAAAAACAAGCTCCCAGAACCTGTCTTGTCGTAGAGTTCGTACAGGTAGTTAACGGCACGGCTATTAAGCGAATACAAGGTGGAGTTCCAGCGCGTCGGGCAGTCACAAATCAGACGTCTGATGGGCAGGTGGTTTTCCTGGCCTGCCGAAAGATGTCCTGGACCCCGTGGTATTTTGCAACGAATCGCTGTACGACTAAGTTCAGGATGTGTGCCATGCACAGCACGTGTGTCATTTTGCCCTGTTTCAGCACGCTCAACAGATTGGCACCGTTGTCGCACACCACTTTACCAACTGGCAAATTGAGCGGGGTTAGCCACTGATCGGCCTGTGACCGCAAAGCTGAAAGAAGTGCAGGACCAGTGTGGCTCTTGTCTTCCAGGCACAACAGCAGCAGCACAGCATGGCAAAGTCTCATCTGGCACGTTGAATAGGTTCTGGAGAGCTTGGGGGGTGCCTCGGAAGAGGCGGTAGCAGTGGAAAAGGAGGAGTCAACTGAGGAAGAGATGGAAGATGGAGTAGGAGGAGAAGAAGAGGCAGGCCTGCATGCAATCCGTGGCGATAACACCAAATCCACATGGGTGCCACGGGTTGCATGCTTGACGGCCGTCAGAAGGTTCACCCAGTGGGTAGTAAAAGTTATGTACCTTCCCTGCCTGTGTTTGCTAGACCACGTGTCTGTGGTCAGATGTATCTTGGCACCGACACTGTGTGCCAGAGAAACATTCACTTGCCACTGAACATGGCCATATAGCTCCGGGATCCCCTTCTGGGTACCTTCAATTGCGGTGTGCCAATGGCCACAAATTTGGCCAATTTATATGGCAGTAGTTGGCGGGCTAGCAGTTCCGACAAGCCAGCGTTCAGCCACTGGGCAAGAGGGTTATCCAGCTTTATCATCTTTTTATGCTCAAATTTGGCCACGGAAGCCTGCCTTTTGCCAGATGAACGCGATGATGGAACGGTGGAAATTAGAGTGGAGGACAAATGGGAGGAGAGAGGAGAAGGGGAAGGAGAAGAGGCAGGACGTTGAGCGCCGGGAGTGTGTCTTTGTGGGTTCTGATGTGTTGCTCCCACTGGGCTCGGTGATGAGAGGCCAGATGCCTTCTTAAGGCGGTCGTCCCTAGGTGAGTGTTGGGCTTACCGCGACTTATGCGTTGACAGCACAGGTTGCAGATGGCAAAACTATTGTCAGCAGCGGACACATTAAAAAAAGCCCACACTGCGGAGCCATGTGCCGGCGTCCTGGGAGCGCAAGATGTGACCATGCATGGTAGATGACTCGCTCCTGATAGATTAGCAGTCTGCTTTTTGCCTCCTGTGCACTGTAAGTTCTGCCTGCTTCTTCTCCTTCTCCTCCCTATCTACTGCTCCGTCTCTCCCTCTGAACTCCCCTCCTCTTCCTCTCTTGTGGGCACCCACGTGACATCCATAGACACATCATCATCCCCTTCACCACTACTGACATTAGAGATCTTGGAGTAGGCAGCAACAGCGGGGACCAGCCTCCTTGGGATGATCTGGGTACTCTCGTCAGACTGCTGGGTGGTGACCGTTGCTACCTCCTCTTCCTGATCCGATGGCAAGAATGGCTGCACATCAGTAAGGTCTTGTAATGGATGGGAAAATAATTCCTCTGACTCAAGCTAGGGGATATGTTGGTGGTGGTGGGGTCTTTGGGGGTGCACACAGCAGAGAGTGAAGAGGGTGCAGATAGAGAGGATGAGGAGGGTGCAGAAGCGGAAGGCTGAGTGAGCCACTCAACCAAGTCTGGTGCGTCCTTTAACGTAATCGCACGCACCTTCTGCAACTTCCCACTTAGGCTCCGGCCTGGTGCACCTGCCCGACCTCTACCACCCCTGCGGAATGGCCTGCCTCTTCCTCTGCCTGTCATTTTCAAAATTACCCTGTGACAAAAATCCCTATAGAAGAGCAGTATTTGTGGAAGAAGGTATATCACACCCCTGCCTCAATCAGTTTTTTTGGGGGGCAACTGGTATATCACACCAGTAGAAATTATTTGTTCCAATGTCGGTTGTCCCTATCTGTAGCTGAGGTAACGCAGCAAAACCGCAAACAAATGCTGCACTACATAAATGCACAATATAGAAAGTATATTATTTGTATATAACACCCCTGCTTCAATCAGTTTTTTTGGGGGGGGCAACTGGTATATCACACCAGTAGACATTATTTGTTCCAAAGGCGTTTGTCACTCTGTGTAGCTGAGGTAACGCAGCAAAACCGCAAACAAATGCTGCACTACCCAAATGCAATTATATAGAAAGTATATAATTGGTATATCACATCCCTGCTTCAATCAGTTTTTTTGGGGGGCAACAGGTATATCACACCAGTTGCAATTAGTTGTTCAAATAACGCTTGTCCCTCTATATACCTGCAGTATCGCAGCAGAACCGCACACAACTGCTGCACAATACAAATGCACTATAATATATGTTCTATGTTAGAAAGTATATTATAAGTATATCACACCCCTCAGTATATCACACCTATCGATAGCCCACCTATACCAATCCTTAAAAGGACTTTTGTGGCCCTATTAGCTAGCGTTTGGTGTCCATAACAGTCTGTCCCTGCTCCACACAGCAACCTCTCCCTACACTGGCAAAAGACTGAATGTAAAATGGCGGCCAGATCAGGTTTATTTATAAGGTAGGGGTATGTCCATGTGCTGAAACATCTCAATTGGCTGTCCTGTACCACCTGATGGATGTGTCATGGGTCAAAGTTCTTCACAATGTAAAAGAATATGGCGCCGGTGGACATCGCCATATGTTCACCCGTTCGAACTGTGAACGAGCAAAGTTCGCTATGAAAGGACCGCCGGGCGAACCGCAAGGCCATCTCTATCCATGAGCATACCAAGGAGACTGTAGGTGAGAGG
Organism: Bufo bufo; assembly: GCF_905171765.1. Taxonomy (NCBI): domain Eukaryota; kingdom Metazoa; phylum Chordata; class Amphibia; order Anura; family Bufonidae; genus Bufo; species Bufo bufo. Next base: position 84,026,074 of record NC_053399.1, read on the forward strand.
ACACCTATCACGTACAGTCTCCTTTGCCTGATGCCAGTTAACTTTTCTTGCATTTTTGCTCTGCAGATAAAAATACCAGAGCAGATGCTCTGTTTCATTCCTTTGACTCTGCTGATTGTATGGAGGTGCCCCAGCACATCATAGAGTCAGCCTGTATCACCCCAGTTGCTCTGGGATGACAGCTGAAGGACATCCTATCAGGCAAGACATTTTTTCTTTCTGCCAAGAGGAGACAGATACTGGTCTGGCATCATTGCTGAATAGTCGCGGGCCTTCCTGGTCTCTGTAAAATCTATGATTTCATAACCTGTTTTTATTTGTGGCCTGTGTTCAAGTACATTCTGGATTTTGTTTAAGCCTGTATGACTTGCGCATAAAACAAAACCCTGAAGCAAAAACTTGTGAGATTTCTTATTCCATTGTTTGGGCCCGAAGCTCTGTGGCAGCATAATGCTATTGACTTTATCACTGATCTGCTGTCTTCCTCTGGCTGCATGGTCATATCAGTGGTAGTGGATCATTTTTTGAAAATGGCCCACTTTGTGCACCTGTATGGTTTACTGTTGGCCAACCTCCTACCTAATTTAGTCCTAGAAAGTATCTTCTGTCTTTATGAATTCCTTTTGAATATTGTATCTGACCGGGAAGTTCAGTTTATGTCCAAGTTCTGGAGAGCTGTTTACAGACTTCTGGGTGTCAAATTGGACTTCTCATCTGTTTATCATGTGCCGACAAATGCACAAGTAAAGTACATTAAACAGGTCTTAAACAACTATTTGCATCACTTCTCCAATGCACATCATGGTGATTTTGCTGAGTGAAGTAGCAGGTCTCCACCTCAATTCTCACCTGGGGACAAGGTGTGGCTATCTTCTAGGAACATAAGACTAAATGTGCCTTCATACAAGATGACACTTCATTTCCTCAGCCGCTTCGAGGCGATAAAGCAATTGAACCCGGTCAGTTACAAATTGCGTCTCCCTGCCTCTCAATGGAAACCTAATTCATTTCATGTCTCCCTACTCAAAACAATGATCTTAAAATGCTAATCCAGACGATCGATTCCGGCTGCCTCCTGGTCAGTTCTGAAGATGTGAATGAGATGAGGGACATTTTGAGCATGAAGAAGTGTGGTCCTTAGGAGAGATATTGGGAGCCTCTGAAGAACATTTGTGTCTAGTACTTCTGAAGAACTTCCAGAAAAAAGTCCAGTCCAAAGAGGGCATAAGGGGGGTACTTTTACACAGACAACTGTGCCCACCACTGTCTTTTGAGTGAACATGGGCTCCAGGTTACTCTCTCGGCTTCTCCCTTTGCTGTCCAAATTGTCTGGACAGACTAATACTCCTCTGCCCATCAGCAGCGGGCTCGACCGTTGACGTTCTACATGTCAACACGCGCACCCCAGTCTTCACCAGCCATTGGATAGCCACCTAAGGGTACTTGAGCAATAGTTAGTTTAGTTTGCTAGTTCCCTACAAAGATGTGTTATTCCGTCTACAGGAGAATCATTTTAAGCTGATAACAAGGTGGTACAAAACCCCTGACTTTCTCTACAAGAGAGGTCTAACGTCTACAAGGGAATGCTGGAGATGCGGAGTTGGTCTTGGGTTCCCTATCACACATCTGGTGGAATTGCCCTCAGATTAAGCCCTATTGGAGGGAAATAGAAGCATTGATTCAGAAACTTACAACTCCCAATTTTAGACTTACATTAGAGATAATGGTATTTGCGCTTCCAACACCTCATTATTCTCCTTCAAAAAATAATCTGATCTCACATATCATAGCAGCAGCTAAAACATTAATCCCTTTACATTGGCTAGACGTTAACCCCCCTTCTATACAAGAAATGAAGGCTAAGGTGACACAAATTTGCAGATTTGAAGAAATGTCTAGCTGGATGGATAGGACTCATGATAAATTCACAAAGATATGGAGCCCGTGGAGATCTCTGGCGTAGGTGAACACTGACTAAACAGGTACAACAATCTTTAGAACTGAGACGTTGATATCTGTGTGCTACACCCCCCCACCCCCCCTCTTCCCTCTCTTTCTGTGACTACTCTCCTCCTATTTTTGTTCTACCCTTCTTTCCTTTCACTGTCCTCATTTATTCTTTAATGCTCCATGCATGGCTTGAATAGAGGGTGCTATGAATGATTTCTGGGAAAAGAATTTCCGCGCTCTCCTACATTTCGGTAGCTATTAAAAGAAGCTAAAAAGATTTGACAAATGTTAAAAATCCATGTATGTACATGATCATCTTACAATGTTTATTACTGTATGACCTTAGGTATTAATGCCATAATGATTTGCATTTATATGTCATGCTAATAAGTTTTTGTTACTTGACTATACAAAAATCAAAAATAAAGAATTTATAAAAATAAAAAAAATACATAATTAAAAACATTACATAAAAATAGGGTGGTCATAGGATATAAAGGGAGCTGAGGTGGTTACAGAGTTCCATACAAACAGTACGACATACAATTAATCTCACTGTAAATAACTTTAAAAAGCAATAGTGCATATACAATAATGATACTAAAAACTCCCAGACACAACAAAGCTTTTGCTTGTGCTTCTTCTAGTGGTCAAGAAGGGCAAGTGAAATGGTAATACTGTTGGAGTTTCTCATTAAGTTTGAGAGTTGGTAATTAACTTCCTTACACCTGAATCGGGTTCTGTTATCAACTTGTTTAGCCTGGTGTTTGTTGAGAGGGGCATTTGATTGTAATGCCTTTAAATAGCTTTAGTTTTTGTGCCGCGCTTCCTCTGGGGGCGTGAAGCGCGGCGAAGCGTACGTCGGGGTTGCTCCACTCCCCTCAGCTCTTGGTCTGTATGTTTTATTAATTATAGCGTCATCTCACTTCATACCTCTGCATATTGTTTGTATATATTCTCTGATTAACAATATGGAGATCACTTGATCTCCTTATATAGTCACAACCAGTGATGGTTGGTTCATCATTTTATAACGATATATATGATGCTTGGATGACATTTTGGGGAATACACTGTGTGCAGAATTATTAGGCAAATGAGTATTTTGACCACATCATCCTCTTTATGCATGTTGTCTTACTCCAAGCTGTATAGGCTCGAAAGCCTACTACCAATTAAGCATATTAGGTGATGTGCATCTCTGTAATGAGAAGGGGTGTGGTCTAATGACATCAACACCCTATATCAGGTGTGCATAATTATTAGGCAACTTTGGCAAAATGGGTCAAAAGAAGGACTTGACAGGCTCAGAAAAGTCAAAAATAGTGAGATATCTTGCAGAGGGATGCCGCACTCTTAAAATTGCAAAGCTTCTGAAGCGTGATCATCGAACAATCAAGCGTTTCATTCAAAATAGTCAACAGGGTCGCAAGAAGCGTGTGGAAAAACCAAGGCGCAAAATAACTGCCCATGAACTGAGAAAAGTCAAGCGTGCAGCTGCCAAGATGCCACTTGCCACCAGTTTGGCCATATTTCAGAGCTGCAACATCACTGGAGTGCCCAAAAGCACAAGGTGTGCAATACTCAGAGACATGGCCAAGGTAAGAAAGGCTGAAAGACGACCACCACTGAACAAGACACACAAGCTGAAACGTCAAGACTGGGCCAAGAAATATCTCAAGACTGATTTTTCTAAGGTTTTATGGACTGATGAAATGAGAGTGAGTCTTGATGGGCCAGATGGATGGGCCCGTGGCTGGATTGGTAAAGGGCAGAGAGCTCCAGTCCGACTCAGACGCCAGCAAGGTGGAGGTGGAGTACTGGTTTGTGCTGGTATCATCAAAGATGAGCTTGTGGGGCCTTTTCGGGTTGAGGATGGAGTCAAGCTCAACTCCCAGTCCTACTGCCAGTTTCTGGAAGACACCTTCTTCAAGCAGTGGTACAGGAAGAAGTCTGCATCCTTCAAGAAAATCATGATTTTCATGCAGGACAATGCTCCATCACACGCATCCAAGTACTCCACAGAGTGGCTGGCAAGAAAGGGTATAAAAGAAGAAAATCTAATGACATGGCCTCCTTGTTCACCTGATCTGAACCCCATTGAGAACCTGTGGTCCATCATCAAATGTGAGATTTACAAGGAGGGAAAACAGTACACCTCTCTGAACAGTGTCTGGGAGGCTGTGGTTGCTGCTGCACGCAATGTTGATGGTGAACAGATCAAAACACTGACAGAATCCATGGATGGCAGGCTTTTGAGTGTCCTTGCAAAGAAAGGTGGCTATATTGGTCACTGATTTGTTTTTGTTTTGTTTTTGAATGTCAGAAATGTATATTTGTGAATGTTGAGATGTTATATTGGTTTCACTGGTAAAAATAAATAATTGAAATGGGTATATATTTGTTTTTTGTTAAGTTGCCTAATAATTATGCACAGTAATAGTCACCTGCACACACAGATATCCCCCTAAAATAGCTAAAACTAAAAACAAACTAAAAACTACTTCCAAAAATATTCAGCTTTAATATTAATGAGTTTTTTGGGTTCATTGAGAACATGGTTGTTGTTCAATAATAAAATGAATCCTCAAAAATACAACTTGCCTAATAATTCTGCACTCCCTGTATATTTAAAAACTATTTGGTCTGATTGACAAGTGATGGCTAGGGTCATACTTACCCGTACCAGTGATTCTATATATTTTTATTGAACAAATGTGACATACTTGGAGACCTATAGACTGGGGGAAGGGGGGGTTCTTCACCTTCTCTGCAGTGATTTTACATATATTTAGTTATTTATGTATGTTTGTCATATGTGACATAATAAAAGGCTTTTGTACTATATGTGTGGAATTTGTGATTTGGTTTTGTTCATATATGTATAGTAGGGAAAATAAGTATTTAATATACTGGCGATTTTGCATGTTTTCCCCACCTAAAAAGAATGGAGAGGTCTGTAATTTTTATCATAGGTTCAATTCAACTGTGAGAGACAGAATCAAAAAAATCCAGAAAATCACATTGCATGATTTTAAATAATGAATAAGCATTTTATAGAAATAAACATTTGAAACAATAGAAAAACAGAACTTAATATTTGGTACAAAAACCTTTGTTTGCAATTACAGAGGTCAGACATTTCCTGTAGTTCTTGACCAAGTTTGCACACACTGAAGCAGAGATTTTGGCCCACTCCTCATACAGATCTTCTCCAGATCTTTCAATTTCGGGGCTGTTGCTGGTCTACATTGAGTTTCAGCTCACTCCAAAGATTTTCGATTGGGTTCAGGTCTGTAGACTGGCTAGGCCACTCTAGGACCTTGAAATGCTTGTAATGGAGCCACTCCTTAGTTGCTCTAGCTGTGTGTTTTGGGTCATTGTCATGCTGGAAGACCCGCCACAACCTATCTTCAATGCTCTTACTGAGGGAAGAAGGATGTTGGCCAAAATCTCGCGAGACATGGCCCCATCCATCCTCCCTATAATAAGATGCAGTCTTTCTGTCCCCTTTGCCAAAAAGTCTTCCCAAAGTATGATGTTTCCACCACCATGCTTCATGGTTGCGACGGTGTTCTTGGGGTTGTAGTCATCCTTCTTCTTCCTCCAAACACAGCAAGTGACAGTTGATACCAAAAAGTTATATTTTGGTCTCATCTGACCACATGACCTTCTCCCATGCCTCCTCTGGATCATCCATATGGTCACTGGTAAACTTCAAACAGGCCTGGACATGTGCTGGCATGAGAAGGGGGACCTTGCGTGCTTTGCAGGATCTGCAGAATTTTAATCCATGTTGGCGTAGTGTGTTACTGAGACTGTGGTCCCAGCTCTCTTCAGGTCATTGGCCAGGTCCTCCCGTGTAATTCTGGGCTGATTCCTGACCTTTCTCAGAATCATCCTTACCCAACTCAGGCTAGATCTTGCATGGAGCTCCAGACTGAGAAAGATTGACAGTCATCTTGTGTTTCTTCCATTTTCTAATAATTGCACCAACAGTTGTTGCCCTCTCACCAAGCTGCTTGCCTATTGTCCTGTAGCCCATACCAGCCTTGTGCAGGTCTACAATTTTCTCCCTGGGTTCCTTAGACAGCTTTTTGGTCTTGGCCATGGTGGAGAAGTTGGAGTGTGATTGATTCCGTGTGTGGACAGGTGTCTTTTATACAGGTAACAAGTTCAAACAGGTACAGTTAATACAGGTAATGAGTGCAGAGTAGGAGGGCTTCTTAAAGACAAACTAACAGGTCTGTGAGAGCCAGAATTCTTGCTATTTTGTAGGTGATCAAATACTTATTTCATGCAATAAAATGCAAATTAATTATTTTAAAATGATACAATGTGATTTTTTTTTATTTTTTTTACATTCTGTCTCTCACAGTTGAAGTGTAGCTACGAAGAAAATTACAGACCTCTCCCACTGTGTATTATCTGCATGAATCATTCCTTTCTTCTCAAATTATATGACCACTATCTAATTTCATGCAAATGTTATTTGCATTTTGCTCCACATAAAATGAAAAGATTGACACTGAGTTTGTATTTTCGTCTTCTAATAGACCAGAAGGAAAATGTTGGCGCTGGATATATTTTTCATAATTACAGACTCTTTTAATTTATTTTTCTTATTTTCAAGCTCCACCTTAATTTTTATCGTTTGTATTGTGGACTTTAAGAAGAACCAAGCTCTTCATGAAAGTGAGATAATTATAGCTGGCATGAGTCTGTGCATTCTCCTGAAGGGGGTAATTAAAATTGCATGGCAGGTGATGAACATAACTGATCATTTTGAATCAGTTATAACCTATGACTCATTTAATCTTATGATAACCTTTTGTAGTCTTTGGTTCTCCACCTGGCTCTCTGTTCATTTTTGCCTGAAGATTGTCAAAGTCAACCAAGGATTTTATATCCATCTTCAGAAATTTTTTCCTAAGAATATAATATGGATTCTAATATTATCTGCTGTTGGATCTGTGATTGTGAGTCTTTCAGTTGCATTTAACACATCTGAGGAACTATTGTTAACTACTCAACCCAACATTTCTATTGTTTCACAGAACTTGTTCTTCAAGACTGATATTAGCCAAGTTATATATTTCATACTGACCTTCCTTTCAGTGGTCTTATCCTTCAGCTCATGTTTCACCATTGTTTATACCCTTTGTAGACACATCAAAACCACACAAACCAATTCTGAGAGTTTTAGAAGTTCCAGCACAGAAGCTCACATCCGTGCAGCCAAAATCGTAACCTCTCTTTTCTTTATTAGCCTTATGTTTTTTGTTATTCGTACAATGGAAAATTATAAAACAAGCAATGCAATATTATTGCAAATTTTATTTGCTCTCAATAATCTTTGTGGTGTTCTTGGCTATTGGTGGATGATAAAAGGAAACCGAAGATTTAACAAAGCACTAAAAGATATAATGAACTATTTCCAAAACAGATGGACATCTATTAGATCGATAATAGTTTAGGGGGGCATTCCCATCTAGGGATGTTATGGTTTGTTGATAGTATTTGCCATGACGTACTGCTAGTTGAGGATCCAATATATTTCACACTAAATAACCAGGTTATTAAAGTCATGTAGATACCTAATAATTGTAATTTTTAGGTGTAATATTTCTTATCCTGAATTGCCTTTTTTGGTGTGGGTGGGTGTGTAGGGGGGTTTGTTAATGTTTTTATTGTTAATTTTTTTTATGTCACTGTGGCATCAGTTATTACTGTGAAGATATCTTGTTGCATCCTTGTTTATTGGTACCTTTTTATGTTAATTGGAGTCTACTATCAGAAATTAACCTATTGATTAAAACAAGTGTTTTGCTTGATATAATTTGTAAAAGTTCTTTCCGTGTTCCGTTCCGCATCTCCACTTAAATGGGTCCACATCCGTGATGCGGAATGCACACGGAACGGTGCCCGTGTTTTGTGGATCTGCAAATGCGGTTTGCAATACGGCAACGGGCAGCACACGTTCATGTGCATGAGCCCCAAGTTTAATAATATACTGACACCATCTGTCATGTAGAAATCACTTCTAACTAGTCATCTCATCATCATAAAACGCCAGTTTTACAATGAAAGGTAATGCCTTTACTATAAAACTTGAGAATAATAACATATCATCCACCATTTACAGTAGGTGACAGACACAGGTCAAAGAGCAAATAATTTGATTCTCCAGACTACTGTTCCTATGGTCCATGTGGCTATGGTATATCAAGTCCCTGAACTACTGTCAAGAATAGAATAAAGAAATCTACAATTTGAAAATAAAAACAATAGCTTACTTCTACAAATAACCCAGAAATATTTCAATTTCAATTGAAATGCTAAATATTTTTACAATAGTTTAGCTTCAATTTCTACATGAGTCTTTCCTTCACTCTTATATTATGGTGGCTTTTCTCTTTCAGGTCAGATGATATGACCGCTATCTAATTTCAGGCAAATGTTATTTGCATTTAGCTCCATATGAAATGAAAAGATTGACATTTATGCCTCATTCACACAGCTCGGTCAGTGATTTCCATCAGTAATTTTAACCCAAAACCAGGTGCAGCTCTAAACACAGAACAGGTGCAGATCTTTCCCTTATACCGTATTTCTGTGAAGGCTCCAATCACTGACCTAAACACTGACGGGTGAATGAGGCTTTAGTTTGTGATTTTGCTGATCTACCACAAGGAAGATGTTGCTATTGAATATATTTTTCATAATTATAATCACTATAAAGGTATTTTTCTTATTTCCAAGCTCCACCTTTGTCCTTATTGTTTGTATTCTGGACTTGAAGAAGAACCGATCTCTTCATGAAAGTGAGATGATTATAGCCGTCATCAGTGCATGAAACCTCATTAAAACAATGTTTAAACTGGTATTGTGTGTGAAAAATTAAGAAAAAAAAACAAAAAAACAGAAGTATTACTTTATTATAAATATATTCCCAAATAGCATTCATTAGTTATAATGGCTCATTTTGTCTGGGGATCAATCATCCAGGGAAATAAAATGGCCACCGTCCTATTAGTACACATGGTAGTACGGGCCTTAAAAATTAGGCATTCACCTGACATAAAAGAAATTCTGATTATGTGGCTCGAGGTACATTATGCGGTCAATGGATAAATATTTTACTGTAGGCCACTGGACTACAGGCCCCAAACATTAGGCATTCACCGGAAAAAAAAGATCAATTGATTATGTGGCCGGAGGTATATTACACCACGGTCAATGGATATCAATTTTATTGCAGGCCAGTACAAATACAGGTCAAATACATATGTTTAAAAGAGCTAAAAATATTAAATTGGATTAAAAACATGGCTAACGAAATCCCCCCTCTTGAAAAAACGCCTAATGATAATTGAAATTCGATAACACGTGGTCGTCACCGGTGTTGAATTCCTCTGAGCCCGCAACAATTATTCATTCAGCGTACATAAAAAAACAAGTAAGTATGTGGCTGGAGGTAGATTACACGGTCATTGGATATCAATTTTCCAGCAGGCCAGTGTACTACAGGTCCCAAAAATTATGCATTCAGCGTACATAAAAGAACAAGTAAGTATGTGGCTGGAGGTAGATTACACGGTCATTGGATATCAATTTTCTAGCAGGCCAGTGGACTACAGGCCCCAAAAATTAGGCATTCAGCGTACATAATAGAACAAGTAAGTATGGGGCTGAAGGTCTATTAGATGGTCAATGCAAGGCCAGTACAAATACAGGTCATATTTTTAAAAGAACTTAAAATATAAAATTGGTGTTGAATTACTCTGAGATCCATACCTCATTGAAATGTGAGGTAGTCCACACTGTCGTGAGCTAGGCGAGTGTGCTTATCATTCACGATCCCCCCTGCTGCTCCGAATGTCCTTTCGGACAGGACATTGGACGAGGGGCAAGCCAACCGTTCCATGGCAAATTGTGCCAGCTCTGGCCACAGGTCAAGCCTGCACACCATCCAGGGGTTCCTTGATTCTCAGAGCGTCCACATCGGCCGTTAACCCGTTGTAGTCGGACACCTGTCGGTCTAGGCGTTCCGTGATGCTGGATCCGGAGGGTGGCTGTCGATGGGTTGACTGAAAGAATGATCTCATATCCGAAGTGACCAACACATCTTCAAACCACCGTCTTTTTGCATGCGCTGTTGGATTTGTACCCTCAACTGTTTCTCTGTGAGTGGAAATTTCTCTGCCAGCGCCTGGAAAAGCAGAATGCAGCATTTCTCGAAGCAAGGCCAGGAAGTGCTGCATTCTGACAACCCTCTGTGATGCTGGTAACATGTCCGCCATTATGTGTTTATACCGGGGGTCTAAGTACGTTGCCATCCAGTACTGGTCCTTGGCCTTTATGCTTTTTATATGGGGATCCCTCTTCAAACACTGGAGCATGAAGGACCCCATTTGCATAAAACTAGAAGCAGTGGAGTGGAGTGGCCTGGCTCCTGCTCATCGTCCAAGATAATGTCATCCTCGGTCTCCTCCCCCCAGCCACGGACAACACCAGGGATCCCAGAAAGGTTTAAAGCATGCTCTTCTTGCTCCTCCTCCGCCTCTGTACCATCCTCCGCTGACTCCTCTTCAGACTCCTGTTGACTTGTCTCAGCTGTAGTAGCCCCCCCTGGGAATTCATCCAGCATTGCGACTTCCTGCTCCTGCTCCTCGACGGCTTGATCAATGACACGACGCAATCCATGCTCCAGAAAGAAGGCATAAGGTACGATGTCACTGATAGTGCCCTGGCTGCGACTGACCAGTTTGGTGATTTCATCAAATGTCTGCAGAAATCGGCATGCGTCGCGCATCAGCAGCCACTGGCGCGGTAAAAAAAAAACAATTGCACGTTTTTACTGGAGCAGGCTATCAAGCGAATACAAGGTCGAGTTCCTGCGCTTCGGGCAGTTTCACAAATCAGACGTCTGACGGGCAGTTGGTGTCGCCGCTGAACGTCAGCAAAGCGAGCCATGGCCGTGTAAGATCTACTAAAATGGCCAGAGAGGAGACGGAGGATGGAGTAGGAGGAGAAGAGGCAGGCCTGCATGCAATCCGTGGTGATAACACCAAATCCACATGGGTGTCACGGGTTGCATGCTTGATGGCCGTCAGAAGGTTCACCCAGTGGGCAGTAAAAGTTATGTACCTTCCCTGCCCGTGTTTGCTAGACCATGTGTCTGTGGTCAGATGTATCTTGGCACCGACACTGTGTGACAGAGAAACATTCACTTGCCACTGAACGTGGCCATATTGCTCCGGGATGCCCTTCTGGGAGAAATATTTCCTTCCGGGAACCTTACATTGCGGTGTGCCAATGGCCACAAATTTTCTAAAGGCCTCCGAGTCCTCCAATTTATATGGCAGTAGTTGGTGGGCTAGCAGTTCCGACAAGGCAGCGGTCAGCCATTGGGCAAGAGGGTTATCTGGCGTCATCATCTTTTAGCGCTCGAATTTGGCCACGGAAGCCTGCCTTTTGCCAGATAAACGCGACGATGGCACGGTGGAAATTGGAGTGGAGGACAAATGGGAAAAGAAGGGGAAGGAGAAGAGGCAGGACGTGGAGCGCCGGGAGTGGGTCTTTGTGGGTTCTGACGGTGTTGCTCCCACTGGGCTCGGTGATGGGAGGCCAGATCCCTTTTTAAGCGGTCGTCCCTAGGTGAGTGTTGGGCTTGCCGCGACTTATGCGTTGACAGCACAGGCTGCAGATGGCAACACTATTGTCAGCAGTGGACATATTTAAAAAAGCTCACACTGCGGAGCCATGTGCCGGCATCCTGGGAGCGACAGATGTGACCGTGCATGGTGGATGGCTCGTTCCAGATAGATTTGCAGTCTGCTTTTTGCCTCATGTACACTGTAAGTTCTGCCTGCTTCTCCTCCTTCTCCTCCCTATCTGCTGCTCCGTCTCTCCCTCTGAACTCCCCTCCTCTTCCTCTCTTGTGGGCACCCACGTGACATCCATAGACACATCATCATCGTCCCCTTCACCACTACTGACATTAGAGATCTTGGAGTAGGCAGCAACAGCGGGGACCACCTTCCTTGGGCTGATCTGGGTACTGTCGTCAGACTGTTGGGTGGTGACCGTTGCTACCTCCTCTTCCTGATCCGATGGCAAGAATGGCTGCGCATCAGTACAGTCTTGTAATGGATAGGAAAATAATTCCTCTGACTCGAGCTAGGGGATATGGTGGTGGTGTCTTTGGGAGTGCACACAGCAGAGAGTGAAGAGGGTGCAGATAGAGAGGATGAGGAGGGTGCAGAAGCGGAAGGCTGAGTGAGCCACTCAACCAAGTCTGGTGCGTCCTTTAACGTAATCGCACGCACCTTCTGCAACTTCCCACTTAGGCTCCGGCCTGGTGCACCTGCCCGACCCCTACCACCCTGCGGAATGGCCTGCCCCTTCCTCTGCCTGTCATTTTCGAAATGACCCTGTGACAAAAATCCCTATAGAAGAGCAGTATTTGTGCAAGAAGGTATATCACACTCCTGCCTCAATCAGTTTTTTGGGGGGCAACTGGTATATCACACCAGTAGAAATTATTTGTTCCAATGGCGTTTGTCCCTATCTGTAGCTAAGGTAACGTTGCAAAACCGCAAAGAAATGCTGCACTAAATAAATGCACAATATTGAAAGTATATTATTGGTATATAACACCCCTGCTTCAATCAGTTTTTTTGGGGGGCAAATGGTTAATTACACCAGTAGAAATTATTTGTTCCAATGGTGTTTATCACTCTGTGTAGCTGAGGTAACTGTCACGACTATGGTCATGGTCGTGACTCTTAGAACCGCATGCAGTTGCCAGTGGCCAGGTTTTATTGGTTACCACAGGTGAGGGCTGTTAGTTGGTAGCCTCACGTGCGGTTGCCGCTGGCAACATGGTGTTGTTGGCAGTGTAGCAGCCTGAGCTTGTTGCTAGGCGGCTCGCTGTCAATGCATGCGGTTGCCTCTGGCAACGTGTGTTTGTATGTGTGCCCTTTCTCCGTTTGTGTGCACGGGGTTAAGTTGTGTTTGCTAGGTGTGGTGGGTGTGAACTTAGGCCTCCTTATATGTTGGTGTGTTGGAGCTTGTGGTCAGTTTGATTTCGTCAGTCTGTGTAGGAGCTCTGCTCCCTGGCTGAATGTCTGTCTGTGTGAGTCACCCTTATTTATTATTGTTTCCCTTGCTCTGTCTGTGTGTCCCCTCCGGCGTGTTTCTGTTTTCCCTCTCCCACCTGGTGTATGATGTTATTGTGTGGGCCTTGTTTGGAGGTTATTGTGTTGTTGTGTGCTTCCTCTGAACGGTGGGGCTGCTTTCCCGGAGGGGTTTAAGCAAACATCTAGACAGTGCGTTTCCGGTCCATCTCGTCGGCGGCAGGTTAGTTCTGGTAGCCTAGGTTGTCTGTTGCCTTTTGTTGCTTACCTGTCGTCCGGCTGTGAACCCTGTCTAGTTGGTGGCCAGCTGCTGGGCTTCTGGAGACACCATGCATCCGTTGTGCTGGATGAATGGGTGGTCTCTGCCCTGTCTTCAGGCTTAGGGCATAGCAGGGATACCTAGGGTTCTAGGTTGGAGAGCATGAGCCCCCTTACCTTCTGAGGCGGCTCATGCATTAGGAGTTTAGGGAGATCTTCAGGGTCGCGTTAGGAGGTGTCCTGCTCCCTGTTCCCTGCTTTCCTGTGTTGCAGCGAACGCTGAGGCACGGTGGGGGGATTTCCCCGCTCCCCGCCGTGACAGTAACGCAGCAAAACCGCAAACAAATGCTGCACTACTCAAATGCAATTATATAGAAAGTATATAATTGGTATATCACACCCCTTCTTCAATCAGTTTTTTTTAGGGGGCAACAGGTATATCACACCAGTAGAAATTATTTTTTCCAATAACGCTTGTCCCTCTATATACCTGCAGTATCGCAGCAGAACCGCACACAACTGCTGCACAATACAAATGCACTATAATATACTTTCTATGTTAGAAAGTATATTATAAGTATATCACACCCCTCAGTAAGTCACACCTATCGATAGCCCACCTATACGAGTCCTTAAAAGGATTTTTGTGGCCATATTAGCT